>NC_083229.1:83864969-84183303 GCF_032191835.1 Heteronotia binoei
ATGATGGGAAGCAGAGAAGGAGGGATGGAGAACTATACCACCTAACCATCGTGGATGACATTGCCATACATGGAACAACAGGCAGGACCAAGTCAGAAATTATATTCAGAATAGGGATGGGAGAATACATTGTTGAAGAAGGTTTTATACCTATGGTTAGGAAGAATCAGAAACATAGGGGTCCTTTGCTACAGAACGTGAATGGCTTTTTAAAATTTGAACTAGATATTCTCTTGATCTCAATTTCCTATTAATCTACTGACCTTTCTAGGAACTTCTCCTGTAGTTCCTTCCCTAAGGTTTCCTAAGAGCTTTCCAATTCTCATTGTTAGGGCCAGTTCCAAATTTTGGTTAGCCATGTACAGGGAGCACACATGGACTACCAAACCTGTATTGCAGCCCTCCAAGCCAACAGCTTGACCTCCCATGGAACCTATCTCTGGAGATTAGGAGGCACCACTTTTTCTTCTGAATAAACACTGAGAGGGCTTTGCCCATTTGTCTATCTGCCTTTCCTGGCTCCTTGCCAAGCCAGTGTCCTGGCCAGCAAGACATTCACCTTGCAAGTTGCCTGCATGGCCACCTACCAGGTCATGTATCCAGCCAGCAATACTCCCTCTAAGCTGTAAAGTCTTGTGAGCAAAACATCTACTCTGTGAGCCACTGGCATTAAAGGTGTGAGCTATTGCATAAATTAGTTTGCTCTGGGGCCATTTTTCTTGAGCTAAGACAAAAATATGTGAGCCAGAGGCTTAAAAACTGTGAGCTAGGTCACACTAACTCAGATTAGAAGGAACACTGCCAGCCAATGAATGGCCACTCATCTGCCCAGCCGCTTACTTACTTGACTACTCTCGCATTCTTCATGCAGCAGGAGAGGTGGTGGTGCCACCAAACTCTGACCCACATACCACCTGCCACTACTACTTACTTGGTGCTCACACAGGCAACAACCATAATAAGTACAATAAGGAGCCACATCCCAACCCCTGTTAATGGAGAAGGCACTAAGAAGAAACGGTGGTGTATTTGCACTCTGCTTCTTCTTCCAGCACATCCACTAGAAGGTGGGACTTTGCTTTGGGGCCCCTTGTTCTTCAGTCTCCCACTTTCCCATGTGACATAAGGCAGTAGAACAAGAGAGATTTGTGCTCTGCTGCCTATCACTAGGAAGCACAGAACAGCTGTGGTAGTGAGCCTCCTAGTCCTGCCCATTGCTACCTCAGCAATTTCCATTCATTGCTTCCAAAGCCAAAATCTGATGTCATTTTACTGCTTGCCTTTTTTAAAAGATATTTTTCCTATTAATATGCAGTCACAAATGATTCAGTGTTCCATACCAAGCCCTGAGTTTCCTTCCATCTGTCAAATAATTACTGGCAGGTTGAATAAATGCGACAAAAGATATAAAGATTTGGTCATACAAATTCTTCCTTATTTATTCATTAGAGTTTATCCTTCCTTCATCCAGGGACCTCAACAGTGGTTTACATGGTTCCATTCTGTCTTAACAACAGGCCTGTAAAGTAGGTTATCTGGATAGTGTGACAGGACCAAGGTCATCTAGTGAGCTTCATGGTCAGGCTGGGATTTGAATCCAGGTTCCCTTACCATAGTCCTATTTTGTGCCACATTTCAGAGAATGATTCTTACTCAGAATAAATTATTTTCTGCTTTCTGATGCTGGACCCGAGTAGTCGCAAGTGGGTGGTGCTTGACACTCTTAAGAACTTCTTTGATAAGCAGGTACATATAGGTACATTCCTGCTTCTATGTAAAGTGAGAATCTGGAAGTCCAGTGATTCCTATAAATCCCTCTGAAGAGATTCCACCACTGGAAGTGGCTCATTGATTCTGGCAAAAAAGTCACACCCTCTGAAACTTTTGCACTGTTTCTCTCTGTAAAACCCATGATTAACAGTGTTCCAATCTTCCTTTGACATTTTCAACAATGTGCTCTGAATTCACATTTTTGGAGCTCACTAGATTTTACCTTTTGATATGAACTAACCATTTCCCAAATTAATAATTTCTCATGGTTAAAGAATTTTGTGTAAATAAGACATAACAAAGTGAGAGAAATATGCAGGAGTGTTTAAACCTGTACACTTTGTATATTCATTACAGTTGCTATTTAAAGACTCGGTAGAAAACTGGTTTTATACCACCTCTTCAATTTGTCACTTTTATTTGACTGATATTCAGAATTAATAATGAGAGACACATCCTAATGGCATCACAATTAGTACTTCTACCAGGATATGTGCCTCATTATTTTTTTTAAACTGTCCTAAAATATTGCCATTCCTTCAAATCTGGCAAGTACTTACTAAAAATCTAGACAGAGACAGCAAAGTAAATAAATGTTGCCATTTAGCCATATTGAAAGCATATGGGACAGCTTTCCGAGCAGACATAGATAATGCCCTCTAATTCTACTTCAGAAATCTATTCCTGGCAATTAAATATTATCTGAAAGTCCCTCTGGTGGGGTTCAAGCAACACTGAGCTTGGCACAATCTTTTTGCACTTGTTTTCATGCCATCTTGTCACTTACTGGGTCATTAGCTAATAATGCCTAGATGTTAAAAAACTAACAAAAGAAAAAGAAGAGGCTTATAAAATGACACACAAAATAAATCACTTCTCTGCTACAATATCAATATCTGGCTCTTTACAACTGCATCCTCTGAAGTCTCCCCAGTCTGTTATGCAAAAGGATCAGCTATGAACACAGAGGCACGTGCTGGTCAAAAAAGATCAGGCATGCAGAATTTCCTGTCAACTGAGATTTAAATGGATGTAAAATGCATACAATATTACAAAAAGAACCTCTTCGAAATCTCCCCCCCCCTTTCATTTATGAATAGTCTGTGCTATAACTAAAGTAGTCTCCTTAACAGGGTAGTAAAATCTTCCTTTTTAACCTAAGTATTAACATAATGCTAAAACAGTGCCCCACAAATCTAACCACAAGAGACAACTAGTCTGAAATATACAATGTATAGAAACAGAACCAAACAGCCAATAAACAAAACTGTACAGCAATAATACAACTATTTTGGAAAAAAAAAATTTCTGATCAAACCTCTTTTTTCCTCATGGTCTTTTCTCTTCTCTGTTTAACATTACTCCACTGTCCATGCACAGTTAAATGTGCCATATCTGCTTCAAAATAAAATGCATAAAAAGCAATCCAGAGATCTTGCAAGACTGAAACTGTGTTAATTTTCTGATCCACGTTCTTGCCACAAACATTCACCGGCAGTATGATAGCTCCAAGAGCAGACATCTGATTCTTGACATTTAAAGATACAATACTGGTGAAAAATAGTGACGCTTTATTAACTGCAAACAGCTTGTGAGGGAGCCAGTGATGTACTCTTAAAGAGTATAATCAGAACATTCAATAATTTCAGTCTTTCAACTTTGCATTTCCAGTCAGTGCTGTTTTAAAAAAGAAAGAAAGAATGAATAATAGCTAGATACACCAATCTGGCCATTTCATGTAATTATTACATGAGGTTTTTCAGATGTGGCAAAACGGATAGTAGCTTGGTTTCACAGTGTATAAAACGCAATGACATTGCCAAGTATTCAAAGGGTCTTGAAGTTTTCATCACAAAATGATAAACTGAAAGCAAATCCTAAGATTACAAAAGCTAATGAATGTCTGTACTGGCAATATCAGGTTCATTGATATTGTAATGCTAAATGAAAGCTTTACTACCTCCAGTTCCCTTGTGACCCTGCTGTGCTGTTTTGTGTGCCTTGAGTGCCTTTTTAGTCCCCCCAAATTATTCAGAGAGCTCTTGTTCTTTTCAACCTGTTAAAAAGAAACAAACCAGTGCCTCACTCTATGCATTCATTTGAAACACTGAATCTTAGCAACCAAATGCAGATTTATTCTTAATTCGTATTTGGATTGACTCCCACCTTCATCTTTTCATTTTCATTTTCATACCACAGATGAAGGCAGTGTGAGAACTGTTAATGTAATTAATAACATATACAGTACCTGAAGATACTGGCAAGACCGTTCTTGTTGACAAGTCTCTGACTTCACCACTGTCTGGTCCATATTCATGGAAGCTTTTTGGTAAACCTCACGGGCTCTGCTCACTGTCAGGGTAGAGGACCAAGAGCTTTTTTTCATTAACGGAGCATCCAAATTTACTGGCAGGTTTGCACAGGTGGAACATTTGACATCATTATTGCTTCTGGACGGCTTCACAGCATGTTCACTAAGAGTGTTATAGGCTTCCATAAAGTACTGAGAAGTGGAACGGTCAGGGCATCTACCCATAGTCATAACTCCACTTGGCCCATGATGATAAATGCAAACATCATTATCCAAATTGTCATCTGAACTCCACCATCCTGATGCGTTAGACCTGGATTTTCCCTCTGACCTCCTGTCTTTGCTCTTGCTACGCTTGCCATACCTCACAGTCTGTGTTTCCTCTGGGCTTGCTTTGCCTCCATTGATGCTGCCCTTTGACGGGCCTTCAAGAGAATGAGACTTTGTGAAAAGCTTTTGAACGGAGTGAACCAAATGGCGGATCCTTCCTGGACTATCACTACGATGTTCTACAGCAGTCCGTTTGTACTGTAAGGTATGATAGCCATCTCGATTAAGAGGAAGCTGCCTTTCAAACTGGTCCAACAGATTGGCAGGGATGCGATTAGCTTTACTGGCTGTTCCATGTGGCACCAAAGCACATTCATCTTTAAGCTCACTGTGAGAATTGTAATGTCTCCGTGGGAATGTACTGCTAGCAATTTGATCATTGTAGGGAACCATACATTCTCCCTGAAAAGAGTTCCTCTGAGTGTAGTAAGAGTGATCTGCAGGATGATGGTCCACAGGATTTAACAAATATGGCTTCCTGTCTGAGTGATGTAGCAGAGAATCACATGCTGGTTCACAGGCAACCCCATGATGGTGACTACGACTGCCAGATAATCCTTTCATCATTGATGTGAAAAATATCCCAACGTCATCTGAATATATATGTTTATGCTACTGAAAGATCACCCAGAAAAGCCTAGAAAAATTGAAAATAAAAACATGTAAAATGCTGTAGTAATTAATATGTATATTTGGCTTATGATTATGATGATGATTATGACATCCTTGAATGGCTTAGGATTTATTAATGCATCAAGGTTGCAAAAATGATTTCATTAGGCATGCAACATTTGGTTATAACATGCTAAAAAATGAACACTCTGGAATGCAAATGTGTCATGGCCTTTATCATTTGGAGCAGAATGGGAAAGAACCACAGCAGGCACATTACACATTCAGATGAGGGAGCTTTACTCTTAAACAAATATCTACCTCTTAAACAAGAAGGACAGAGGCACATAGTTAGCAGTCTCTGAAGAATAGCATTCGAAGCAAGGCAACATTTGGAGTGTGAGTTAAGTTGACAGCTATCCTTATTCTAAAGCTATTCCCTCATAACAGTTATAGTTTAATGACTGATTAATGTAGTTTCTTAACAGTAATATGAAGCATGATCTACAACTGGCCCTGCTGTGCCGACGCTTTCTTCCTTTACCTCCCTTCCTGTTGCTAGTATCAGCACAGGCAGTTGAGGTATCTGGCAAGCCCTAGGCTTACCTGAGCTCCTAAACATATATATATATATATATATATAAAGAGAGAGAGAGAGAGAGAGAGAGAGAGAGAGAGAGAGAGAGAATGGAGGGGAATTGAGTTCCAGAACCACTTTGTGGGAAAATTTAAAAAAAAATTCATGAGGGGCACCTGTGTGTTTCTGCTTCATCTCCCCCTTGAGAGTTCCGGCACCTCTGTTTTCAGAAAAAAAGTTCTGCGTGTATCTATACATCCATTTTTATTCTGCCCGTTCCCCAAAGTGCTCATGATGATGTATGAAGTTCTCTTCTCCATTTTATCCTCAAATCCTCAAACCAACCCAGTTAGATTAGACTAAGGGAATGAAATTGGACAAAGGCCTCCCAAGGTGCTTCACTGCTGAGTTGAATATGGAACTCCTAGGCCAAAACTCCGGACCTAATTACACAATCCTAAGGTAAAGGCTATCAGTCAAATATGTGTTTGCTGCACCATGCTATAACTCCTGCCATTGGTCACATAGTGTGAGTGGCTGCTGTGTGGGATATCTGAGTTATATGCACCCTTTTGTTGTGTTAGGAAGGTGATAGCACAATGCAGTGTATACGAAGCCTCTGGCTTGTAAACTTATACACAAAAACCATCATCCATATAGAACATCTATGTTCCATGACAACTGCTAGAACTTCAAGCACACATAGCTTTCAACAATGTACAAATATGTCTTTGCAAGAGATCTAATATACTAAGAAGATATTCTAGCTTCAGAGGAATAGTATTTGGAATAGTCAGTGCTCAGTGTTTTCCCCAAGCAGAAATAGAATCTGAAATACTTTAGATGCATTTAAAATTACAACAATGAAGTGTCAGGTCTTGTCAGCTACAGAATACCTACTGCTTCTGGCAGTTTTGCAAAAATATATTGCAGCTTTACCAGTTCCTTTGCAAACATGATCCATTAGGCTATGGAATAGCTAGTCTCCCAAAGGAAGTGGCAGCAAGCAACTCTATTACCAGAGTCATTCAAAATCTGACTTACAGACTATGCTGTCAAACACAGTTCTAAAGGACAAATGTGATGATTAACAGCACAATCCGGGGGGTGTGGGTGTGTGAAAGTGCTGTGGAAGCAGACTTACCGCTACACCGGGGATATGGAGACCTATGCCGGCGGATCCTCCTCCGCACCGGCGGAAATGGGACGTGTGCAACTCTCTGGTCACCGCAGCATGCCACCGCGGGCTGATAAGAGGCGTGCTGCCATGCTGCACTTAGGGTGCAGCAGAGGCGCAGGGCAGCACTTCAGCATAGGAGGGGACTGACCCAGGGGTGCGGCCGCTGCTGGTCGACTCCCAGAGAACTTTCGGTGTGGGAACGCACCCCCCTGCCAGGCTCAAACTTGTGCCACGCAAAATGCTGGCATACCCCATAGGAACTAGTGGAAGCAGAAAGCACATGCTGGCGGTGCCGGCACAGCAGCGCACAAACCTGTTTGGGAGGTGTGTTATCGTCCCACCAATCCCCTCCCGCTCCGGGCTAAGCACGCCCCCCCTCCCGCACCCAATCAGTGCCCAACCTCCCTACAAAGGTTTCAACTCCTGACATGCACAACTCCCCAGGGAGGGCAGGGCGCATGGCATGGCACTCTGCTCCAGAGGGCCATGTCATGCGGACTTAGCATGAGGAGAGGTGCACTTGGTGGAGGGAACAGCACAGAGAAGGATGTTAGTTAAATTAGAGCAGCTGGACTTGGGGGAAGGTGAGCTAAGTTTGGGCTGCGTGTTTAACCACTTGTGCTTCACAGTCCTAACAGGTCTCGCTTTCAGAGCCCCCCGTATGGATGGGTAAATCTGGTTAGGAGTCCCCACAGTCCCCAACCCCCAAGACTGTCCGGCATGGTTGTGGCTTTGGCCGGGGTGCCGGCCACCACATATGTGCATGTGAGGGTGTGCACTGGCCATCCATTCCACTGGCGGCCTCTCCCACCCCATGTCTCGGGCATCACCATGCCAGGGCGAAGGGGGTGTCTCATGTGTCCCGTATTTCCACAGCCCAGCCAGCGACTCCCCATCTAGGGCAGGTCCTGCCATGATTGCGGGCTTGCATGTGATTCAGCTGGCCCGTTATGCAGGACAGCTGGAATTGTGTGGGGTGGCTCCACCGGAGGCAGCTGAGATGCTAGCCCTGCTCCCCGCAGGCTCACCCAGGGGTGGAGTCCTATGCCTGCAGCTGGCAAGGCTCCCCACCATCTGTCTTTCAGGTTTGTGCACTGCACTCCAGCCTCTGCGGCCGCCGGAGCACAGCTGGCCGGTCCCATCAGCCCCACAAAAAACATAAAGACCAACAATCAAAATTTCTTCAAGTATATTAGAAGCAGGAAACCAGCCTGGGAGGCAGTGGGGCCCTTGGATGACCAAGGGGTAAAAGGATTACTGAAGGAGGATAAGGAAATGGCTGAGAAGCTGAATGCATTTTTTTCCTCCATCTTCATTGTGGAAGATGGGAAGTGTTTGCCTGCTCCAGAACCACTAATTTTGGAAGGGGTGTTGAAAGACCTGAGTCAGATTGAGGTGACAAGAGAGGAGGTCCTACATCTGATAGACAAATTAAAAACTAATAAGTCACCAGGTCCTGATGGCATACATCCAAGAGTTCTGAAAGAACTCAAAGTTGAATTTGACAAAAATATGTAATCTTTCATTGATATCTGCCTCCGTTCCTGAGGACTGAAAGGTAGCAAATGTCATGCCCATCTTTAAAAAGGGTTCCAGAGGAGATCCGGGAAATTACAGGCCAGTCAGTCTGACTTCAATACCGGGAAAATTGGTAGAAACCACTATCAAGGACAGAATGAGTAGGCACAATGATGAACACGGGTTATTGAGGAAGACTCAGCATGGGTTCTGCAAGGGAAGATCTTGCCTCACTAACCTGTTACATTTATTTGAGGGGGTGAACAAACATGTGGACAAAGGAGACCCGATAGATGTTGTATACCATGACTTCCAGAAAGCTTTTGATAAAGTTCCTCATCAAAGGCTCCTTAGAAAGCTCGAGAGTCATGGAGTAAAAGGACAGGTCCTCTTGTGGATCAAAAACTGGCTGAGTAATAGGAAGCAGAGAGTGAGTATAAATGGGCAGTCTTCGCAGTGAAGGACGGTAAGCAGTGGGGTGCCACAGAGCTCGATACTGGGCCCCATGCTCTTTAACTTGTTCATAAATGATTTGGAGTTGGGAGTGAGCAGTGAAGTGGCCAAGTTTGCAGATGACACTAAATTGTTCAGGGTGGTGAGAACCAGAGAGGATTGTGAGGCACTCCAAAGGGATCTTTTGAGGCTGGGTGAGTGGGCATCAACGTGGCAGATGAGGTTCAATGTTGCCAAGTGCAAAGTAATGCACATTGGGACCAAGAATCCCAGCTACAAATACAAGTTGATGGGGTGTGAACTGGCAGAGACTGACCAAGAGAGACATCTTGGGGTCATGGTAGATAACTCACTGAAAATGTCAAGACAGTGTGCGATTGCAATAAAAAAGGCCAACGCCATGCTAGGAATTATTAGGAAGGGAACTGAAAACAAATCAGCCAGTATCATAATGCCCCTGTATAAATCAATGGTGTGGTCTCATTTGGAATACTGTGTGCAATTCTGGTCACCGCACCTCAAAAAGGATATTATAGCATTGGAAAAAGTCCAGAAAAGGTCAACTAGAATGATTAAAGGGTTGGAACACTTTCCCTATGAAGAAAGGTTAAAACGCATGGGGCTCTTTAGCTTGGAGAAACGTCGCCTGCGGGGTGACATGATAGAGGTTTACAAGATAATGCATGGGATGGAGAAAGTACAGAAAGAAGTACTTTTCTCCCTTTCTCACAATACAAGAACTCATGGGGATTCGATGAAATTGTTGAGCAGTCGGGTTAAAACTGATAAAAGGAAGTACTTCTTCACCCAAAGGGTGATTAACATGTGGAATTCACTGCCACAGGAGGTGGCGGTGGCTACAAGCATAGACAGCTTCAAGAGGGGATTAGATAAAAATATGGAGCAGAGGTCCATCAGTGGCTATTAGCCACAGTGTGTGTATATATGTGTGCGTGTATAATTTTTTTGGCCAGTGTGTGACACAGAGTGTTGGACTGGATGGGCCACTCGCCTGATCCAACATGGCTTCTCTTATGTTCTTATGATCACGAGCGGTGGTGTGGTGCCTTTGAGGTCAACAGATACCCTGCTGGTGTCCCGTGGGAAAGCTGGGCAGGGTGGCGTGAGAGTGACCACTATCAACCAGCTGCAGTCAGCAGCCCCTGCATTCCATTGCCTATGGGAGGAGTGGTGGCAGACAGATTGGCATCAACCGGGAATCACCGCCAACCAAACTGGACTGAGGCAGAGAAGTTGCTCCTCTTTGGCTTGGTGTCCATGAACACCGTGGTGGTGCTCGTTGCCACAAGAGTCGGTGGAGCGAACTCCCGTCGGCAGGGTTTCTGGTGTATTGTAGCGGAGCGAGTGTCCGCTGTGAGCCAGGTCTCCCGCATAGAGTAGTCCACTCGCATGACTCATTCAGCCCTGCCAAGAAGCGAGTCCGGCATCTCATCGCTGAGGAGCCCTGACTGGCTCTAAGGCAATCATAGGAATCCTCATCTGCCCAGTCAGGCTGTAGCTGGCCACGGCATTGAGGTGATCCGCGGTAGGTTGGCACATTCCCCCCATCCTCGCAACCGTGGGACTGCCAGATTCTGATGGCAACAGCCTTTGCCCCCCCCCCAGGAATTGTCACGGGCTGCCACGAGCTCCACTGTAAACTCGGAGGTGGGAAGCCACTCTAGCGAGACAGCAGAGGACGGGAGCTGGCTGCTTAGCATTTTAGCGACGGGAGGTCAGCAGGTCCAGTGCCCCCCACTGCCCCCCGGATGTCCGGACAGCTGTCAGGAGGTGTCAAATCAGGGGAAGGACACATTGATTGAGGAGGTCATGGATGCTGCGTAGGGTGACCTCCATCTGTCCACAGATGATGAGTGGACTGAGTCCCCTCAAGGTGCGACACTGAGCACCTTGCCTCATGCCAGCATCTGACCCCTGTCCTGTTCTGAAGGTAGCCACACCGTGAGACTGATGGCCGACGTGGTGGAGAACCTACGGAGGGCATCCCCACACAGATGGTCAGCCCTAGCTGCCTCCCTCATGCTGTGGACCCTGGATCTGCCCACATCCCCTCCCCATGCCCTGGGGGCTGTGAATGCAGCGGGGCCAGGCACGGCAGACTTGTGTGCAGGACGGCCCTGTCCCCCCCCAGACCCGTCCCCTAACCAGGGGGAGCCACTGGGGGATCTGGAAAGTGGCAGCCATGCAGAAGGCTGTGCAGGTGGCGGGGAACCGGGACCCAGGGCTCGAGGACCATAGCCAGCTCAAAGAATCCCCGCCACCCTGTCCTCCATGTGGGCAGCCATAGAGCGGGATCGGCTGGAGGGGCACCGGAAATAGCGGGACCGGCTGGCAGGGGACCCCAATGGCATCTGGGACGCCATCTGGCCATGCAGTCCACAGGAGGGACACTGACAGGGGCTCAGCTTCGCCCCTTTGGAAGGTAGGCTGCTCCATGGAGCTGGTGGAATGTGCTGACTGGATGCTTCCTCAAGGATTGCACAGTCACATCATGGGGCTGGGTGTGTGCATGAGGGGGGTGAAGCATGCTGGCAGCCTATTGCCACATATGTCTGAATTGGGCTGTAAATCTGTTTTTTCTGTTTTCTATTAATTTAAAGACAGATTACAAGAATAGTATTTTCAAGAAATGGATAGGCAGGGCTATTTTGTAGCAGGAACTCCTTTGCATATTAGACTACACCCCCCTGATGTAGCCAGTCCTCCAAGAGCTTACAGTAGGCTAGAAGAGGCGCACTATGATGAAACAAAGTCAGGCATTATTAAGAAGAATTAACCTAATATATTGACCAAAATCAGCATTATGAAGCCAATTACCTAAGATCAGCAAGAAACTATACACAACTTTGAAACAAAATATGAAATGTTAATTCCTTGTGAGAGGAGAATTTGGACATGGGATATACTTTACAACACAATGGAAATTTACATTTTAGTTAATTGTTTTTAAATTTGAAAAAGAAGAGAAGAGATTGGATTGGATTTATACCTCGCCCTTCACTACCCGTCTCAAAGTGGCTTACAATCTCCTTTCCCTTCCCCTCACCACGACAGACACCCTGTGAGGTAGGTGGAGCTGAGAGAGTTCTGACAGAAACTGCTCTTGAGAGGAACAGCTCATTGTGACTGACTCAAGGTCACATTAGCAGGTGCATGTAGAGCAGGAGTCCCCAAACTCTGGTCCATGGACAGGGACCGGTCCACGAACTGTTGGCAGCCAGGCCGCACAAGAGCTGATCTTCCTCCCCGCCTCCTCTGTTTGCAAAGGAAAGTTGGAGCTGTCACAGCGGGGTAGGGGAAGAACTACGATGCTTGTGTAGTTTGCTCCTTCTAAGGAGCACGCTATGCAAGCAACAGCCCCACTCAGTTTTCCCAAGTCACAGGAAGCCTGAGCGGAGTTGGAGGGGGAGAACACTACGATGCTTGTGTAACGTGCTCCTTGTGGGAAGCTTAAGAGTTAAGATCGATTTCGCTTCTTTTCCTCCCCCCCATCTCAGTTTGTAGAGGTAAGTTGGAGCCCAGTGCCTTGCTTCTCTCTCTCTCTCTCTCCCTCTGTTTGTGTGAAAGTGTTTGTGCAGACTCCAGACCAAGTTCACTCAGTACATTTTGTTTTATAGACTGGGTATTTTGAATTTAAGCCTTCCAAATAGTAGGCTTATACTGACCACTATAAGCTGGATGTCTTTCTATTACTGTACTGCCTCTTAGGAGCTGTAGTAATTTTTCTGGGGAAGACTATAGTTTTGTAGACAAAAACTTCAGTTTAATTTTGTAGACTCCCCTACTCCAGGCAGCACAGGGGCATCAGCAACGAAGTATTGCAAGAGTGTTAATGTTTTAACTCTGCTTATATTTAAAGTAAAAAAAGGGTGTGTGGGGGGGGAGTATTTGTGATTTTCCTAGAAATAAAGTGCATAAATGTATCATCCCAAAACCATCGCTCGCCCCCTACCCCAGTCCATAAAAAAAACATCTTCCACAAAACCGGTCCCTGGGGCCAAAAAGGTTGGTGACTACTGATGTAGAGGAGTAGGGAATCAAATTCAGTTCTCCCAGATAAGAGTCTATACATTTAACCACTAAACCAAACTGACTCTTGCACCAAACTGGCTCTCAGTATACAGTACCCTCTAAATATACAGTGTACTTTACAATTTCAGTTTAATTCCAGAACTTTTTTTTTCCTGGGGGAACATGGGAGAATGGAGTTTTGGAACCTCTTTGTGGAAACAAAATTCTCAAAAAAATGTTTAAAGTTCATGAGGGGCATCCGTGTGGTTCTCCTTCACTTCCCTCTTGAGAGTTCTGGCAGACCAAGTGTATACTTGCCGTGACCTGGACAGCTCAGAGTGGCCCAATTTATCAGATCTTGTAAGCTAAGAGGGCCAACCCTGGCAAGTATTTGGATGGGAGACCTCCAAAGAATACCAGGGCTGGAATGCAGCAATAGGCAACAGCACACCATCTCTCTAAATGTTGAAACCCCGGTAGGGGTTGCCAGAAGTCAGCCATGACTTCCAGGTATGCACATTTGTGCACACACTCATACACACACATAGAAACACACAAAAACTTAACCCCCCCCCTAAAAAACAAGAAAAAAGTGTAGACTTTGGCTTTTAAACAAACACATGGATGGTTTGTTTAACCTATCTAATTAAGAAAGTCCTAAGTAAATGGAAATCTATTTTTCTATAAAAAGACTAGTAAAAATTGTGAGGGGGAAATTCACTCTCAGAGCAGGAGCAGATTCAAGTACTCTTCCATGCAACACAAACATTGCTACAGGATATTGTGATGGCACTCAAAAGAAATATTTCAGCTCTGTTATCTTTTTGGTGTGCTGCACTTCGATAACTCTTGTCCTCTTTTTGTAGCACACTGTGGTCAGATTCATGCCAGAGGAATGATGTGCAAATGAAGTGAATAGGAGCCTGTCAGTGGGCAGAAGTCTTGGACCTGATGACCTTTTGCTAAGCATTCTAGAAATAACATATAACATGAAGCTCCCTTGTGCTGACGCAGACAATCTGTCCATCTAGCTTAGAACATTCTACTCTTGTCTGCCTTAGGCAGAGAAAGGTCTTTCACCCTTGCTACTTGCGATCCTTTAACTGGAGACACCAGAGACTACTCTATGACCTTCCGCATTCAAAGCAAGCACTCTACTACCAAACAACAGCCCTGAATATTTGTTTGTTATGCATCCTATTGCATTTACATTATTCTAGCAGAAGGTGATGCTAAAATAAAATTTTGTATTTACAGAGTACCTTTCTATTGCAGAAGGCCATTTGTAAAAGAAATTTATGGACATTCATTCTGATTGCTTAATGGTGCCACAAAACCTACTTTTCATTTCAAGTCCAGATTAAAATCTAGTTTGCGGCACCATTAAACTAGCTCAATTAATATCCATAAAATTTCATAATGAATGATCTTCCGCACAGGAACGATATCTCTTAAATGCAAATAGGAATTTGAAAAGACAAGAAGACATATTTAGGAAAAATGGTATGTTTTAGTATATACACACTTATGAGAGCACATAACATACAAGTACCCACATATGAAGAAAAATGAGAATACTAAGAGAATATGGCTTTGAAAATTATTTAGTCAGCATTAAGACAAAAATATCTGATGAGCAAAACAGGAATAGAGACATGTTACTAAGTAACAGTAAGATCTGCTACTTAAGCATGCTGCTGAGAAGGTAAGAACTGCTGGGCAACAAAAGATGGATTTCCCTTATATGGGGAATATGACTCTTAAGAATTATCACCAGCTGAGTCATTTTATGCATTATTACTTCTATTCTTAACACTGTAGAATTGTATACATGGTTTGAAAACTATTTGCTTATAAGTTAAATACATTTTTTCCATTATTTGATGGGTTGTGATCCTGAAGACCAGGAGGGCACTTTTTTTTTTTTTTTGCTATCCATCAAAAGGGAAAAATCTGTACACCTGTTCTGAGCACATATACTGAATGCAATTCTAAACAAAGCTACAGCCTTCAAAGTCCACTGATCAAGGGGTTGGGCTTAGAAGGGTGTAATCTTTTTAAGATGTCATTGTGAGAATACATTTTCCTCAGTTTTTCATGCTATGATATTCAGCTTTTACATTATTCTTCCCAAGTATAGTGCATGGTAATTTAGACTAGAGTTGCCAGCCCAGGCAGAGACTCTGAAAACTGGAACTACATGGCGCTGTGAGGGTGGCCATAATTTCTGCAGGCCAGCCAGGGACACCTTGAGGGGGGAAGGAATGTGACATCACTTCCGGTGATGTCATGCCACCGCCGTAAACAGGAAGTGACATCACTTCCTGTGACATCACTCCCCCCCGCGCCACCTGCCGGAAACAGAAAGTGACATCACTTCCTGTGACATCATTTCCCCCGCGCCACCTGCGGGAAACAGGAAGTGACATCACTTCCTGTGACATCATTTCCCCCGCGCCACCTGCCGGAAACAGGAAGTGACATCACTTCCTGTGACATCATTTCCCCAAAATGACGTTGTGGGACCCAGGGGGCCGGCGCAGCGGCACGCCGAAGCAGCCTGTCACTAATAACACAGGTCGAGATGCAGGACAGGAACCCGGAAGTGACCGACAGGCTGCTTCAGCGGGCCGCTGCGCTGCCCCCCTGGGCCCCACAACGATGGGACCGATGCCATAGGGACAGGCTCGAAACACTCTATAACCCCTCAAAAGAACAGCAGTCTAGCTCGCTTCCCCCGAGCCCTGCCGCCATAAGCCTCAAGGGGGCTCATTTTTCGGCATCTCCCGGCGGGAGGGTGGCACCCGCACGGGACACATATCAAATGAAAGAGGGGGCTCAGGGCTATCAGAAACAGCCGGCGGAGGGAGTCGCGAGACCACCCCACTGGGGGATCCACACCCCGAAAGTGATGAAGGTGGCGCAGATAGAGCCAACAGAGCAAACAGGACAAAATAAATAGGCTGCATTATGCAGCACAGTTGAGAAAGAGCCTTATCCCATATACTGATGAAGTAAATACAGGATTTGAGAACAAAATTGCACCAGAAGACACAAACACAAAGCTCCCTTACACTGAACCAGTGCTTGGGTCCACCAAAGTCAGTATTGTCTACTCCAGGGGTGGTCAGAGTTGCTTAACAAAAGAGCAACACAGAATAAAGGTCAGATGTTTGAGAGCCGCAAGACATGAACATCGGATATTTGAGAGCCACGGAAGGAAGGAAGGAAGGAAGGAAGGAAGGAAGGAAGGAAGGAAGGAAGGAAGGAAGGAGGGAAGGAAGGAGGGAAGGAAGGAAGGAGGGAAGGAAGGAAGGAAGGAAGGAAGGAAGGAAGGAAGGAAGGAAGGAAGGAAGGAAGGAAGGAAGGAAGGAAGGAAGGAAGGAAGGAAGGAGGGAAGGGAGGAGGGAAGGAGGGAGGGAAGGAAGGGAGGAGGGAGGGAGGGAAGGAAGGAAGGAAGAAAGGAAGGAAGGAAGAAGGAAGGAAGGAGGGAGGGAGGAAGGAGGGAGGGAGGGAAGGGAGGGAGGAAAGGAGGGAAGGAAGGAAGAAAGGAAGGAGGGAGGGAGGGAAGGAAGGGAGGAGGGAAGGAAGAAAGGAAGGAAGGAAGGAAGGAGGGAAGGAGGGAGGGAGGGAGGGAGGAAGAAAGGAAGGAGGGAGGGAGGAAGGAAGGAGGGAGGGAGGGAAGGAGGGAAGGAAGGAAGAAAGGAAGGAGGGAGGGAAGGAAGGGAGGAGGGAGGGAGGGAGGGAGGGAAGGAAGGGAGGGAGGAGGGAGGGAGGGAGGGAAGGAAGGAAGGCCGCCCCCTCCCGCCAGCCGCCCCCCCACTTTCGGCCCCCTCCCTCCCTGCCTGCCCTGCTTACCTGCTTCCAGGGCGGGTGGAGGCCCGCGCGCGGGGCCCGGCGGCGGAGAGGCCGGGGAGGCGGCGGAGAGCCCGGGGAGGCGGCGGAGAGCCCGGGGAGGCGGCGGAGAGGCTGGTGCTGGTCGCTGGAGGCCCTCCAGCGACCAGCGCCGGCCTCTCCGCTGCCTCCCCGGCCTCCGCCTGCAGTGGAGGCCCGCGCGCAGGGCCCGGCGGCAGTGGCGGAGGCCGGGGAGGCGGCGGAGAGGCCGGCGCTGGTCGCTGGAGGGCCTCCAGCAACCAGCGCCGGCCTCTCCGCCGCCTCCCCGGCCTCCGCCACCGCCGCCGGGCCCCGTGAGCGGGCGGGGAAGGCGGCGAGTGAGGGAGGGAGCGTCCCCGCGCATGCGCAGAGCCTGCCACAATCGCCCTGCGCACACGCAGGGACGCTCCCTCCCTCACTCGCCGCCTTCCCCGCCCGCGCGGCCCACCAGCTCTCTGGCTGGCTAAACCGGGACCTCTAATGGTCCCGGTATAGCCAGCCCGGGAGCCAGGAAATGGGGGCCAGAACCGGGACTTTCCCGGGTGCCCGGGACGGTCTGGCCACCCTAGCTGTGACATAACTTTCAGTTGTGTCTTTGATATGACATCACAGTGTTGCACAATGCTCTAGAAATTTCCCAGATCTTCTATTGATTCCTCACTAGCAGTTGCTGTTCCTCTGGGCTTCAACTTTCTTTGAAGCAAGTGACTGATTCCCCACTTGTCACTGTGTGGCTGCATTTTGACTCCCTTCAATTTTCCTCATAGTAACTTGGTCTTGTTTTTTGGAGATCTGGAAGCTGCAAGAGCCAGTTTGGTGTGGAGAGCCAGTTTGGTGTCATGGTTAAGTGTGCGGACTCTTATCTGGGAGAACCGGGTTTGATTCCCCACTCCTCCACTTGCACCTGCTAGCATGGCCTTGAGTCAGCCATAGCTCTGGCAGAGGTTGTCCTTGAAAGGGCAGCTGCTGTGAGAGCCCTCTGCAGCCCCACCCACCTCACAGGGTGTCTATTGTGGGGGAGGAAGGTAAAGGAGATTGTGAGCCGCTCTGAGACTCTTCAGAGTGGAGGGCGGGATATAAATCCAATACCTTCATCTTCTTCAAGAGAAACTGGAGCGAACTGTGAGTCAAAATACTGTGACACAATGACTAGTGGGGAATTGGTTGCTTGCTCTGAGGAAAGCAGAAGCCCCGGAGCACAGCAACTGCTAGTGAGGAATCAGTATTCATGTTTTTTACCCTAGAGACTAGAAAATTCCTAGAATGTCATTCAACAAAGTGATGTCATTTCCAAGTACACAACTGTCAGTTGAGTGTTATTACAGACCACAAGCCATAAAAAAGCAGAACAAAAACATTAATTCATTAATTAACCTAAAATCATATCTCATCATGCGTCATTCATCCTAGTACATCAGACAATGAAAGAGTAGCAGTTATCCAAGAAATTATGTATTGGAATGATCTTAGCCTGTATTTTCATAGCAGAGGACAAAAAATTAGCTACTTGTACAGTGATTCTTTGGTCAACCCATATTTTATAGAATTTTAGGCATCTTCTGCTCAGAAAATAGAGGATTTGTTTGGACATTGGCCAAAATGGGAAGTGATTCCAGAGCACTGTGCAAAGTCAGTTTTTGCTCTTGTTCCATCAACTAGCAGCATAGATGGTAGGGGCAGGAGGTTGTCCACTGGTGAAAGCAATATGCCTCCCATTTGAGATCCAAGGACACACCACAGTTTCATAAAATCTGAAACTTATTTTAAAAAAAGATTATTCCACCTCCCATCCCAATTCAGTTGAAAAAATAAAACACTCTTTGAATCTACCATAATTTATCTGAGTTCCCAAGAGCAATACACATGGTTTTCAGGGCCTATGTTTATTTTAATCAGATTTATTATCTTTAATTATCTCAACATTGTGGTTATTTATATAGCAGCAGTTGTTGCCTACTGTTGTTGGCAGGACAGAGGGCAGGGCAGCAAATGGTGAGTGGAGCCAGAACAAATAATGGGTGGAGCCTGAGATTTTGTCCTCAGCTTTGCCCCTTGCAATACTAAGAACACGCAAGTAGAGGAATCAGTTACTTACCAACAACATCTGAATGAACTTTACCACATCTTCAACCCTTCCAAATACCTCCAGCCACACCTCAGTCCTCCAACCATTATCTTTCTTTTTCAATTTTGTATGTAATTTATTTTTATGCATAATAGTATTTGTTAATAAAAAGCTGCAGAGTGCAATTGTATCTGCAGACTGCAATTCTATGCATGCCTACTTGAGAACAAAGCTTAGTGTACTAAATTTACTTGTGTATACTTTTTCACTTTTATATTTATTTAAAGAAGCCTACCATCTCATAGGTAAATGATGTAAATGCACATGGTGTTTTGCTGTGTTACAGTCAAAAGAAAAATTTGAAGTCAAGCCTCTTTTCCAAGAAACTTTCAAAGAAGAGGAAGCAGAAGAGTGGGGTTTTATATCTTGCTTTACTCTGCCTTAAAGAGTGTCAAAGCTGCTTACAATTGGCTTTCCTTCCTCTTCCTGCTTTTTGAAGATGGTAGGGCTGAGGGAGTTCAGCGAGAACTGTGAGCATCCTCAGGTCACCCAGCAGGCTTCATGGGTGAGGAGTGGAGAAATATGTAGTGCAATCCTTAGCATATTGTTGTCTCACAAGTAAATCCAATTGAGAACAATAGGGCTTACATAGCTCTGTATTCCCTCCAATAAGGTTCAAGGCTTTAAGGAAGGAATACAGAGTCAGAAGCATTGGATCCTGAAGAAATATTGTTCTTGGATTTGAAGCTTAGACAAAGCTTTCTGCAAAAATGAGGTCCTAATATCCGGAGACCCATTAAATGTTCTGGAAGGTTAAAGTGTTCTCCCACAGGTTTCTCAATTTTGTAATTTTTGATGTCAGATTTGTATCCATTTATCATTTGGCATAGGGTTTGTTCTGTTTGCCCTATGTAGAGAACTGAAGGGCATTGTTGGCATTTAATGGCATATGTAATGTTGGAAGATGAACAAGTGAATGAGCCTGAGATGGTGTAGTTAATGCTGTTAGGTCCAGTGACTGTGTTGTCTGGGTGTATGTGGCAGCAAAGTTGGTACTAGGGTTTACTGCAAGCTCCGGTACCAGTGTCCATGGTCTTAAAGGTGCTACTGGACTCCTACTTTGTTTTATAAATTAGGAGTACAAGTAGCCCCAGTGGTTGTAGAATCTCTTTAGCTAATGCAAAATTCAGCCTTAAAGAGGTGTCACTAAAATTGCAGAGACTACACAAGACATAGTCTAACACCAAATTAACACGAGTCACATCCAAATATCACTTCAAAGGCTGTAAATATAGAAGTACTTTTACTTTGCTGAAATGTGTTGGCATACTTAGATCAATGGTAAATCAATTAAATGTGTAGCTACAAGGACAACATAAAAAATGTTTTAGAACAGGGGTGTCAAACATGCAGCCCAAGGGCCGAATCAGGCCCCCGGAGGGCTCCTATCAGCCCCCCAAGCAACTGGCTGTCATCTGCTTCCTTCTCCTTCTCTTGCTTCCTTTTGCATAACAGCTTGTTTTTGCAAGGCTTGTTCAATCACACAGGAGCTACAGAGCAAAACCTCTATTTTCTCCATTGGCTGAGGCTCCTTCCTTGGGGAGGAAGGGGGGGAGGGAGAGCTTGTTTTGCAAGGCTCTCTTAATTGCACAGCAGAGTTACTGAGCCAAGCCTCTCTTCCTTCTGTGGGCTGAAGCTCCTCCCCTTCCTGGTCCCCTGGGGAAGGAAGGAAAGAACCAGAGCTTTCTTCATCCAGCTCTCTCCATTGATTGCATGGGAGAGATACAAAGAAAGCACCTTTAAGAACCATGGATGCTAATGTTTTAAGCATGTTTTAAGTTTTTTAAAAAATCTTTAATTGTGTTTGCCTGTGTCCTTTGTATCTCTGCTACCTAATCTTAAAAAGGTACACACATGGCCCGGCCCAACAAGGTCTCTTTTATTTCTGATCCCGTCCTCATAATAAATGAGTTTGACACCCCTGTTTTAGAAGTTAGGAACACAAATGGTGAACTGTGATAAGTGTGAACACCTACTGATTTGATTTATGTACATATTTGATTCTTATGAGAATAGTAGGTTCTTTATAACCAATAACAATACAGTGCAATCCTAAACAAAGTTACACCTTTCTAAGTCAACTGAAGTAAATTGGCATAGAAGGATGTGGGACTACTCAGGATTGCCTTGCTACTCCAGCTTTAAACGGCATCACAGTAACAGTCTATTCTGTGATATATTATTATAATATATAGAATATGCAAAGTAATGTAATGATTGAGAATCTCCACCAGAGTACTGTAAAATACCCCAGCTACTTTTTATGCTTTACTTTTCATGCCTAAATTCCACTTAATATGAGAAGTAACTTGGCAGTCAAGTGTGTTGGACTAGGATCTGAGAAATCCAAGTATAAATTCCCATTGTGTCATGAGGCTCCCTGGGTAACCTTGGGCCAGCCTCAGCTTCACCTATCTCGCAACGTATTTCTGTGCTGCCTCTTCATTCTCCTGCTTGAGGCAGCTTACAACAATGTAAATGAACAATATAATAACATAAAAACAAGCCATTTGTTCTGTGGATAAAATGGGCAAGGGGAGATGGAGGTATGCCATCCTGAGCTCCTTTGAACAAAGGTGGTATAAAATGTAATCAATAAATATTAAAATAAATAAAATAATAAAATATTTATTACATTTTATACCACCCTTCTTACATCTATACACATACATGCAGGAAAAATGAATCATGGATTTGTAAGTCAAACATCTAGGTCTATATGAAAGTGATCTAACTTTTCAACTATTGAGACTGCCATAAAGCAGAGATGTCTACAGGTTTGCACTTGCTACTTTTGCCAGGGTCACATGCACTGTATTTTTAGCAAAACATCTGGTGACAATCAACCTTGGACCACAAAAAATTATTGATGAAAAGTTAAATTCAAGCAACAAAAGGAAGGAGGATGAATGTGGATTCGTATAGTTTCTGAATGCAGTTTCCCAGAAGCATAGGTAGACAACACATTTTCTTTTCTATGGATTTTTCTTCAGACCAATTTTAAGTACAAAATGATACTGTACAAAACTGTATACATCTACAAACCATACAATGACAGAGAAACAATAGGAAAATATATCAGGTCACAACTGAAAACAATTAACAGCTATATTTGAAGATTTTCATTGGCCAATAATGTGCTTAATGTTGTAATGCAATAGAAGACATGTCTAGCACTAAAGACTGGGTCCTTGATTCCTGCTTGCTCTTCACACCTTTATTTATTTATTTGCAATTCTATGGTAAATTCCACAGCATCATTTTTTGGAATCTTCCACAGGATCTGTGGAATGATCTTGTTTATTATGTGGTTCAATGGTACTTTCGACAGAAAAAACAGGGAATGAGATTTCTCAGATAAAGGTCATTCAAACGGTGGCTCAGTGGTAGATCATCTGCTTGGTAAGCAGAAGGTCCCAGGTTCAATCCCTGGCATCTCCAAAAAGGGTCCAGGCAAATAGGTGTGAAAATCCTCAGCTTGAGACCTTGGAGAGCCGCTGCCAGTCTGAGAAGACAATACTGACTTTGATGGACCAAGGGTTTGATTCAGTATAAGGCAGCTTCATATGTTCAAACTAGCCTTTGATTTATTTGCAAGATGCAAATGAATCTTCTCAAGTTTGCACAGAATCAGACTTGAGGAGAGAAGAATGACAGAGGTTTACAAAATTATACGGGGCTTTTTAGTAGAAAAAGCCGAGCAGGAACTCATTTGCATATTAGGTCACACACCCAATTGTTTCATACCGGCCTTTTTGTAGGAAAGCCCAGCAGGAACTCATTTCATATTAGACAACACTCCCTGACACCAAGCCAGCCAGAACTGTGTTCCTATGTGTTCCTGCTTAAAAAAAAGCCCTGCAATTATGCATGGAATAGAGAAGGTAGAGAAAGAAGTACTTTTCTCCCTTTCTCACAATACAAGAATTTGTGGGCACTCAATGAAATTAAGTAGCAGTAATACTGCATATTAGCTGTAGGTAGAACAGATAAAAGGAAGTACTTCTTCATCCAAGGAGTAATTAACGCGTGGAATTCACTGCTGCAAGAAGTTTTGGCAGGTACAAGCATAGACAGCTTCAAAAGGAGATTAGATAAACATATGGAGCAGAGGCCCATCAATGGCTATTAGCCAAAAAGTATAGATCAGGGGTGTCAAACTCATTGGTTATGAGGACCAGATCTGGCATAAAAGAGATCTTTTTTGGGCCAGGTCATGTGCGTCATAAAATGTAATGCCAGGTAGCAAAGACATAAATTTTATAAAGGACACAGACAAACACAATTAAAGGCTTTAAAAAAAAACTAAAATAAAACATGCTTTAAAGATTAGCAGCCTTGCAATATTTTATTTATTTAACAGTTTCTGATAACTGGCACCACTTGCTCTGAATTATTGCATCAAAATCCGGAGAAAATGTCTGTGCTGTAGCAATCTTGAGTATGCTGTTCAGGTGTTGTTCAGGTTTGTGTCAGTAAGTTACAAACCTGCTTTTGATTTATCGACATTCATTACAGAAATCTCATAGTCAATGCTTTGAGCCTAAGACCCAGGGGAAAACATGAAACGGCTGGACATTGCAAGCTTTTGTACATGTTGCTTCATGTGTTGGTCAGCCAATGGAGAAAATAGAGGCTTTGCTCTGTAGCTCCTGTGCAATTCAGCAAGTCTGTCAAAGCAAGCTGTGATGCATACAAAAGTAAGAGAGAGAGAGAGAGAAGGAAGCAGATAATAGTGAGTTGCTCATGTGCCTGATAGGAGCCCTACAGGGGCCTGATCTGGCCCTCGGGCTGCATGTTTGACACTCCTGGTATAGATGAAACACTATGTCTGGGGCAGTGATGTACTGTATTGCTGGTGCTTGAGGGGCAAGTCAGTGGGCTTCTGTTGTTCTGGCCCTGTTAGTGCCTCCTGCTGGCACCTCAGGTTTTTTTGCTACTGTGTGACACAGAGTGCTAGACTGGATGGGCCATTGGCTTATTCAATATGACCTCCCTTAAGAACATAAGAAACTAGCAGCAAGGCCATCCAAAGTGCTCTGAAGTTAGTGGGAACATGAATTTTCAGTCATTATGCAAAGAACAGATGAACGGCTAAATATATAATCTATTCACTTATGAAACATGAGCTAAAGATGCTTCTCAGCCCACACAGCTTAATATGAATGAGAAGAATAAAACAGTTAAAATTTTAACTTGAGTATCCTATTAAAAATTATGCCTCATTGCTATTTAACCTATACTTCTACATTGGATTTGTATATCACCTACTTCATTCAATCAGTACCAAAGAAACAAACAAAGGCCCGTACTCAACCACTCCACTAAGCAAAGTTTGAACTCTTCTTCAAACAACAGATTGAGCTCCCAATCTGTTCAATTCATGCTGCAATAAGAGTCGAATAAAACGCGGTACAAGCAGGTGCTAAGGGTGTTCTGTGCACACACTGTGCAGGTCCTGGAATCCAAGGGGACTAGATTTAAATAATAATTTATATCACCAAGGGAATGGGGAAGGGATGATTTAAAGCAAGCTTCCCATTTTGAAATGTATGTCTACTTTGAACAAGCATGCATGCTACCTGGGGTTTAGGCATGCTATTTGCCTGCTCTGGGTGGGCAGTCTCCCATGGCTGGGCCTTTCCTCCTACTGTTACTTCTGGGACTGGTGGAAGAATAGTGGGGGCGCAAGTTACATTGTGCAATACCATAGAGTTTCCAGAGTGTCAGCTAACATCACATCTGGATAAAAACAGTCACATCTGACATCAACACACTGTGCAATATCACATCAGTCCCATGCCCCACTCCCACAGCTCTCACAGGAGCCTGGTGGTATCCTGGCATCCCTACTAAGATTGCTATAATAACAATGAAAACACACTGATTTTCTCCCTTTGTCACAATACAAGAGTTTGTGGGCACTCAATGAAATTAATCATAGGAACACAATGCAAAACCATTGCTCCATGTTCATTGTTTGGTGAGGTAAGAACAATTTCCAAATAAATATAATTGGGCTGTAAGGCAGGAATGTTGAACTCATTTGTTATGAGGGCCGGATCTGACATAAATGAGACCTTGTTGGGCCGGGCCATGTCAGGTTGGGCTGAGCCATGCCGGGCTAGGCCATGTATGTACCTATTTAAGATTAGGTAGGAGGGATATAAATTTTATAAAGAACACAGACAAATACAATTTAAAACAAACAAACAAACAAACATGCTTAAAACGTTAGTACTCATTGGCTTTAAATATGTTTTCTTTGTATTTCTCCCATGGGGTCCAGGGAACTGGGCAAAGGAAGCTCTGGTTCTTTTCTTCCTTTCCCAAGGGACTGAGGAGGAGAGAAGCCTCAGCCACTAGAAGGAAGAAAGGCTTGGCTCAGTAGCTCTGCTGTACAATTGAGAAAGCCAGGCAAAACAAGCTCTGCCTTTCCCTTTCTTCCCCAAGGGAGGAGCCTCAGCCAATGGAGAAAATATAGGTTTTGCTCTGTTGCTCCTGTGCGATTGAGCAAGCCTGGCAAAGCAAGCTGCTATGCAGAAGGAAGCTAGAGAGAGGGAGAAGGAAGCAGATGACAGCCAGTTGCTCGGGGGCCTGCTAGGAGCCCTTTGGGGGCCTAATTCGGCCCCCAAACTGCATGTTTGATACTCCTGCTAAAGGATAATAAGTTATTGGGCAAAAGTTTTTCCCCATGAGATGGAAAGTGAAGGCTAATACTGCCTGACTGGTAGAATCATAAATATTTATAATTTGAGAATGGAACTCATTACAAAGCTTGGAAGCTTAAAAATGCAAAACACGAGTGCAACATCACCCATCAAGGCATAATGGGTGATGCTGATAATGCACATGATGGCATTTCTTGAATCCTAGTCTCTGTGATTACTTGCTAGTCCCTTCTATTTTTACACATATAGTTCCAATCAATTTCAGCAGAAATCAGACTATCTCATTCTTTTTAAAGAGATTTAGTATGTTTGAACTCAATTCAAATTTCATTTTAAGAGGTTATTTTTTATACTATGATTTTTAAAAAAACAGTAAAATCTCGCCAATTTTCTTTCAAAATTTATTTTACCCTCTTTACTAGATAAATATTTTTGGAGAATTCCCATTCACACTAACACAATGTTAAAATTTCTAGAAGAATGTCTAAAGTTATTCAGGAAGAATCTATTCAAAGTTCAGATCTAAAGCACACTAAAGACAAAACAGTACCAAATATACTGTGAAAAGTCTGGCTTTACTGATGAAGGCCACTGTTCTGTGTAGTTCAGCTGCTTTAAATGTAGTTCAACGCAGAATTACAACTTTCCAACTGTCCTGAAGTCAATGGGTTTAGAAGAGTGTAATTCTGCCTAGGACCACACCACACACATACACACAAAAAAAACCTACCGGTTATAATCAGTGACAGAATCAAGTGCACATTGGATTGAGACAGGTGGAATATATTGAGCTATGTTAGCTACTGTATCAGATAGTAAAAATAATGAAAATATTATTTTCTACACTTCCACTCACATATAAGAGAGAGCATATTTTCTTCTGGCAGCAGATCCTTGCATCTTACGTGATTCCACTTTAGAGTGGGGACTCAGGACCATTCACAGGTAAGGAGCCGAAACTTCAATAAGGAAGCTACAAGAGGAGTTCCCAGGTGTTACTGAAATATTTTTTTTAAGCACTGCAGCATGGATCTTATTTTTGTGCAAAATCGTAGACTATACCTGTGACAGCCATTTCAATTATTGCACTTATCTTTTTCAGTTCTAAATGGCTGTCACTGAGTAATAGAGATTATTTCAAATTTGAAAGAGTTACATGTTTGAAGTGATTTTGAATGTTTTTATATCAGCTGCTTCACTGAAAAGGCAAATAAAACTTTGTTCAAACAGAACAAGTTACTGATCACATTACACATTTGTTTTTGTGTTCGTTACATTACCTTTCAGGAAAATTTTGTTAAATATTAATTATAGAAATGCATGTGCACAGACAGCATAAAGTTGTAAAAGGTACTGGATATTGAAAGTTGGTTCTAGAAGCTAAAATAACTGTTAAGTAACAAAGTACACTGCATAACATATGACTCATATGTCACATCAAAATTCACAGAACTCAAAGTCTGGAATGCTTTCAATGAAACAGATCAAGATTCGCTTATGGAAGTAATAGAACCTGTGAATAATTTAGAGTAATGAATAAGAAGTTATCTTATGATCCATTTGTGAATGGCGAGGAATATTCATTACATAAACTCTTTGTACTAATCCTGTTTTTGAAAAATGTACACATTTTTCTCATCTTTCTGCAACTCAGCACACAAAGAATATTGGACAAACAATCAGTACTATTCTGGGATTTATTACTGAGACTGCATAATATTAAGAATTTCTACTTAATTCCTTGTTATTTAATTGAATGGTTTATGATTCATAAAACCATCTACAGATGGGTAATAGGAAAGCTCTGTTCATGAAAAGCAAAAGAATCAACTTGCCTGTTACACTGCACAGAGAACACCAACTATCAAATCTCACCAGTTGCATGCATTCTCTTGAAATACACTGCAAGTTAAAATAGTTAGATAATAAACAGAGCACTGTATTACAGTTAGGACGTCTTCACATTTTTGGTATTCCAAGAGGCAGCATTATCTGATGTTGGGTGCACTCGTACAAGAAGCAAGGTTTTTACAAGTGGCAGCATCTTCATTATAAAACTCTGCCCAAAGGAGTGTGGTAAACATATCCCTTATTATCTTTAGGAGGCTAGTAAATCATTTTTATTTTGACAGGTGTTTAGTGCATTCAGAAGCCTTCAGCTGTATCAATAATTTTATTGTGGCTGGTTGTTGCTGCTAGGATTTGACAAGGTTTTGAAAACACATTCTTTACATCTACATTTCCATACCCATGCTCATTACCTAGGTTCCCACTTTCTTCTCTTTATGTCCAGCACATCAATCCAAATAAGGAGTCCTCAGATGAAGAAACAATCCAGTAGCACCCACCAGCTGCATCCTTCTGTCTGCTTCATTCTTAAGCATCACCTGTTGCTCACTGATCTTAGGGTGGCTATCCTTATGAAGCCTCTAAGCAGGAAACTGTTTGGCTGAGATTCAGCAAAGCAGCACTACAGCTACCATGTGGATTATATATACAATATATATTGTACATATGTATTCTTAACAACATTACCATGAGCAGGAAGAAATTAAAAGCTCTGCCAGGTTCCAGCCTACATAGGAAGTACAAGCTCTTGCTTGAATGGACATCTATGTATAAATAAAAACCATCAATGTAAATATTAGAGACCAGAATAGAAATGAAATAGGTATTGTCAAGAGAGTTAACCACTACTGGAATCTACAGTGCTTTGAACCAGACTGATAACCTATGAGAAGTTTACTTTCATTGGCTTAGAGCTGCTTAATGAGAGCACTCTTGCAGTGTTCAATTTGTACAACATGGAGCCAATATTTTTTTACAAGCTGAAAAGTGTGTCAGATGCTACTTTAGTCCAACTTCATTTGGCATCAGAAGATGAAAGTAAAATTAGACCTAGATACAGATCATTCTCAAAGATGTTCTGTTGGGGATAGTCAAAATAATGCTGCCCTAGAAAGGAAGTACAGCTACATACGACAACTCCTGAATTAATTAATCTTCAATCAGAACTGCTTTGTGTACCTTATTAAATTATCTTATCCCATTTGAATTCTGCACTTCTTCCAGGAAACTTAGGGCAGTGTATGTTGGATCATTCAATTTATATTGTAATTTACTATCACATATGGTTAGGGCTGACATCCTACAAGTAGGGCTTGGAAATTTCCTGGAATTGCAACTGATATCCAGGCAACAGAGATCAGTTCACCTGGAGATAATGACTGTTTTGGAGAATGTGCTCCATTACATTATTCCCCAGTGGTAGGGTTGCCAAGTCCAATTCAAGAAAAATCTGGGGACTTTGGGGGCGGAGCCAGGAGACTTTGGGGGTGGAGCCAGGAGACATTGGGGTGGAGCCAGGAACAAGGGTATGACGAGCATAACTGAACTCCAAGGGAGTTCTGGCCATCACATTTAAAGGGACAGCACACCTTTTTAAATGCCTTTCTTCCATAGAAAATAATGAAGGATAGGGGCACCATCTTTTGGGGCTCATAGAATTGGACCCTCTGGTCCAATCGTTTTGAAACTTCGGGGGTATTTTGGGGAGAGGCACTAGATGCTATACTAAAAATTTGGTGCCTCTATCTCAAAAAATAGCCCCCCCCCGAGCCCCCAATACCCGCAGATCAATTCCCCATTATTCCCTATGGGAATCGTTCTCCATAGGGAATAATAGAGTGCCCAGTAGACATTTCGCTCCCCCCCCCTGCTTTCTAAAGCAAAACACTCCCTCTCTTCATGGGGGCTGGAATGACAATCACAGGTCTAGGCTTTCCCAGGAAGGCAGCTGAGGCAAGGAACATAGCAGTGGCAAGGGACCTGAGAGCATCCTTATCCCCCCAGCTCCAAATGGAAGGTAAAGCCCAGGCATTTAACACACACACCAGCATGGATGCAGATGGCTCCACTCTCACCCAATCAAGCTGCCTAGTGGCAGCAAACTGAGATCATCCTTCCCCCCCTCCCTTCTCAAATGAGAGGCGAAAGGAAAGGAAAGGTCCCCTGTGCAAGCACCAGTCATTTCCGACTCTAGAGTCACGTTGCTTTAACAAGGTTTTTCTCTTTACGGGGTGGTTTGCCATTGCCTTCCCCAGAGAGGCGAAAGCCAGGACATTTGTCCCCCCTCCTCCACCCTGAGAGCGTGGATTAAGAGGGCAAGGCAGCAGCCTGAGAGCATCCTTCCTCCCCCACCCCCAAACAGGTGAAGCCAGAGCATTTAGCGTGCCCCCGGCCCTCCCCCGCCGCAGATCATTGATCCACCCCAGGAGGCAAAGCCAGTTAAAATTTTTTTTAAAGAGCCAGAGAAAGCTTGAATGCAGACGGCTCCACTTTCCCCCAAGTAAGCTGGGCGACTGCAGCAGCCTAAGAGCATTCCCCCCCAGTCCTGAATGGGAGGCAAAGTCAATTTAAAAAGAAAAAAAGAAAAGCCCGGAGAGCAAGCTGGCAGCCCCGACCAGAATGAAGCAAAGGCTGGCCCACACACACACAAACACAACCAACACCCCTTCCAGAAAGCACATAGCTGTTGAACTACTGGGAGGGGGCCAGAGCCCACAGCCCTCACCCCCCAGAGTATTTTAATCCTTGCTGAGTGCCGGCTTCCCTCAACCCCCTCCCCTCCGCCTCCCCCCAAGCAAATGGACATTTAAACCCCGAGTCACCAAACCTGCCCAGCAGCCTGCCGCCGCCCTCAACCCCCCCCCCCCCCCGGGAGGCTCGGCCCTGTTGCGAGGAGGAGGAGGCGCGTTTGGCTGAGAAATAAACTCGCCTGCTGTTCAGCACCTTTTTTATTTCAGGGGTCTCTCCCGCGGTGGGCTTTTGCGAATGCCCCTTTCGGTGTTCGCAAGGGAGAGGGGGAGGCTTTAAAGAGAGAAATTTTCCAGGAGTTCAGCTAAAGTTAAAATAAAAGTGAGTAACATGAAACTCGATCCCAGAGCAGAGTGGAAAGCCTGTGTTGGCTCTTGGCGTGTGTGAGCTGCCCCTAACACAGGGAAGGCCCCACAGCAAGAGCGGCCCATAAAACTCAGGGCTTCAGTGGGTTCCCCTCCCTTCACCGGCCAGCTGACTGGGGGTGGGAAGCAGCCTGAGAAAACGGAAGAGCTCTGGCTGCTGTGATTGGGGCTGGGTGGGAAGGGCTGCCGTTCTCCCCCCTCCTCTCCCCCCGCTTTCCCTTTTATGGCCAGCGGGGGGAGGAGGCTCCAAATCGGGGGTCTCCAGGCCTAGCGGGGGATTTGGGAACCCTACCCAGTGGAGTCCCTTCCATCCTCAAACCCTGCCCTCTCCCAGGTTTTACTGCCAAAGCTCCACAATTTCCAGAAGCCAAAGTTAGCCACCCATGCATATGATGTTGCCAAAAAAGGACAAGCAAATTCTAAATTTGCTGACAGCACAACCTGTAGGTTTCTATCTTCAACTGATAATAAAATCTCCCCAAATTTTAACTCACCTTATTCTAAAATACTTTAGACTGCTTCACAGATCATTTCTGTCCTTCTGACCACTTCCAGAAGTTGGATCTGCATGTATTCCCTAGCAAAAATGTGTAAAACTGGCAGATGAAGGATGGACCATTCCAGGCTCTAATCCTCTTTCACAGCCTCATATTTCTGCACTCCTATCCCCACCCTTCCCTCTGCCATTGCTATGGGTACAGCACTGCTTAATTTTTAAAACCTGACATTATTTCCCTGAACTAAACAGTGGAGCCAGCTTTGTTCTTCCCCTCCTCAGAAACCATCTTGTCAGATTTAATATCCCTCCCAACCTCTCCCAAGCCTGACTCAATTGGCAGGGAGGAGGAAGGGAAGTATTATAATACAAACATACTGTAATGAACTTGGTGATGCATATGGTGGGTTGATATTTTCCTCAATATAACTATGTCCCCAAGTGCAGCACTATACTTTCTTCCACTGCAATGGATAATAGCCGTCTACAGGTACTGGAGAAAGTAAAAGTGATAAAACTGAGAGCTGTGTGTGTGTGCTTGTGTGGGGGGGCTAAACACATTCCATTTCCAAAGGGACCTCAGTGCCTAGAGTTTTATTCTTTTTCCATTGTGTCCCAGACTGCTGCTCATTTACTTTGTCCCAAAGACACAATGAGATCTAGTGAGACCATAGCCAGCTTACCTCTTCATTTGCACAACTGTTCTCTCCAGACTGGGTTTTTTTTAAGCCATCCTGGAGTGCAATAGAATGCACACCAAACGTGATGGAATGCTGGCAAAACAGTATGAAAAAACCATGGTTTGGAAGATCAGAACCAATTTGCAGGCTTGCACTGTCATACCTCTTGTGTGAGACTTTATTTTCATAGTTTGCTGTGACATCTGAATCACCAGATTCAGATTTGTACTCCCTCCCCCATAGTACCTGATTCTACTTTGAACGGTTTCAGAAGGCAGGAGTGTTGCTCTGCAGTAAAAGAGTTTGATTCAAATCCAATAGCATCTTAGAGACCAAGAAGATTTTTTGGGTATAAGCTTTTGACAGTCAAAGCTCTGAGAAAAGGAACTTATGTCCCCCCCCCCCCCCAAAATCTTGTATGTCTTGAAAGTGCTACTGGATTAAAATGTAGCTCTGCTTTAAATGAAATGCTCAGACAACATTTTGCCATCATGACTATTCAAGAATTGAAATCAAACTCATAGGAGAGAAGGAAGAGCAGGAAGTCTTATTTTTATACCACCTTTCAGAGAAACTGAGCCAAAGACAGGAAATTTTGGGAAGAGGCTGTTATTTATAGCTAACTTCATGGACTACATTAACTTGTTGCAAGGAGCTTCTTAAATCATAAAATGAGTTTATTTTTTTGTAATGCAGTATAAATTATTAAGCAATCCATCATCAATTTATTACAGCAACAATATATAATCTTTATTTGAGGATTACATTTCCCCCCTGAATAGTGTTCCATAACAGTCCACAGGAATGCAGAACACAGCCAAGACATCACATTCAGCTCAACACAAAAAGGGGGAAAGCACACACAAAGGTAATGCTTTTCATGTTCAATTGGGCATACTTCCCCATCAAACATGTTCAAGAGTCTTCTGGCTCTAAATTTATCTTTCCTTTAAGTCATCCCCCAGCACTTTCACTATGTACTACCTACTTTTATATCTTGTCAACCTGGTTGTGATCAATGGCACAAGTCTATCTTTAATAAAGAATCACTTCTAATAAAGACTCACTTTTTTCCTGTCACCAGTTCCACAAAGTCTGGGCAATTTCTAGCTATTCTTTAATATCCAACCTATTTATTTACATTACACTTGTTTCTCATAAGCAGCAGAAAGGGGGAAAGGAGATAAAAGTTATTCATCACTTTTAAACACCCTTAACTTTAAAGACAATTTACCATATGTTTTCACTCAGTTACTGGATTTCATATACCTGTGGAGTGATTCTATCCACTTTTGATCAAAATTTGAATGTTTGTCTCATGCTGGTATATTACCACTTTAGCAGAAAGTCAAACAAAAATGGCAGACATTATTCATTGTAATAAAGTGAAATATAATTTTATTGCTTCAAAGACTAGGAATAGATAGATGAATATTGCATTTAATCCTAGACTGTTGATCAAAGCTGTCAGGTAGATGCTAGGTGATGTGTTCTCAACAATGCTTCGTTTGCATAGATTTAGAATTCAAGGATCAGAGCTTTAGTTAAAAAGTAGCTTTTCTTAATCATATGCCTCAATTGTGCCCCTTTGTGAATCCTGAAAAGTTATTTTGCTGAGCTGAATCTGAATATTCTCTTCAATATAGCCTTTAAAAATTGTTATCCAGAAATGGCAGTTATTTATTTGTTTGTTTAAAACAGTTAATGACACCTTTTCATCCAATTCAGGGCCCCCAAGTTAGCAAATAAAATGCTAAAACAGTTCAAATATTAAAAAATATTTAAAATACAAATATAGAAACATATCTGAACTAAACACATAAAACATACAAACAAAGAAGAGGAAATGCTGAAAAAAATGAAATGGAATGACAGAAGACAACAATACAGTGAGACAAATGAATCTCTGTAGGGAGGGAGTTCCAAAGTTTTGGTTTCATGACCAAAATGTTCCTGGGTTGCCATATGTCTAGCCTCAGATGGTGGGGCATCTGAAGAAGGGCCATGAAGACGACTGGAATGACTGGGTAGGTTCGTTTGAAATAGGCGGTTCCTCAGATACACTGGCGTCAAGCCATACAGGACTTTAAAGGTCAATACCAGCACCTTGAATTGGGCCTGGAAGCAAACTGAGGGCCTATGTAGATGGAACAAGACTGAAGTGACAACTCAGTGCAGTCAGCATTCTGGCTGTGCCAACTGTAGCTTACAGACAATCTTTAAAGGCAGTGCTATATCGAGTGCACTAAAGTAATCTAATCTAAGTGTTTACCAGGACATGCACCACAGTGGCAAGATCTTTCCACAAACACCTACAGCTGAATCACCAGTTCATTGAGAATCTGGATTCTGCTTAGACTTTGTGTTGCTTGTATATCTTCCTTTCTTTGTTCTTTAGTTCTTGCAGGGCTGGAGATATGCAGAGAGAATTCTGTCCAGTTGTTTAATAGACGAAGATGATGATGATATTGGATTTATATCCAGCCCTATACTCTGAATCTCAGAGTGGTCACAATCTTCTCTACCTTCCCCCTTCCCCCAACAGACACCCTGTGAGGTAGGTGGGGCTGAGAGAGCTTTCACAGCAGCTGTCCATTCAAGGACTACTCCTGTGAAAGCTATGGCTGACCGAAGGCCATTCCACTACACCAAACTGGCAAGCTCCCATCTTCCTTCACTTTAATTGGTGACTGGAAACCACTGTTATGACTGAAGTGTAATTCACCATTAGATCTACTGAATTTTAATTGAAGGAGACTACAGGAATGTAACATCTCTATTGATGGGTTTTTTCACAAACAAAGGCAGGTCCTCAATACATTATGCAATAATTTCTTATGTAATTTTAAATAAATCCCTTTGCAAGCATCTATCTTTGGTGCATCTACTATATGTTTAGAGGGGCAGTCTTAGTGATTCTGAGGTTCTGGGCAAAAGTCAAGGATAAAGCTCCTCCTTTATTCCCATCCAATCCACTCACAAAAAGAATACAGGAAGTTCCCAGTGTATGAATGAATTGCATTCCAGGAATTTGTTTGTAAGAAGAGGTGTTTGGACATGAAGAGGCAAATAGTGTAAGCTACCCTTAGTTCATTGAAGGAAGGATTGGATACAAAACATGGCTGTGCATTTGGATATTCCTAAACTGAAATGATGCTGAAACTTCTTTGTTTCTTTTTTGGTCTGTAATACTTAAAATAATCCCAAACATTCAAAATTTCAGGAGAAACAAACAAAAAAAAGCTTCAGAAAGGCAGCAAGAGGTGGAGCAGTGGAGGAGGAAGGACACACACACAGAGCACTCCAGTTATGCTGCAATGTCAATGCTGCCACAGCCCTTTAAGTTACCTGTGAGTTGTTTCATCTGCTTTTACTGCAGTGGTAGCTGCCAAGCATGGGTGAGAAGAAGGAACATGGGATGCACTCATGCATGTGTGTCCTGCACAGCTGCAGTCTGGCATGCAAGATGACTAGGCAGCCCCGACAGCTGGCTGCACAGGTATGGTGGGCCTTCTCTGATGGCAAGAGTCAGCCTGGGACATGGGGAGGGTGGGGTCCTGCAAAGCACTTTTTGCCTGCCAGCCAGCAACTCTGGCCAGGCCTGCTTCTTTCATATGCCTAGTAGGTTAGCTCAGTGGATGGTTGAGCAAGCAAGAGCTGCACAGTTCCCTGCACCCATTTATGTCGCAGTCTAACTCTGGAATTCTGCCTTGTCTCATCTGATTGGCAGTGGCTGGGGCTGGCTGGCACAGCACAGCACCTCCTTTCCCTCTGCTCCTCATCTCAGGTCAGGGGCAGGCCACAAAGAAGCTGCACAGTGGTTGGACTTCTCCCAGAACAGAACCAGAGGAAGATGTCCTAATTGCCCCATAGCCAGAGCCAGCTCTCCCACTAGGCAAACTAGGCTCTTGTCTAGGGTGCCAGCCCTGCAAGGGTACCAAATTGAGCACCCCTGCCTTTTTGTTTTAAACAAAATTCCTCCCCGCCCAGATCGCTGCTTCTTCCCCGATCGCCCCATTGCCACTGCTTCTTCCCATCTCCTTCCCCCTCCCTCCCTGATTGCTGCTTCTTCCTCCTGTTGCCTCAGCTTCTCCTGTCTCCCTCCCAGTCCCAATTGCCACTTCTCCCTGCCTCCCTCCCAGTCCTGATCGCCACTTCTCCCCGCCTCCCTCCCAGTCCTGATTTCCCTCCCCACCCCGATCACTGCTTCTTCCCCCATTACCTCCATTACCTCTTCCCACCTCCCTCCCCATCCCCTCCAACCCCGATTGCTGCTTCTTCTCCCCTGTTGCAGCTGCTTCTCCCCACCTCCTTCCCCACCCCAATCACTGCTGTCTTCCTCTTTGCTCCCTCTTCCCGCCGCTGGGCTGTGAAGGCGTGGCAAGGAAAGTGTGTGTGTGTGGGGGGGAGGCGGCAAGGCTGCCTGGGGTGTTGCGGGCCCTAGGGCCGGCCCTGCCCATAGCTAAGACTACAAGAGTCCATTTATAATATACTGTGGTCTGGCCTCTAGTTTTTGTTGTTGAACAGGAGAGATTCAAGGATGATCTTGTCTTCCAACGTCAGACAGACTGAATTTATAACCTTTTTTGGTTTTCCATTTAAAGGCATTAGAATTCACATAAACTCTAAACCAGGGGTGGCCAGACTTGCTTAACGTAACAGCCACAAAGAATAAATGTTAATGTTTGAGAGCCTCAAGACATGAACATCAGAAGTTTGAGAGCCACAAGACAGAAAGGCAGGCAGGAAAGGAAAGGAAGGCAAAAAGATGGGGGAGGGAGAGCTGGAAAGAAAGCAACTTCAACTTTAAATGCATTCTCCAAACTGTTGACTAACGGGGAGGTGGGGGCTTTGAGAGCCACAGTTTAGCCACCCCTGCTCTAAACTATTAATTATTTTATCTGCAACTTCCAATTAAACAATAGTTATGAAATGCCAATCTTTAGTATGTATATAGGAACTTTTCCAGCCTTTTTAGGGTCCTGGGATCCCTGCTCACAAAGGCAGCTTGTTTCTTATGCTAGTGTTCTACACATTCCAACCACACAAGCACAAACCTCCGCATTGGCGTTCCTAAATAATCGAAGTCTGTAAAACATTCAGCACAACTTTCTGCCTCCCCAAAAGTAAATCCAAATTTAGCACCTTGTTACCCTGCATTTTCTGGATCCACTTTTCCTGCAAACCCTGCCACCCTTTTCATATCTAAACTCGCAGTTTTCCAGTAAGAAGTCCCAATTTCAAATTTTGTTTCTCACTGCTCTTTTTTTCATCTGCATTGTGTGTTCACCCCACCTCCTGCCCCCACTTAGGTTGTCCCTTGAGCAATCTGCTAATGTTTTTTGATGTAACCTGCCCTGACCTGTTTGAGGGAATTAAATATATGATGTGAGTTTTTTCCAGTATAATATAACGATGCTATAACATATGGACAAAGGCAGATCCAAATAGGCAGCCGTGTTGGTCTGAAGTGGTAGAACAAAATAGGAGTCAATTACACCGTTAAGACCAACTTAGTTGTATTCAGAAGGTAAGCTTTCGTGTGCATGCACACTTCTTCAGACAAGGAATGAGGTCCAGTAAGCAGAACCACATATAGCTGGTGGGGTTTGGAATGCCAAGTGGTACAAAGTTATAAACCAATAGCAGAATAGTAAAATTAACTAATTCAGAAAACCTTTGATCTAGGTTGAATTAGCGTGGGGAACCATAAAACAGTAACATGTCAGAATGTGAGGATGCCTGTTAATTATTCTATTGCTAATAAACCTGGGTCAAAAAGAAGGCATTTCTTTCCCAGAAGTTGAAAGGGACAAAGGGGGTAGTGAGGTTCCATGTGGCCCTCTCTGTGCAATTACCTGTCCATGAAGTTCCTTTCGGGGGGTTTTTGTGGGTAGGTTTTTTTGCCTCACATGTGTTATATTTCTTCATTCTCTCCCCCCTTCTCTTCCCCTGTAGTCCCCAATTTTCAATGACAGTCTTTGAAACATCTAAAAATAAGAAAATTATAGAACTGATTTGATAATCATGGAAACTCAATATGTGCAGTGTTTCCATTAAACATGCTTCATAATTATTGAATAACACTGTTATGAATTTGTGTATCCAATTTGATGTTCGTGAAGAGAATACTATTTTCATTAGTTTTTTTGGGAATCTTTGCTGGCCAATTTCTTCATTAGTGACTAAGGAGGAGCAGGAGACCTTTAAAATGGCGCCAACTATGCTGTTCCCCATGATACATCCAGCTTTTACAGTGTTATGATGTTATAACGTTATTGCACATGCACAAAAAAAGAAGGCGTTGTCACTGACAAGGTACATAACAACACAAAAACATAACCCCCTTTAGAGAAAGTACAGAACACATGGAGAGGGTTGGATATGAATTAAAAAAAAAACAAATGTCCTTTTGTAGAAGGGATGCCACAAAGTCAGAGCATCAGCTGTGGATTCAACTTGCTGGGAAACAGTGACAACACAGAGATGCAGAAAAGGTCTTATATCTTTTCAGTCTGTGATAAAAGCTTGTTTCTGCAAAGCTATGCATTTTAAATGCCTTTACAATTACAGTTTTAAGTTATTTATATTGATAAAATATATCATGAGAATGCACAGGTCAAACATGCATGGAAAAAGTAATGAACAATTGTTCAAATTGCTGTTGAACAATAAGAACAGGAAGCTTAAAAGTGCCCACAGTCCCTATTCTTAAGCTCAACATAGGCATTCCTCATCAGAAATTATATTGTTCCATTCATTTGCTGTACTGATTCTACGTCACTGCTTATTTATTTAATCAGCTGCTCTACTGTTCTTCCTGCAGAGCAGGCTCAGAGCAGTGTACAACAGTTTTAAAAACAGAAAAACATTAAAATACAGTCTATTAATCTAAAAATTGCACAATGTCATAAAAATCTACATGGCGCTGCAATACCTAAATTTCTGACCCCCATTAGTGGTGGGGAGGGGGGAGAGTGAGATGCAAACTAATACCATCAATTGTTCTTAAAACTGTTGCAGGCCCTGTGGAATTCTAACAAGTCCCACAGGGCCCTAATGTCATTTGACAGAGTTCTACAAAGTCAGAGCAAGAGCTGAAAAAGCTCTGATTGAAGACAGCCAGATGTTTTTTGGGCCAGGGATTTCCAGAAGATTTTGTTCTCCCAAGCACAGTAGTCTCTGGGGGACATAACAGGAGAGGCAGTCCTGCAGGTACATTGGTACCTGACTGTTTAGGGCTTTAAAGGTTGAAACAAGCACCTTGAACCTGACTCAGTACTCAATTTGGAGCCAATACAGCTGTTAATGCACACATTGTATATGTGCTGTTAATGGTGTCCAATAAGGACCCAAGTCACTGCACTCTGGACCAGTTGTAATTTTTGGATCAGTCTCAAGGGTAGGCCTTCATACAGCTAGTTACAGTAGTTATCTAGGCCTCCATTGATAAGGAAGTGTCTAGAAACACACCCAAGCTCCTAACCATCAGTGTTAACGATGTATAGTCAAGAGCCAGGAGTTGGCACCCAAGTCCTGAATTTTCCCCATCCATCCAGCCAAAGAACCTCCATTTTGTTGGATTCAATATCAGCCAACTCTGTTTCAACCACTCAACGACATCCAAACCCTCGGCCAGATTTCTTGGGACGTGTCTGGTTATCCATCCATCAGCAGATACAATATCATCAGCATATTGACAACATCCCAGCTCAAAACTCTGTACCAGCTGAGTGAGGGGGTGCATATAGATGTTAAATAACATTGGGGAGAGGATAGCCTTCTGAAAAACGCTGCATACCACAGAATGTCAAGGAGAAACCCTCTCTCTCAGCACCACCCACCGGCCCCAACCACAGACAAATGAGTCAGCCCACTTTAGGGCTGTTCCATCCATGCCAATTAAGTGACACAGTGAGACAGAAGATCATGATTGACTGTGTTGAATGCTGCTGTCAAGTTAAGCAGTAACAGCAGTGCTGACCCACCTCAATCCAATTTCTATGGAGATCGTCCATGAGGGTGATCAGCACAGCCTCCATTCCATGATCAGGGCAGTGGAAGGAGTCTAGTGTCAATGCACCCTCCAGGAAACTCTGGAGCTGCTCTGCTGTTACTCCCTCAATTACCCTACCCAGGAACAAAAGATTTGGAACTTGGCAGTACTTGGACAGATAAGGATTCAGAGATGGCTTCTTCAAGGGCAGTATTAACAGTGCCTCTTTTAGACCCTCTTGTATTTCCTTCTTATTACCCTCTGTCCTTTCCCTGTCCTCTCCTGGATTCTAAAAGAAGAGAAGTTAACTGAAGGAGTTTGGAACCAACTTTTGGTGAAGAGGGACATTCAAAACAATTATAGAAGTTGTTTGAACATACCTGCTCTGCATTCTAAAGAATCTAAGCAGATATTCAGGAAGAAAGAATTATATTTTGCACTTTCTTTTAAAACTGGACTTTCAAAAAGAAAGTTGACATAAAATTCCTGACACAAAATTGTTCAGACAAGAGAATAATTGGGATTCTGGAATGAAGAAACAGTAGACAAACAGATTTCTGTGTTCTTTTCATTCAGTTCACAGACAAGTTAAACATTCTTTATAGAAGATGTTGTTATGGCATTTTGTAAGAGTGGCCATCTGTGTTTGGATTTTACTAAAGTTTATTTTTTCATGAATAAATTAAATCTCCATCACTATGGACTGCACACCATGAAAGCAGGTGCTCCCCTCATACATATCAGTTGTTCCATTATAATATACAACATCATTTTGGTAAATTATTTTCTTGCCACTCATCAAATGGTAATTTTTCAATGGGAAAAAAGCCTTTTTGTTTGAGAATGAAGAATGAGCTAAGGCGTAATATGCATGTAAGCACAACATAAATAAATATACAAATAATTTACTGTCAGGACATGAAAGCATAACTCATGCCTCCTAGGGGTGTGCATTTGGATCTATCCAACCAAAAATATGCCTCAAAAAACTTTATTAGTATTTTTGGCTGTATTTTGGCTTCCCAAATCTATCCCGGTTTTCTTGGGGAAAAAAAATTCTGGATATATTCAGGAATTACTGGCAGATCCAAAACCAGTGAAGGGATAATAGCAGATTGCTCCCACTGCAGTCCCTTTAAAGTTTGAAGAGACTGCAAAAGACAGCCTGAGAATCAGCTATGCTGGGGGAGCTGACTGTTCCTGCTGGTTCAGCTTGGGGCTGGCTTCTTGCGCAGTCCATTTTAAACCAGGAGAAACCAGCCTCAAGATCTGCTGTGTTGCAGGGAGTAATCTGTTAACTGCAGCACAGCAGAATCTGGGGCTGGTTTCTTCTGCAGCACAGTTTAAACTGGACTTTGGGAGAAGCCATCCCAGCCAGGATCTGCATGCCATGGGGAGCAATCTCCCCACAGCACAGCAGATCCTGGAGTTTGCTTCTCCTGCACCATGGAAGAGGCGTCAAGCCATTTCCAGGATCAGGCTGACTTAAAAAAAAACAAAACTGGTCTTTTTTTCTTTCTTGGTTCTATTGGGCCTGGGGGGAAAAAGGGGATTTCTTAAACATCCAAGATCCCAATACTGTACTGAAAAAACTTCCCAATACTGTACTGAAAAAATTTCAGTATTTTCAAAAAATCCTGGACCCCAGTACTGTATCAGTATTGGGATTTCGGATTTTTTTGAAAATACTGAAATTTTTTCAGGTCCAATAGACCCAAATTGAAAAAATACTGGTTAAATAAAAATTGCACACTTCTTACGCCACCTTAAAAACACTTCTTTGACAGCTTGAATGACAGTAAAGAACTAGCAACTCTCAAACAACTGGACAAGTCGGCAGCCTGGAATCATCTGAGCCTGTTGCTGCTAATGTAGAATCCAAGTCAGAGCAGAAGTGTGACGGAACGGCCCTGGTTTGCCTACCAGACCCCGTTTCCCTTTTTGGAGGGAGCTATTTCTCCTCCGGCCACTTGGGCTCGCTGCCACCACCTGCTCAGTCTAGGGGTTCGGATTGAGAGGAACAGGACTCCCAATTCTCCTCTCCAGCTCTGAGGCCAGGCCTCAAGGTCCTCTGCCACCCTGTACTTGGGTATCACAGAGACCACAGCACTTCTTTGGGGAACCCCTGGAGGATTGGCACCTTATCCAACTACATGCCTTCCCCCCTTCATAAAGCAGCGTGGTCTAAAGCGGTTGGAGATCTATGTGGTACAAAGTTTGACTGCCAGCATTCAAAACAGTAAAAATATTTAATTAGAAGAGAAAAAGAAAGAAAAAACAAAACAAAAGCAGTTGCATGTAACAGTTTAGCACAGCACCTGAACAGCAACCAGAAGGACAAATAAAAGGTGGATTTAAACACATCCTCCCATCAATGGTCTAAACTTGCCCTGCCTTGTGGATGACTTCTTCGGTCTGACTGCCTGGAGTCCACTCCTCTCCCTCTTGAGAAGGCCTCTCCCACAGTCAGGAGCCCACAGACTGACAACTGACCTTTTCCCACCTCACTCCAATTAAAAAAAGAACTTCCTGCCCCTCTAGGAGGCTTTCCCCCTAGAGTTGATGGTTTAACTCTGGAAGGGAGGAGGGAGTGAAGGGAAGGCTAGGCCACAAAGTCTGCCTTAGCAGTTTCATGTTCCCTCCCAACCAAGCACCACCATTAACTAAGATGGCGTTTCTCCACAAGAAGTAAGAGATTTTATCAATAAGATACTGACCAAAATGGTCACAGTGGGCCATTGAGCAGCTCAACTCCTCCTGCGGACCAGATCTCAAAAGGCTTCTGAACAATCAAAACAGCTCTGCTGGCCTACAGTATGCAAACACAGTGGTGGTGGAAAATTACTGTTTCTTTGCCACCATCATCACCACAATGTACACTTTAAAATGAGCTTTCTGCTATGTCTTATTGTATTTGTCCTGGATCTCTTTCTACAATTGCTCTAGTCTTGTCTTTTCATCTCCTACCACTCTAAAATGGGTTCTAGATCAAATCAAGCCTGAATTCTCCCTAGAAGCTAAAATAATTAAACTGAGGGTATTGTAGTTTGGTCATGTTATAAGAAGACAAGAGTCACTGGAAAAGACAAAAGTGCTAGGAAAAGCTAAAGAAGAAGGAAAAGAGGAAGTGTCAACAAAAGATGAATTGACTCAGTAAAGGAACCATGGTCCTCAGTTTGCAAGATGTGAGCAAGTCTGTTAATGACAGGATTTTCTGGAGATCATTAATTCATAGGGTCATGAGTAGGAAGCAGCCTGACTGCACTTAACACACATACAAAGCTGTTCAGTAACCCAAAGGCTAGCTGAGCTCTAACACTTGAGAGAGGGTGTGCCAGGAAACAATTGTATCATCCACCTGGGTCATCATTTCCATATTCCAGAGGTCAACCAAGGTATCAGCAGGAGCACCAACTATATCAACAGGAAAATTCCCTAGAGCTATCCATCTGGCTCCAGCCTCTTGGGAGCCCTGTAAATGTACACCCAAGCAAACAGTGATCTGTCCATATAACTTCTAGTGATCTAGTAATCATGATATTGATTAACTTAGAAGGGAGATGGAGGACAGTAAGTCACTTCATGGATCCAAGAGAGGAGTAGCCTGATATGAAGGTACTATTGAAAGTGAAACTATAAGCTTACCATTCCATAATTGGTGGATGTCAACTGTGCCATTGTGGACTCCATTACTGTTGCTATGCTCTCAGGTTCTTAAAATGATTTTTAGAAATTCCTTTTGTTTCTCTTTGAAGAGCCCATAGTTGGTATCCTAAGGCTTCACCTGTGTAAGCAGGACACCACTGTAGCAAGACCTTAGGAATGGACTGCCTGGGTCAGTGTATTTTGACTCTGTGCCAACTAAACACCACTATAATGGTAGTATACCATCACTGGGGCACAATGATAGCACCAGCACACCTAAAACTATTCTGACATAGGAGCCAGAATTATGCCAAAACAATGAGAAACGTGGAGTAGAGTTTGAGAAAAGCCAGTTAACCAGCTCTGTGTAATCACAGCCTCACACAAACCTGAAACAAGATTCTCTTATTTTATATAAGTTCTGGTAAAGTTCTTTCACAAGTCTGAATATCCATATTACAGCACTGTTCAAATTAACAGTGTCCACAATATCAATGGATAAACATGTATGAAGAGAAGCAGAGCCTCTATGCACATCCAACAGGTAAATCCCAATAGTGTAACCAAACACCAAAACCTTGTGCAATCAGTCTATGTTGTTTTGTTTCACACTCTACTTTGTCAAGGCTTTACAAAATCAACAAGAAAATCCACAAAGGGAACATTCACAAATCTGTTTCCTTCCACATGATCACAAACAGAACAGTTGGACTCATCACGTTTTGGAATTTAAAAGGACTTTCTGCAAGACATTGATATGTTGGCCTGTGCCTGAAACAAGACTTGCCAATTGCACAAGGTTTTAGTGTTTGATTATACATTATTGAGATTTACCTGTTGGATGTGCATGGAGGCTCTGTTTCTCATCATACCTATGTATATCCATTGATACTGTGGTGCTATAAAGATATTCGGACTTGTGAAAGAACTTTTCCAGAATTTATATAAAATAACAATTTTTATTTCAGGTCTGTAGGAGGAGGCAGAATTAGGCAGTGTCAAAATAAGTTATGGAGTGAGGGGCATGACTTCATATACATCCTGAGGTCTCAGACTATGGTTCAGTCCTTGATATTAGTATATTGCTGTGCAAAAAAAAAAGATACAAAATTAAAACTGTCCCATTGAACTTAAGAATGAGACAAAAATACACTGTCCCATCTTCTCTTCTATCTACAAAGCCATCACAGAGTGTTGCCCCACTTTACAAATCTAGAGCATATGTGACTTCTTTGCAACACAGCATTTGTCTCAAGAGTAAACCTCCCCCCCCCCCTTTAGAGTAGAATGATCAGTTAACATTTTGATAACATGCCAGCCTCATTTCAATATATAGAAAAAATACAAGATTTTAAAAAAGATTTCACACCACCCACAAGCTTCTTTTAATGTTTCTGTTCTGTTTCTGCTTCAGGAAGATCTTCCATAATAGTCACATATTACTGTGCTTCATCCATTCTTGCAATGAACTTTTTGCATTTAACAAACATATTCAGTCTGAAAAATGTGCCCCAGCTATTCCTAATCACTAATTTTTCAAGTTTATCTGTCAAGAATCTAAATTCACATTTTGAGAAAAAACATTAAAATAATCCATAATATAATTTTTGTGACCATCTATTAACACCTTAGCCCCAATTTCTCTCGGCTTGGCTTCGCGAACGAAGATTTAGGAAGGGTACAATAGTCCACGTCTGCTGCAGGCTCGCTGGTGGCTGACAAGACCAATGCGGGACAGGCAGGTCCGGCCACAGTGGCTGCAGGGAAAAGTCTGATTTAGGGTTGGTGCTGTAGCAGTGCGATTCTTCCTCAATCTCCTTTTGTCCTCAAGACCAGCTACGCGTGCGTTCTCAAAAGAAGAAACAGCCTGGTGGATGATGTGCCTCCATGCTTTGCGATCTGAGGCTAGGTCAGACCACTGGTGATGGTTGATGCGACAGGTGCCAAGGGATTTCTTCAAGGAGTCCTTGTACCTCTTCTTTGGTGCCCCTCTATTTCGATGGCCGGTGGAGAGTTCGCCATACAGGGCAATCTTGGGAAGGCGGTGGTTTTCCATCCTAGAAATATGCCCTGCCCAGCGCAGCTGCATCTTCAACAGCAGTGCCTCGATGCTGGTAACCTCCGCCCGCTTGAGAACTTCAGTGTTGGTCACAAAGTCACTCCAGTGGATGTTGAGGATGGTGCGAAGGCAGCGCTGATGAAAGCGCTCAAGGAGTCGCAGGTGATGACAGTATAAAACCCACGATTCGGAGCCGTAGATGAGGGTTGTCATCACAACCGCTTTGTAAACATTGATCTTTGTGCCTTTTTTCAGATGCTTGTTGCTCCACACTCTTTTGTGCAGTCGGCCAAAGGCACGGTTTGCCTTTGCCAGCCTGTTGTCAATCTCCTTGTCGATCTTAGCATCTGAGGAGATGATGCACCCCAGGTAGCTGAACTGCTGGACTGTCTTCAGAACTGATTCACCCACAGTGATGCAGGGAGGGTGATAATCTTCCTGGGGTGCAGGCTGGTGGAGAACTTCTGTCTTCTTCAGACTAACTTCTAGGCCGAATAGCTTGGCAGCCTCTGCAAAGCAGGACGTCATATGCTGCAGAGCTGATACCGAGTGGGAGACGAGTGCAGCATCATCAGCAAACAGTAGCTCTCGGATGAGTTTTTCCATTGTCTTGGAGTGGGCCTTTAGTCGCCTCAGGTTGAACAGGCTGCCATCGGTGCGATAGCGGATGTAGACACCATCGTCATCATCTAGATCTACTGCGGCTCTTTGAAGCATCATGCTAAAGAAGATCGTAAAGAGAGTTGGCGCGAGAATGCAGCCTTGCTTTACACCTGTGCCTATTGGGAAGGTCTCCGAGAGGTCGTTGCAGTGTCTGACTTGGCCTCGCTGGTCTTCGTGTAGCTGGATGATCATGCTGAGGAACCTTGGGGGACATCCTAAACGTTCCAAGATTTGCCACAGGCCTTTCCTGCTAACGGTATCGAAAGCTTTGGTAAGGTCGACAAAAGTCACATACAGAGCCTTGTTCTGTTCCCTGGGCAATTTACATATTTACATCAATTTACATATTGAATAATCACATTTTATACATTTAATGTCATTCTTTTAATGATTATGTCCCATTGTTCATTTTGAAATTGAACAAAACACAAATCAATTGTTAATGTTCTTTCAATACCTATCAAACAAGTTTTCTGCAGCTGCAAGCTGTCCACCAAATATGCAGGTGTTGTTGCAGATAGATAAATGGCAGTAAGTAGTCTGCATCCGAAAGCAGAACTGAATGAGAACACAGGCTAGCCACAGGGTCATCCACCAATGGAAGATTAAAGCATTCAGCAGCTTCAGGCACCAGCGAGTAGAACTTAGAAATAATGGGATGATTTGACTTCCCACTTGGAGTGCACTATCCTATCAAATACCACAGGGAAAGGGATCACAAGCGGGAACAACCCTGCTTTTGGAAAAAGCCCTGGTGGAACTTGTTGACTTCTTTGGGTCAGGCATGTCCACCTCCTGACCGTTCGCAGGAATTTCAGAGGCACAGAACCTTTGGAAGAATCTCACGGAATACCTCCTGCAGGAATAGTTGATTCTTCATAGTCATTGCTACAGGTTCCTCCTCGTCCAATAATTTGCCTTCCTCTTTATGCAAGGAAGCATCAGAGCATTCAGAGTTCTGTTCCTGATCACCTAAAAACAGGCTTGTTTATCTGTCTGACCTAGTATAGTTGTCCAGCCTCCTTCTCTTGGGCTGAGGGGGGTGGTAGAGTGAGAGGTCTGATCCATTTCCCTACTACATGATGCGCTGTTAGAGAGCGAGTTATGCCTGTAACTGCTGAGACCTAGAGGAATCCCTATGGCTCCTGGGGATGGTTTGTACGATGACTTCTCTGATCTCCCTCTGCATCTCTTCTTTGAGCCAGGCTAGTAAATTAGCCTGAGTATTATTTCCAGAGAGATCCAAGTTGGTAGCCGCTGCCAAGTCAGACCCAGGTTGGGACCCCTTATGTGAATCTTGCCAGGAAGAGGAAGGAAACTCAAGGCTAGTGGGAAAGCCATCTTGGATCATGACTTCAGCTAGGCCCACCAGCACTGCCATTTCCCACTGCTCCGATATCAGGGAGGCATCTTTAGCAAAGGGCCTCACAGAGGCTTTAAAGTAGGGTATCAAACACATTTGTTATGAGGGCCGGATATGACATAAATGAGAATTTGTTGGGCCAGGCCATGTCAGGCTGGGCCATGTGTGTACCTATTTAAGATTAGGTAGCAGAGATATAAACTTTATAAAGGACACAAACACAATTAAAGATTTTTAAAAAATTAAAACATACTTAAAACATTAGCACTCATTGGTCTTAAAGGTGCTTTCTTTGCATCTCTCCCATGGGATCCAGAGAACAGGACAAAGGAAGCTCTGGCTCTTTCCTTCCTTCCCAAGGGGGCCGGGAGGGGAAGGAACCTCAGCCAATAGAAGGAAGAAAACCTTGGCTCAGTAGCTCTAATGTGCAATTGAGAGGGCCTGGCAAAGCAAATCTCCCTCCCTCCTTCCTCCCAAGAGAGGAGCCTCAGACAATGGAGAAAATAGAGACTGCTCTATAGCTCTTGTGCGATTGAGCAAGCCTTGCAAAGCAAGCTGTTATGCAGAAGGAAGCAAGAGAGAGAGAGAAGAAAGCAGATGACAGTCAGTTGCTCAGGGGCCTGATATAGGCTTGCCAATCCCCAGGTCCCAATGGGGGTTCTCCCGCTTTTCCAGGCTCCTTCCTGCCCCCAGGCAGCTAGCCGATGCGGGGAAGCCCCGCTCCCACAGCCACCATGTGCCTTTCCACCTCCGGAGGCAGGCTTTCTCTTGGAACGGTGTCTGTGTCTTTAAGGCTGAATGGGTGTGGGGCGGGGAGTAGGCAGAAGAACATGGTTGCTCCCAGTCCCTGTGAAAGCAGCTCAGACCCTCCGATGGTTGCACAAGCTTTTCAGAGGTCGTTTGCATAAACCTGAACCTTTGGTTGCTCTGTGTGACTTTGAAGAAGTTGGAAATTCAGCAAATCATGAGTAGAGATGCCAGTCCCCAGATGGGAGCAGGGGAGGGGAAGGGAAATGTCTGCTGGGCACTTCATTATTTCCTATGGAGATCGATTCTCATAGCGTATAATGGAGAATTGATATGGGGGTATCTGGGGCTCTGGAGGGGCTGTGTTTTGAGATAGAGACACCAAATTTTCAGCATAGCATCTGATGACTTTCCTCAAAATGCTCTCCAAGTTTCAAAATGATTGGACCAGGGAATCTAATTCTATGAGCCCGAAAGAAGGTGCCCCTATCCTTCACTATTTCGAATGTAGGGAAGTCACTTAAAAGGTGTGTGGGTCCTTTAAATGTGATGGCCAGAACTCCCTTTGGAATTCAATTGTGCTTGTCACAACTTTGCTTGTGGCTCTGCCCCAATGTCTCCTGGCTTCACCCCCAAAGTCTCCAGATATTTCTTGAATTGGACTTGGCAACCCTAGCCTGATAGCAACCCTCCAAGGGCCTGATTCAGCTCCCGGGCTGCATGTTTGACACCCCTGATCCAAGCCATAGAAGATTCCCTGCTGTTTCCCTAGCCAATTAACTTACCCCAAAAGTACCTGGTAGAAACTGTGGAACAACAGGAGAGCCCTCTCTCTTACCCTTTCAGTTTCTTTTCTTCTTTTACTCCCAATGCCTGTTGCTGCAAGAGCAGCCAAAGTATGAGCTTTATGAAGCACAGTCCCCAAGTTATGAAATATAGCAGTCAGAATGGGTGAAAAGGGCCTGGGGGAGGGGGTTGGGTTTGAAGGGAAAGGGCTTCAAACACCAGCAAAATGGCCCTGATCTAATTCCAGGGATCCATGGCTGGTAAAAAACAAAACAAAAAGCCAACAGAAATACAATAGAAGATTATGTATCTACTACAGTATGAGTAGTTTGTCTTGGAATAGTTCCTTGTGGGCTTATGCTAAAATGAGTGCGAATATATCATTTAGATGAATGCAGTTTAGCAATCTGTACCTTTAGTAAACTACTAGCAATTTATTCACCGCACTGTAATTAATTCTAAAAAGTTGCTACTGGCAAATAAGTAGTAAAAATATTGTGTGGTTCATCCCTGGAGTCACAGTAATCACAATCAACTTTTCACCCTCTCATTTGGCTTCTATTATTGGTAAAACTGCACCAACGGGTAAAAGGTAGAAATCCCTGGAAACTCATTTCATGATGCTTGGCTTCAGCAGTAATTATTTTTAGGTTTTTAAAAAATGATTATTATAATTATTGTGTGTATAAAGTAATGCCATGCCCAGACCTGGGCAGTCACACTAGCTTGAACTTGTCAGATCTCAGAAGCTAAACAGGGTCAGCACTGGTTACCATTTGGATGGGAGACCACCAAGGAAGTCTTTACAGGTGGAATGAGAGAAGAGAATTCCCAGTGTTGCTGCTTGGCCCTTTGGCTAAACTCTTTTTATAACAATTGTGAGTTCCTGTTTTGGAAAGTACTGCATAATACTGTACCGAACTGTACAATACTGTAAGTATTGGGAAAATGGAAATACTTCTCTTTCCTGCTGAGTCAGATCCTGCATGGCACTGGTTTTATTTTGTACTCCTTGTTAAGACATTCTAGGTACAGCAAATTGGTTTTATGCTGATGAAATGCCAACATTTGCATCTGTCCTTCAGTTGCCTTGGTGAAAGTGTCATAGCATGTAAGAAAGCTAGGAAAATAAGTCTACTCATGCAATAACGTCCTGTTGCTTCTTGCCAGTCCATTCCAACTATTAGCTTTTGGCCAAGCCTCATCATTTTTTCACTTTTGCAAAGCCTTCATGCACTTTATACATCACCACAACTGCTTTCAAAGTGCAAAGCAAGCTGCTGCTGTCTCTGTATCTGTGCAGAGTCCCTACCACTTTGCATTTTCTTTTGGGGACAAGCCCACAATTGCTTCTGCCCTGATTTTTCAGCATTTTTGAACTGTTTTTCTCCTATGCGAGTAAATAGCAACTTGCACACCATTTGCGGTTCTGCAAGAAGCCTCATACTGTGCTGTAGCCGATATGAAATTGCTGTTGGAGACGCTCTGTGTTCCCTTTTTTAAAAAAAATTATGTAAAGAATCTATATAATTGAATCAATATTGGTCCCAGGTCTGATGAAGACTGGAAAGAAACAAGTACTTAATCGATTGGCTTGTCACCACACTACTTTGGGACTTGAAGGTACATGTTTTGGACATTTGGACTGGTTTCTATATATTTCTTAGTAAATTGGTCACTAGTTTGTATTTTTTGCTGTGTTATCCATTATAGTGACCTCTCTCTGTTTGTGTTCTATTGTATGCTAACATAGCAGCTCTACCCTTATAATAAAAAAGCATGTTGCTAAAGGCAAGGGGGAGGGGAGAGAACCATATTTCTTCCAGAATACTTACTCCATGTCAGGAGTGGTGGCAGAGACTACCATACCTGATCAATCCAGGGCTAATAGGTGAAGGGCAGAAGGGAGTAGAGGGGTGAGCTGCCACTCCAGAGAGGGGTCCTGTGAGCCTTCTCCCATCCCACCATAGGTTTGCAATCCTCTGTCATTCTGTTTCAGGCCAGGCTACCTCTCAAGGTTTCAGAATAGGAAGGAGAGGTGGTTATACCACCCAAGTCCTCTTCCTCTCCAGGGCTGGCTTCCTCTTGGCTCCCTCTCTATTAGCTCAATCCTTCCTTTCCTCCATAGTCAGGTACGCTATCTTGTCTTTTATGGATTCCCTGACTATTCTGGAGCAATCTATCTGGCTCCTGACCATCCCCCTCTCCTAGCCTTCCTTGCATGAGTAAGTCAGGCCCCCGGCTGTCCTCAGCTTGCTCCTGACAGGTATGTCAGTCAATCCTCTCCCTCCAGCTGGCATCCATGAATCCCATTTTAAAGAAGCAAGATTTTATACAATCAATAATGACTGATGTTCACCTAGAGCATCTGTACTTGGAAGCAACAGAAGAACAGATGTGAATGTTGGCATTTCATCAGCATAAAACCAATTTGCTGTACCTAGAATGTCTAACAAGGTGTATGAAATAAAACCCAGTGCCATGCAAGATCTGACTCAGACAGCAGGAAATAGAAGTATTTCCATTTTCTCAATACTTACAGTATTGTACAGTTCAGTACAGTATTATATAGTACTTTCCAAAACAGGAACTCACAATTGTTATAAAAAGCATGGTAGTTCAAAATACAGCAGGAAAATCTTAAGAGAAAATCATTTTGCAAAAGAAACTAAAGATGTCATCATGACTATGTCCTTTGCTACAGTCACTGCCACTTCAATGCCACTTTCAGATGGAATAAATAGGTTTCCATTGAAGAGGGTGATGGTTCTAGTATGATTTCACACTATTTGAAATAGTATTGTTTACCATAAATTTTACTAGTAGCTGGGAAAACACTAATCTACCAGCTATTCAACATTTGAAAAAAACCCTTCCTTTTAATTTTAAGGAGCACATTTCACAAAATGGAGCCATTGACAGAGAGATCAGGAGCTACTGCATATTTATTTATTTTATTTACATTAAACTTTTATCCCGCCCTCTCTGCAAGCGGACTCAGGGCAGCTCACAACACTCATTTACACGATTTAAAACAATAAGTCAATAAAATCTATAAAATCTATTGATATGACTTCTAAATTATGAAGAAATATTAGTTTTTAACACAAAACAAGACAGAATCCCAGTATAAGAGCCCAACAAGCTCTCAGTTTGTTCATTATATTGAGTGGCAGATAAAGAAGATTGGGAAGGGCAAACTGACCTGAAATATCATGCTCATGGTATCCTGGAGAGTAAGAGATGCACATCCCCTTCCAGACTTTCCCACACAGTATTGGAAGGAGAAATGAACTACCCTGTACTACTTCAGTTCTGGGATGAAATTAGCTTTCTGCTCATTTAAACTTCAGATGCTTGCTGTCAACAGCACCACATGGCAACTGTGCTGCTGTAGTTCTAGGCTTCTGAGGTTCAGGGCTAGGAAATCAGGAAGCTAATTATCTACTGAAGTGAATCTTTCTTGCATTACAGGAATTGGGGAATCTTGTTCCAGGACTGGCTTTTGCCAAGGTTCCTGACTACATAGATTTTGAGCATCCACTGGCTCTCTTCAAAAGTTATGCCAAACCTACACATGAGGAGAGCCAGTAGGCGCAATCCTTTAACCTATGAATAGCCCAATAATGTAATAACAATGTAACACTGTTGCATCACACACACCACTGTAATCTTGCCAACCCATTATAAGTTGTCCACATGGTTTTGTTTTTTAACAATTGAGAGAGACAAAAGCACGCAAACTAACAAAAGTAGTAGATAATTAGCTGTCTCAAATTCCTGTATGATGCTTTTATTAGACTTAAGGGCAGTAAAAATTCTAGAACACCACCTTGCAAAAATTTATATGGAGGCATAAATGTCATTTAGAAACCTTTTCTAGTGAGCAACTTGTACTTTATAAACCTTGCTTTGGAAAGAGCCTGTGAAACAGCATATTGAGGCCACAGATTAATAAAATATGATGTTTTCCCCAAAGAAGAAGCATTAAACGTTTTAAAGCACAACAGAACTGAGAAAGTTCAAACTCAAAAGTGGGACAATGGTAGAATTTCACAAAATGGCTACTATTAGTTTTGGCACCCAAATGCTTTCCAGTGATGTAACTATTGGCTTACAAACAGAACTGCAGCATCCTGATAAGGAAAACAGGACACAGTTTGACAAGTGAAAGCAACTTGCTGTTAAATGTTAGAGTTTAAGGCCCATTTCACACCTTATACAGAGGGAAACCAAATTTGACACAAAATGTTTATCTAACAGGTACCTATAGGACACTGCCTGTAAGTTGTACCTGCTTGACTTACATTAACAAATTCACACTTTTATGTGTGAAACATGTAAAGAGTACACCTAAAAATGTAATATATGAAGTTACCTTAATGCCAAGGAGGCGAGTGGTGGTGGAAGAAAAAAACCAAGTGAGATTGCCAATGTTGCTTTATCACTTTCAAGTAGAGATGGGCACGAACCAGCACATGAAGCAATGTTCATGCCAAATTTTTGCTGGGTCAGGGATTGTGAAGTGATGTTCATGGAAGCACATACATCATGAAGATTTCCTGACCATTGGGGGTGGTTTGAGAAATGGCAGGACTGGATCTACATGTATTTTGAGGGGGGGGCAAAATTTAAAAAATGGCGCCCCCTTATGGGTCCATTCTACCTTATGGGCCCATAGAATAAAATGGACTCCATACCCAATTTGGCGCCCCCCCTCTGGTGGCGTCCAGAGCAAGGACCCCTCCTAGATCTGCCCTGAAAAATGGATACATTTCCCAGAAAACTGGGCCTTGATCAGTCAAACTTCAAGACAATGGTGAGGGTAGAATTCTCTCTAGCCTTGGAAACACCAATAGGGACCCTCCAAAGCTTGACAGGCACTGCTGACTGCCAATTACATGGCTCCCATTCAGCTCTATGGAATCTGAAAACTATATAAAGCCCAAGCTGCAGCACAGCTCTCCTTTGTTGGGTTTTGCAGTGAATTGGAGAGCATTGGAGTGGAGAGAGATAGAAGGAAGCTGATCAACTTTGCTGGGCAGGGGATTGTTCTTTGCTCTGTGTGCTACCCAGCCTTTCTGCTCATGTTGAGCAGTAGGTTCAGCTGACTAACATATCTATGATGAGAAACAGAGCCTCCATGCACATCCAATAGGTAAACGTTAAAAATGTGTAATCAAACAGCAAAATCTTATGCGATCGTCTGTGCTGTCCCATTTTACACTGTCAAGGCCAGGGCTTTTTTTGAGCTGGAATGCAATGGAATGCCATTCTGGCCATCATTCCAGCTCAAAAACTGGGCAGTGAATGGAAGCCATTGTGCAACAGCCCATTGTGCAGCAAACAGGTGGGCGTGGTAGTGGCTGTCATCACTGCCACAGCTGTGGAAATGCCGGGGTGGCCTTGGAGCCTTTCCTCCAAGCCAAAGGCAGATGCTGGCCCTTTGTCCTCCTCCCCCCTGCCACTATGGGTCAACAAGCAAGTGCTTGTTGGTGTGCAGTGGAAGTTGAGGACAACAAAGGGCCAGCACAGGACAGAGGCTCCAAGGCCAGCCTGGCCTTTCTGTGGCGGTGGTGGCAAGGCAACAGCCACTACCACCCCCATCTGCTCACTGCACAATGGGCTGCTGCACAATGGCTTCCATTCACTGCTTAGTAATGGAGAAGCTTCTCACCCACTGCTCTTCTGCCAGGATCTGCCCCTGCTCAGCCATGGCTCCCCAACTAAGAAATGTAGGACATGCCAGAGGATGGATTTGGGCAGAAAAAACAGGCCATGTAAGTGAGGAATGTGGAGGGCTGCTTTTTTTTTAAGGTGGTGTGCAGTGTGGCGTTGCTTTGCAAATGTGCCGAAGGGCCAAGCAGCAACACTGAGAATTGCTCCTCTCTCGTTCCACCTGTAAAGAGGCCAAGTAATCATTTCACAGATCCCTCTTAAGGTGGCGGGAAGGAGGAGGGAGAAACTGCCTTCTGAATGAGGCAGGAATGCACGTCCTGTGTCTCACCTGCACTCTGGCACAGTGCACTCATGTGCACACTGTCACTGTGCAAACACTGGGATGGGATCCAGTCTTGAGAAGCATTGGCTTTGTTACAAAATTATAAAATCCCTTAATTAAAAGAGTGAGTGCAATTTTTAAAAACCTGAAAATTGCTTTACATGCTTTGTAATGTAAGACTTGTGAAATTAGTTCTGCTTAATTGCACTGATTTCAGAAGCAAGGCCTGCCTCACATAAGCACCTCATGCAACCTTTTGGGGGTATTTTTGGAATTGTCCAGGGCAATCTTCAGTGTGGTTATTCAGCAGTAAATCCCATTGATCTGGATTATTCATTATTAAGCATGTTTAAGGATGTAATATGAGAAGGCAGTGTTTTAGAAGATGCAGTTCACTGTAAAACAGGTGGAGTAAGGCTGGGCACACAAGACTGCAGGTATGTTCTGGTGCAAAAACATAGTCTTTTATATGTTCCAGAGCTGGTGCCTATGCATAGGTGGCAGTTTCTGCTACTCTTTCAGTTCCTTAGCAGTAATAAAAGTAAAATATAATCTGCTTTGTTATCTGGATTTCTTTTCTTGCACCCCTGTAGTTAGTAGCTTCTTTTCCATTTATAAGATTTAGTTTTTTAAGGTATAAATGTCTACTTCTAGCAAAACCAGCAGTTCTGAACAGAGGAGATGTTTAACTTCTACTATCTCTCCATGTAGCCTTCAAACCTGGTATTGTTAACCGGTTTGGGGCTGTGCCCCTTCCCCTCTCAGCAATTACCAGGCTAGAGACATTCTTGTTCAGAGAAAAAAGCTTTATTTTCACTTCTGCAGAAAGTGGAGAGACGGGCAAAAGGAACGCCCTTCTCTGCCTGATTTAGCCAAGCCCCCAGCCTCTTAAAAGTATTCCCGACGTCATTCCCCTATCTCACTCTGTGGCTATTTGCCATTGGTCCAGAGCTTACAGTCTGACTCGACCGGCCGCGAGGCTGGGCTTGACCATATAAAGGTTTAGTTTACTTAGAAAGATACATTTGCCTAGCAACATTTTTCCCTGTCATGGGTGCTGGGGACCCTTCAGAGGAAGTTGAGTCTGATGAGGAAACTGTGCCCCTGCCACCTGCACCAGTGCCCCTGCCTCCTGCTGGAGAAGATCCCAGCCCCCCTGCCTCGCCCTCTCGGGTGGCTCGTGTGCGTGACCGCCTCCGGCAGGACCTCAGGGATCGGAGGAGGGCGGCACGCTCACAAGCAAGACGCTCCCTGAGCCCTGAGTTCTGAGAGGATTCTGGCCCTTCTAAGAGCAAGGATGCTTGAGTGGTAACAGGATCCTGGCTGCCTCCCTGAGCCAGCAATTAGCCCAAACGGGCAACAGCCAGCAGAGGGCTATATAGCTGTGGGCTTTGGGAGGAAGCTTTGTGGAAGCAACTAGTCATCTCCCTGACATTCTAGCATCCACTCCGGCTTGACTTTGGTTCCTGACTCCCTGACTTTGGCTTTGGACTTCTGGACTCCCTGACCTCGGCTTCTGGACCTCAGACCTGCGATACTTCTACAGTGATTCGGATTTGGCGCCTCGGACCCTCCTGCTTACTGGCTACAGACCTCGGACTGCCTCTGGACTTTGCCTGACCCGGCCCCAGCCGTGACAGATTGCTTCCACCGACAAACACCCACTCCACAGGATGGATGCTGAAGCAAGTGAAACCACAGAACTACTGGCTGCGCTCCAAGCCCAGGTACAGCAGCTAACACAGGCAGTAGTGCACTTGCAGCAACAACCTGCGGCCAGTGCTCCAGCCAAGTGCCCAGTTCCCCCACCTGACAGATTTGGGGGTGCCGTGGAAGAATTTCCTGCCTTCCTAGCACAGTGTCGGCTGTACCTTGAACTGAGAGCACGGGACTTCCTCAATGACAAAACCAAGGTGTGTTTCGTCATCAGTCTGTTAAAGGGGCAGGCGGCCAAATGGGCCACACCCTTACTGGTCGCGTCCTCTCCCCTACTGACTGATTACCAGGGGTTTGAGGCCCACCTGTCTGCTGCTTTCTCAAACCCAGTCCAAGCAGCCACAGCCAACCGGAAGATCAGGGCACTGAAACAAGGCAACTCCTCGGTGGCTCAATATGCCACTGAATTCAAGCTCCTGACCCAGGACTTGGCGTGGAATGAGGCTGCCCAGATGGACCAGTTTACTGAGGGGTTGGCAGAGGAGGTCCTGGATGAACTGGCCAGGGTGGAGCAGCCACCCACGCTCCAAGAACTTATCACCCTCTGCCTCCGCATCGATGGCCGCCTGGAAAGTCGCCGCCAAGCCAAGACCAGAGGGCGCCAGCTCCCTGCGCCGTGCTACCTGGCTCCTCGCCCGTCCCCAGCTAGTACCAGCACCAAGGATGAGCCTATGCAGCTTGGAGCTGCTCGACCCCGCCTGACCCCAGAGGAAAAGACCAGACGCCGCACGCAGAATCTGTGCCTCTACTGCGGCACGGCAGGCCACTATGCCTCTGGCTGCCCTGCTAAGCATCGGATACCTGGACCTTCGCTGCCACCGCCGCCAAAAGGGCAGCCCCAGGCGTAAGTGGACCCCCCAGCCTGGGGCGACTAGCTGGGTCCTCCGAACAGCGGGCTGATACCCCAGGGCCATTCCTGCTACCAGTCAAACTCCGTCTGCCTGACGAACGCTGGCTGTTCGTGTATGCCATGCTGGACTCGGGAGCGGCCCACTGTTTTATAGATGCCGCCTTTGTGAAGCAGCACCAGATCCCTGTGCAGCCAAAAGGGATTCCGTCGCTGGTGGAGGCTATTGACGGGCGCCTCCTCCGTTCTGGCCCCGTCACCCAGGAGACCTGTCCCATCACCTTCCACGTCCAGCAGCACCAAGAACAGCTGCGGTTTGATGTCGCCCGCATGCCTCGCTTCCCGCTGATTCTAGGCCTTTCCTGGCTGAAGCTGCACAACCCCATCGTGGACTGGGCCCAGCAGGAACTACGCTTCCGAGACCCATGCCCCCATCTGACTCCTCCCACCACTCTAGCAGCTGGCATCCCGAGTGGTGGTCCTCAGCTCCCTCAGAAGTATGTGGACCTTGCTGATGTCTTCGAAGAGACAGGAGCTGATCAGCTTCCCCCTCACCGGCCCTACGACTGTGCCATTGATTTGGTACCTGGGGCACCACTCCCGGTGGGGCGTCTGTACCCAATGTCGGAGCCGGAGTTGGCAGCTCTGCGAGACTTCCTGGACAAGAACCTGAAACGCGGATTCATCCGACCCTCAACCTCTCCCCTATCTGCTCCAGTGCTCTTCGTGAAGAAGAAAAGTGGGGAGCTCCGGCTGTGCAATGACTACCGGGCCCTGAACAAGATCACCATCCGCGACCGGTACCCTCTACCACTGATCCCTGAACTCTTGGATCGCCTAAAGGGGGCCCAAATCTACACCAAGCTGGACCTCCGTGGAGCGTACAATTTGGTGCGCATACGGCCCGGAGACGAATGGAAGACCGCGTTTGGGACCCGATACGGGCAGTACGAGCACCTGGTAATGCCCTTCGGACTGACCAATGCCCCCGCTGTCTTCCAGAGGTTCATGAATGACATATTCCGGGACCTGCTCGACCGCTTCGCGATCATATACCTGGATGACATCCTAATTTACTCCCGCAATCCTGCCCAGCACGCCGAGCATGTCCGCCAGGTCCTGCAGCGCCTACGAGCCCATGGTCTCTACGCCAAGCTGGAGAAGTGCGACTTCGACCTGCGCTCCGTCGAGTTCCTTGGGCACATCGTGTCACCGCAGGGGATCCTCATGGACCCGAAAAAAGTAGAAGCGGTCCTGACCTGGCAGGCTCCTCAGAATCGCAAAGACCTGCAGCGGTTCCTCGGTTTTGCCAACTACTATCGGCAATTCATCCCAGCCTACGCATCCCTGACCACACCCCTGACTCAACTACTCCGCCCCAAAGAACCCTTCCACTGGTCCCCAGAGGCCGATAACGCCTTCTCCACCCTGAAGACTCGCTTTGCCACTGGGCCACTCCTGAGATACCCCGACCCCCAGCTTCCCTTTACGGTGGAAGCTGATGCCTCCAACGTGGCCCTGGGAGCAGTGCTGTCCCAGCGCGAGGAGCCGTCCCAGCCACTACAGCCCTGCGCCTATTACTCGCGGCAGCTCACTGCTGCAGAGAGGAACTATACCATCTGGGAGAGGGAGTTGCTCGCGATCAAGGCGGCGTTTGAGGTTTGGCGACATTACCTCGAAGGGGCTCGCCACCCTGTTCAAGTGCTCACCGATCACCGGAACTTGGAACACCTCCAGACCACCCGCCGTCTCAACCAGCGCCAGATCCGGTGGTCCCTATTCTTCTCTCGCTTCGACTTCCGGATCTCCTACATCCCCCATACCCAGAACCGGAAAGCAGACGCGCTCTCCCGGAAACCGGAATACGCCCCTGCCTCAACTGAGACCGCGCCCGCTGCTCCAATCCTGCCGCCCTCAGTATTTGCAGCCACCTCCACTTCACCAGCACTCGTGGAGGACATTCGGGCTAGCCAGGCCAATGATCCCTGGGTCCAGCAACACCTCCAGGCTCTCCAAGATGACCCAACAGGGGAGTTCACGACTCGAGGCGGCCTCTTGCTACACCGCGAACGCCTCTATGTGCCGCCCGGGCCCTTGCGGGCAGAAGTGCTACGCCTGACCCACGACTCGTTACCCGCCGGGCACTTTGGACAGCATAAGACCACCCACTTGCTGACAAGGGAATTCTGGTGGCCACGAGTTCGCGCTGATGTTGCCCGCTATGTCAGCTCCTGTGACGTCTGCCGACGGGCCAAAGACATCCCAGCCAAACCCTCAGGGTTGCTGCAGCCCTTGCCCACATCTTCAGGACCCTGGGATACCATCTCGATGGACTTCATCACGGAACTTCCACGCTCCAAGGGTCAGACTTGTATCTGGGTGGTCGTCGACCTATTTACCAAGATGGCCCACTTTGTTCCGTGCCCGAAACTCCCCACAGCTCAGGAGACGGCCCAGCTTTACCTGCAACACATCTTTCGTCTGCATGGACTCCCAGCCCATCTGATCTCCGATCGGGGCCCTCAGTTCTCCTCTCGGTTCTGGCAAGCCCTCCATTCCAGCCTGGGTACTCGAGTGCACCTGTCCTCGGCCTACCACCCACAGACAGATGGCCAGACAGAGCGCACCAATGCCACGCTAGAGCAATATCTCCGCTGTTACACCTGTTACCAGCAGGATGACTGGACCACTCTATTGCCCCTAGCGGAGTTTGCATACAACAACGCGGTCCATTCATCCACCCAAATGACCCCGTTTGCTGCAACCTACGGGTACCACCCTCGGTTCTTCCCAGCGATCCTACCACCCACGAATGTCCCCGCCGTCGATGCCTACCTGCAAGAACTCCGTGCCAGCCAAGACTTGCTCCGAGAGCAGCTACAGCAAGCCAAGGAGGCATATAAACGGGCTGCGGACCGAAAGAGGCAAGAAGGCCCTCCAGTGCAGCCGGGGGATCAGGTGTGGCTCTCAACTCGCTACCTGCGCCGGCCTGGTCGGTCTCACAAGCTGGATGCACGGTTCATTGGACCCTACCCCGTCGTTGAACAAATAAACCCCGTCGCCTTCAGGCTCCAGTTGCCACCCCACCTCCGCATTCACCCCGTGTTTCATCGCTCCCTCCTTGTTCCGGCTGCACCCCCTGACCCAGCTCGGACTCCTTCCCCACCGCCGCCACCACCAGTGTTGGTGGATGACGAGGAAGAATATGAGGTGCGCCAGATCCTGGACTCCCGGTACCATCGTGGAGGCCTCCAGTACCTGGTGGACTGGGAGGGATACGGCCCAGAAGACCGGTCTTGGGAGCCCGAGGACAATCTTCATGCCCCGGACTTGGTGCACCAGTTCCACAACGACCACCCCGACCTTCCAGGTCCCTCGACGGAGGGGGGCCATGGGGGGGGGGATAGTGTCATGGGTGCTGGGGACCCTTCAGAGGAAGTTGAGTCTGATGAGGAAACTGTGCCCCTGCCACCTGCACCAGTGCCCCTGCCTCCTGCTGGAGAAGATCCCAGCCCCCCTGCCTCGCCCTCTCGGGTGGCTCGTGTGCGTGACCGCCTCCGGCAGGACCTCAGGGATCGGAGGAGGGCGGCACGCTCACAAGCAAGACGCTCCCTGAGCCCTGAGTTCTGAGAGGATTCTGGCCCTTCTAAGAGCAAGGATGCTTGAGTGGTAACAGGATCCTGGCTGCCTCCCTGAGCCAGCAATTAGCCCAAACGGGCAACAGCCAGCAGAGGGCTATATAGCTGTGGGCTTTGGGAGGAAGCTTTGTGGAAGCAACTAGTCATCTCCCTGACATTCTAGCATCCACTCCGGCTTGACTTTGGTTCCTGACTCCCTGACTTTGGCTTTGGACTTCTGGACTCCCTGACCTCGGCTTCTGGACCTCAGACCTGCGATACTTCTACAGTGATTCGGATTTGGCGCCTCGGACCCTCCTGCTTACTGGCTACAGACCTCGGACTGCCTCTGGACTTTGCCTGACCCGGCCCCAGCCGTGACATTCCCCTTATCTAAGGCAATAGAAGTTATGTGCATAGACCCCAATTGTGTTCACAGCTCGTCCTTGCATATTTATTTTTTCCCTGTGTTCTTTGTGCTACATATTGCTGACTAGAAGAACGAATGCTGTGGAAAAATTAAAAGACTAGGAACAAAGAAGGGGGGGTCTAATTCTAAGTCTGAGTAGCAAGAGAATGTAATAAGAAATGGCCTAACCATATCTAAAAGCTAACACAGAGAAGTTTAACTGCTAAAAGGTTGGGGAAAGGTGGGAGTCCCCTTTTCCCTATAATGAATGAATGAACATTATCCATATTTTCTTTCAACAGTATCAGAAAACAAAGCTGAAGGGAGAATTTTTTCTATTTGGCAGAATTACTGGGAGTATCATAAATAATTAAATCTACAGTGCCATCCTAAACAGAGTTACACTTTTCTAGGCCCAGTTTGAAACCACTTTAGTTTCACATAGTCCCTTAAAGTAAGGAAATATGTATTTTGATTTGTTTAATCTTTTTTGAAAATGGCTAGGTCTAATACAGTACTACACAACTATACACACTGACTCAGAAATTCAGTTTCATTCAGAGCTTTATTTCTTCTTTTTTTGAGCAGGAATGACAGGAAAGCAGTTCTGGCTGGCTTGATGTTGGGACTGTGGCCTAATATGCAAATGAGTTCCTGCTGGGCTTTTTCTACAACAACAGCCCTGGTCAAGGCTTTACAAAATCAACAAGCATTCTCAATGGGAACATTCACAAATCTTCCTTCCACATGGCTACAAATAGAACGGTTGGACTTGTCATGTATTGGAATTTAATAGGACTTTCTGCAAGATATTGATATGTTGAATTGTGCCTGAAACAGAGGACTTCCTGATTGCACAAGGTTTTGGTGTCTGATTACACATTATTGAGATTTACATGTTGTATGTGCATGGAGACTCTGTTTCTCATCATACATATGTATATCCATTGATATTGTGGACACTGTTAATTTGAATGGTGCTATACAGATATTCAGATTTGTGGAGGTGATAATGCCCTGCTCCTCAAGCATGCAATTAAGGCATAGGTGGAGCCCCCCACTCCCAGTCTCTTGTGCAGTGGACAAGGTTCCCTGTCCATTTGGTGTGTGTAGCTTGCACAGAGTTTGTTCTATACCAGGGATGGCCAGACTTGCTTAACATAAGAGCCACATAGAATAAACGTCAAATTTTTGAGAGCTGCAAGACGTGAAACATCAGATTTTGAGAATCACAAGGAAGGAAGGCAGTCAAATAGATGGAGGGAGGGGGAGGAAGAGGTGGAAAGAAAGCAACTTTTAACTTTAAACGCATTCTCCAAGCCACTGGCCTTCTTTTGGGGCTCATAGAATTAGGCCCCTTGGTCCAATCTTTTGAAACCTGGGAAGGGGAGTTTGAGGAGAGGCACCAAATGCTATGCTAAAATTCAGTGCCTTTACTTCAAAACAACAACCACTCCTGTTGTATACATTCCTGAAGCTGCTCCTGACATTTCCCCAAAAGCACTTTCCTGGAGGTACTGTCTTTCTGGGGCTGTAAATTCAATCCTTCCAAATTTGGTGGCAAGTAGAAAACAGTTTGCTGAAAATCACCTGTGAATTTGGAGCCTCTAACAAGCCAGGGCCCCTCTGTCCTAGAACATCACAAACTTAATGAACCGGTTTGGTCTGCATTAGGTCATTTTAGTTTGGTTCATGGGTCCGCCACTAGTGTAACTTCCTTAATCTTACCACTGCTACTACTAGTTCCTCAAAGCATTGCACTACACGATAGGCATTCTTCTAAGTACACCAAAAACCACAAAGCTCATGTGTGCCTATTTTAACAATACTGTTAACAATATATAATACCTTTTTTAATGTGTAAATGCAACAGCTAGAGCAGTCTCCATTCACCTTCTTTGCAAATGCTTTAAGCCACTCTTTTACATTTTCATTAAAATTCAAAACCCAAGTCTGGGAAGAAATCTGCAAATATTTATTTTAAGCAATTTTTAATCAAACTGGTATTTCCCCCATTCCCCAGCTATCATAATTCCAGGTTTATTAATCAGGATATCTCAATCCCAAACCAACCCATCATTCTGCATATCCTAAGGCCCAATTCCACTTTTTACTCTGCTTGTTGTGTTAATTTACAAAGGGATAAGGATCAGCCAAACAAAAATAAAAAGTTATTTATTTAAAGTATTTTAAAATTTGTTTTCCTACAAAATGGGACCCAAAGCAGCATATGCATTCCCTCATGTTATTTCAGTACTAATTTCACCACTGCTGCTATCCAATAAAAGCTTTGCTAATTTCAACTGCTTCTCTGTTTTAATGAGAAGAAAGGGACAACCCCACCCTATTTACTCTTTACTAAGCTGTCTTCAGAATGGGTTATAAAATGGCAGGGTTCCCAAATCCCCCGCTAGGCCTGGAGACCCCTGATTTGGAGCCTCCTCCCCCCGCTGGCCATAAAAGGGAAAGCCGGGGGAGGGGGAGAACCGCAGCCCTTTCCACCCAGCCCCGAACGCAGCAGCCAGAGCTCTTCCGTTTTCTCAGGCTGCTTCCCGCCCCCAGTCAGCTGGCCGGTGAAGGGAGGGGAGCCCAGCCACGCCCCCAAAGGACCATGTGCCTTTGCACCTCCGGAGGCGAGTGAGTTCTGCCGGCTTCCTATTCCATGCCATAAAGTGCCCAGCTGGTGTGCCTGTGTTGCTGTGAGAAGCTGGCAGCAACTCGTGAGTACAGAGTCCCCTGCATCAGATTTGCCAGAAACGGGGGGGGGGGGGCGGGGGGGAGGGGGAGGGGGTGGAGAGGGAAACGTCTTCTCATAGGGTATAATGGGGAATTGATCTGGAGGTTTCGGGGGCTCTGGGGGAGCTTTTTTTTGAGGTAGAGGCACCAAATTTTCAATATAGTATCTAGTGCCTCTCCCCAAAGTATCCCCCAAATTTCAAAACGATTGGACCAGGGGGTCCAATTCTATGAGCCCAAAAAGAAGGTGCCCTTATCCTTCATTATTTCCTATGGAAGGAAGACAATTAAAAAGGTGTGCTGTCCCTTTAAATGTGATGGCCAGAACTCTCTTGGAGTTCAATTATGCTTGTCACACTCTTGTTCCTGGCTCCGCCCCAATGTCTCTTGGCTCCACCCCCAAAGTCTCCTGGCTCCACCCCCAAAGTCCCCAGATATTTCTTGAATTGGACTTGGCAACCCTATAAAATGGTGAAAGCAGGCTTAGAGTGTTTTTCACCAATACACCCCAAAATGCTTCAGATACTGAAGCTTATCCACAGTTTATAATTCCTCTAGTTAATGCTGGTTTGATAATTAACACAGTTGAGCAGCATATTGGGAGAAAGAAACTTGGAAACTAACTGTTGTACTTCACTAGCATCCATCCCTTCCAAATTTTATCTAATCTTGGAAAGTCCTGCTGCCAGATCTCTTACGGAGCTGTTTCACCTCATCTCTTCCTTTCCCATGTTTTCTTAAATGTATTAAGTTTGGAGAGAAAATGGCAGAAGAAGCTAAAGTTAAGCTGTTTCTAAGCTGTTGCTGCTGATATGAACACTGGGAAGAGGAGTTATTTATTCCTCCTGACTCATATATCAGAAGTAATTTAAAAGAAACCCTACAGTTCCTGAACTTCCCATTGATAATCAGGATTTTAAAAATGCTCAGAAGTCCTTAGCCCTTGTCAGTTATGATTTTGGTGCTCCTCCTCGTCCTCTCCAAGAGAATGGCTACGCATGATCCCGTTCAATATGCATATTTAATCTCTCTCTTTCTCTCTGTGAAGTTGCAGCTGATTAATGGCAATCCCCATATGGTTTTCAAGGCAAGTGATTAAGCAGAGGTTGTTTGCCATTGTCTTTTTCTGCAAAGTCTTCTTTGGTGATGTCCCATCCAAATAATGACTCTGCATTGTTCTTTGATCTGACAAGATCGGGCTATGCTATACCATTCCACATCCCTGCATATTCATTGTTCATATATTATTCAGCTTTGGTACAGTCAATAAGTACATTTGGGTTTCAGTTTACTGAAGCTGGAAAACACATGTATTGCCCTACCCATACAATGTGGTGAACATGTACATAGAGAGGATACTAGTGCCATGTTGGTCTGAAGCAACAGAACAAAGCAGTCGACAAGTCACCTTTAAGACCAAGTAAGTTTTATTTAGAATGTAAGCTTTCACATGCTCTTAAGCAGACTTCATTAGACAAAATGGGAATAAGCAGCAATACTTAATATAAGTGGGCAGTGTGGAATCATGGGAATGTTTTTAGCAGATTAAAAGAATCACAAATAGGGATCTGTGTTTGTTAGTGTAGGACAAAACAGTATAAGTTTGAAAAGCAGGGGAAGACAGTGAGAGGGTAGTAATGGCTAAGAAACTCCCCTGAACAGGGACTCTCTTACCATTTCTGGAGTATTGGAAACTATCAGCCTTTTCAGAGAACTGACCAGAAGTGCCAGGAAAGATCCATCCTAGGGGTGTTGACCTCATGAAGGCCAGATCTTACATAAATATGACTTTATTGGGCTGGGCCATGTGTGTCAAAAATGTAATCTCAGGTAGCAGAGATATAGACACAGACAAACACAAAGATATTTTTCTTAAAATACAAACATGTTTAAAACATCAACACTCTTGCAATATTTTGTTTATTTAATAGTCTTTGATATTTGTCACCTCCCATACTGCTCCCTGCCTTTAAAAGTTGCCTACCTAAAATGGAAAAGCTGGGGGGATAGTGGGATTTGGGAATTTAAAAAAAAGAAAATATCAAGAAAAAGCACAAGGATTACAGCAGAAACTAAAAATATAAAATGCTCTGAGCCTAGGAAAACGTGAAATGGCTGGGCATTGCAAGCTATTCAGAAGTGGCAATGGCTCTCCAGCGTCTCAGGTTTCTTTACAGGATGGTTTGAGATAATAATTTTGGTTGTCCTCTTCAACACTTGCTCTCCATTGGAGCTCAACAATAGGAAGGGTATGTGTTCAAACTAATATTTCTTGAAAAACTGGAGTTCTTTGAATTTGTAGAACTCTATGTTTTAACCGTGGTTGGTCCCAAACTGTCCCACAGCCACCTAAAATGGAGAGGTGGGAGAATATTGGGATTTGGCAATGCAATTTTAAAAATAAAACATCAAGAAAAAGCAAAAAGATCACAGCAGAAACTCTAATATAAAATATAAAATACTTTGAGCCTAGAAAAATATGAAATGGCTGGGCATTGCAAGCTCCACCCCACCCCCACCCCCCATCCCAGGGCTGGTGCCAGGCTTTTTGGTGCTCTAGGTGAAGCTACCTATTTGCACCCACCCTCTCTCCAATTTTTAAAAACAGAAAAAAAGTAGGAAAAATGAAGAGACCCAAAGTAAGGAGGATGTGAGGTTTTCTGACCATTAGGAAGTCCTCCCATATGTACATACCCGCTGAAGCACTATATGAGAGAGGGTTGTCAACTTCCAGATGGGGACTGGAGTTCTCCTAGAATTGCAACTGAATCCCAGGTGACAGAAGTGAGTTCCCATGGAATAAAAGGCAGCTTTGGAGGATGGACGCTATGGCATTATACCCTCCTGTGGTTCCTCTCCTCCCCAAACTTCACTCTCATCTAGGCTTTCCCCTCAAACCTCCAACAGTTTACCAACCAGGAATTGGCAACCTTGGAAATGGATATCTATGTTGTCTCCCCAAATGTGTGAATTCAATGGAATTTCAAAAATGGTTGCAACCAAAGCAGAACGAGCATATCAGATGCTTTTGTGGGGGGTGGGGTGGGGGGTGGGACTTGGAATTTTGAACAGTAGTAAGTCCACATTGACATTCCTTTTGAATTTACACTTCCAAGGTTTTTTTTTTTTAGAAAAAGCCCAGCAGGAACTCATTTGCATATAAGCCTACACCCTCTGATGTCACCATTGTTTTGCACAGGGCTTTTTCATTGAAAAAGCGCAGCAGGGACTCATTTGCATATTAGGCCACACACCCTTAAGCCAAGCTAGCCAGAACTGCATTCCTATGTTTTCCTGCTCAAAAAAAGCCCTGTAAGTTCCAATATCACAATACAGCAGGGAATACCCAAGGCTAACAAATGCACCCAACTCTGCTGGGGACTTAAGAAAGGACAGGTTTCTTACCTGTAACTGATGATCTTCGAGTGGTCATCTGTGCAGTCCCACATATGGGTTTATCCGCCAGGATCGGGCCCACCTCGGAGAATTCAAAGCAATCCTTAAGTGTTAATTTTGGCGCGCCTTTCCCCTCGCCCCGGGGAGGAGGCAGCGTCTGCGCATGCCTAGACGAGGGGGAGGCGCTCAACCCACTCAGTTTCTTTTCGCCGCCGTAGAGGTGTAGTAAATGCAATGATATGATCGTCCAGCAGCGGGGAAGGCTGGGTGGGTATGTGTGACTGCACAGATGACCACTCGAAGATCATCAGTTACAGGTAAGAAACCTGTCCATCTTCTTCGTGGTCTCTGTGCAGTCCCACATATGGGTGTCTGGCAAGCTATTTCTCAGGAGGCGGGTGCTGGATCTGTAATGGAAGCACTGTAAGTTATTCAAGAGAATAAATTTGTACTCACAAATAGGTAGCCGAAGGCATCAGTCGAAGATCGATCGCAGCACAGCCTGCCCAAAGGAAGTATCACGCCGAGCACGGACGTCTAGAGCGTAGTGCGAGGCGAACATGGATGGGGACAACTAAACCACAGCAGTGCAGATGTCCTCCATCAGAATGCCCTTGCAAAAGGCTGTTGAGGTTGCGACGGCTCTAGTAGAATGAGCTCGCAAGTGCTCAGGTATGGGCTGCTTTGCCAGTTCATAGCATAGTGCAATAGTGGTAACAATCCACTTCGAGAATCTCTGTGTAGAGATTCTAGCACCCTGATTGTGGGTAGCATAAGTCACAAAAAGTCTATTGTCCTTACGGAACTGCTTAGTTCTTTCGATGTAGAAAGCCAGAGCTCTTCGTACATCTAAGTTATGCAGGGTGCGTTGTCCCGTATCTGTAGGGTGTTGAAAAAACGCAGGCAAGACAGAAGGCTTTCCTAGGTGGAACGGTGAAACCACCTTAGGTAGGAATGCGGGGTCAAGGCGCAGTACTACTTTGTTGTGGTGGAAAACTGTGTACGGAGGGTCTACTCTGAAAGCGCAGATGTCGCTGGCTCGTCTGCCGGTAGTAAGGGCTACTAGTAGAGCCGTTTTCCAGGTTAGGAGATGCAAAGGAATGGAGGCCATGGGCTCGAAGGGTGACTTCATTAACTGACTGAGAACCAGAGACAGGCTCCAAGCAGGTTGGATTTTGCGGATTGGAGGGTGGAGGTGAAGGATCCCCTTCAAGAAGGCCTTGGTGGCAGAGTGCGAAAATACAGTGGAACCCACAATACGTGGGTGGAACGCAGAGATAGCTGCTAGATGGACCTTCAGAGAAGAGTAGGACAGTCCAGCGTTGGAGAGAGTTGAAGTGTAAGTCAGAATTTGATTGATATTGGCTGATTCAGGTAGAAATCTTTGTAGATTAGCATATTCAGAAAAACGTTTCCATTTGAAGGAGTACGATTTCCTAGTGGCAGGTTTTCTGGAGTTGAGCAAGATGAGTCAGACCTCCGGAGTGAAGGTCATGAATTGATTCTCCATGCTGTAAGGCGGAGGAGAGCAGGATTGTGGTGAAGAACCTTGCCGCCCTGTTGGGAGAGTAGGTCCTGGGCTTGAGGGAATCGGTGAAATATGCCGTGCAATAATAGGAGAGTGGTGAACCACGGTTGGCGGGGCCACCATGGGGTCACTAGGATGAAGTTGGCATTGTCCGACATAATTTTCTGCAATACTCTCGTGATGAGTGGTATTGGCGGAAACATGTAGTGCATTGGTCCGCCCCAGGATTGTAGGAAGGCATCCCCTGCCGACAGTGGAGACGACGGGCCATGCATGTAAAAGCAGGGACATTGTGCATTGTCTGGTGCCGCAAATACATCTATCTCCGGAGTACCGAACCTCTGAAACAGAGGGTGGAGATAATCTGTTGATGGTCCACTCGTGGTCGTTGATGGAGTGCCGACTCAGAGCATCCGCCTGGATGTTGTCGACTCTGGGTAGATGCACAGCAGATAGGAAAATGCCCTGGGCAATGCTCCAGTGCCATAGGGCTAAAGCTCGTTTACACAGTCTGGTGGAGGCCATGCCTCCCTGTCGATTTATGTAGAAGACAGTGTCTAGCTTGTCCAATGTGACTTGGACATGTCTGTTGTGGAGTGACAGGAGGAAGGATCGCAGTGCCCTGTGGACTGCCAGTAATTCCAGGCAATTTATGTGGAGAGATCTTTCGTAATCTGTCCACTGGCCTTGTACGGTGAGTTTTCCTAAGTGGGCTCCCCATCCCCACTTGGAAGCATCGGTAGTGACAATCACCGAGGGAGGGGTCTGAGTGAAAGACATTCCCTTGAGGAGGTGATGGTCTAAAGTCCACCATTCCAGAGAAGGAATGATATGAGCTGGAATGGTAAGTACAGTGAGTTGGTGTTGACATTGGGGATGAAATGTCCTTACAAACCACAGCTGAAGAGGGCGCATGTGAAGCTTGGCAAAAAGGAGGACGGAGGTAGTGGCAGCCATTAGTCCCAGCATCCTTTGAAAGGTGAGAGCTGTTTGAGAGCGATGTACAATTATTTCTTTGGCCAGAGATTTGATGTGTTGTACCCTGTCTGCAGGCAGGTATGCTTTGCATGTAACAGTTGAGAGGTGTGCCCCTATGAATTGTATGGATTGAGTAGGGGTCAGATTGGATTTTGTGGTGTTGACCTGGAGGCCCAGGGTAGCCAAGAGGGAGAGGGTCGCGGAGACATCGGTCTGGAGCTGTTCCTTGGATTGGGCGACGACTAGCCAGTCGTCTATGTACGGGTAGATGGAGATGCGTTGCTGTCTCAGAATTGCTACTACCACCACCATGCATTCGTAAATACTCTCGGCGCTGTTGAGAGACCAAAGGGAAGGGCGCGGAATTGGTAGTGCTGATTCCCAATGGCAAATCTGAGGAACCTCCTGTGATGGTGATTGATGGTGAGGTGAAAGTAGGCATCTTGAAGATCTATCGATGCCATCCATGCTTGTTCTGGAATCAGTGGAAGAATGGATTGAAGTGTAATCATCTGAAATTTCTTGTGATGGATATGGAGGTTGAGCTTTCTGAGATCTAATATGGGGCGCAGCCCACCGTCTCTCTTCGGCACCAGGAAGTAGCGGGAGTAAAATCCGGTGTGATGATATTGAGGAGGGACTGGTTCTATTGCTCCCTTGTCCAGCAAGGTTGCTACTTCTAGGAGCAGAGGGGGGGACGGAGGGGTAGCTATGAACCTGTGGTGTTTTGGGGTCGAACTGACCTCTATGGAGTATCCGTTTTGAATGACTGACAGCACCCAAGAGTCTGAGGTTATGGCTTCCCAGTTGTGGTAGAACGGCTGCAGTCTGATGTCTGGACGGTGATGTAGTAGGAGTGGAGCAGGGGAGTCAAAGAGACTGTTTGTTGGCCGGTGTTGTCTTCTTTGTGGTTTGAGGGCATGCCGTCTGTAGGAAAAGCTGTTTAGTCTGAGGAGGCTTACGTCTCCAAGGTTCGTTTTGGCAAGGAGATCTGGAGCGTTTGTAATAGTTTGGCTTCCAGGTCCTTTGTTTTATAGTTGATGACTGTGGCTGGGTGACTCCTAGTCTCTTAGCCCTCTTCCTGCTGTCGTCTACATCGGTGAGGATATCATCTGTTGTGGCGTTAAAGAGGCCTTGCCCGTCAAACGGCAGATCCTCGATTTTAAATTTGATGTCTGGTTGCAGGGAAGAAGACCTGAGCCAGGCGTGTCTGCGCAGGGCGATAGCTGAAGCTAGGGTCCTGGAGGAGCATTGGGCTGCATGGCGAGCGGTGTTTATCTGCTGCTTGCTGACCCTAGAAAGTTCTTGCAGAGCGTGAGTGGCTTGCTTCTGTGCAGCCTCGGGAAGGGCTGTGACTAAGGAACTTAGCTGAGTGGTAAGGTTGCAAGCATACGCAGAGAAGTATGCCATATAGTTATGGATCTTAGTCGTGGCAGTGGTGAGCGAATAAATTTTCCTTCCAATGGTGTCAAGTTTCTTGCCCTCTCTTTCGGGAGGGACAGGATGCCTGGTCTGTTTGGATTTTGAAGAAGAATGTACTATCGTTGAGTTAGGAGCCGGATGATTGAAAAGGAACTTCGGCTCTGGAACATGCACCTTGTAAAGTGCTTCAACCCTCTTAGACGTTGGTGGTACAGAGGCTGGTTTGTCCCAGGCTTCCTTCAATGTCTCCAGATGAACAGGGAGCATGGGAAATGAAGAGCCGACAGGAAGGTCTGCGTGCACTAGGTCATAGACCACGTCTGAGACTCTGGGCACTCTGCCGGAGATTTGGGACTTCTCGAAAGGAACGTACATCTAGAATGTTAAGACGTTGGCTCTTTGTCGAAGTTGGAGACTCGGTACTGAGGATCTGATCAGGTAGCGACTCGTGCACCGACGGTGATCTGGAGCTGATGCGGACAATTTCTAGTGGTGTAATGGCAGGCGTCGCGGTCGATTTCGAAGCCGGAGTAGTCTGCATCGAGGTAGTAACAGTCGTGGTCGGATGAGGCGTTGGAGGTCGAGTCACGGAGATCGGGTCGAGGACTTTATGGCTGGACTTGGACTTTTTGGGAGACTTCGGATCCGAAGGGTCTCTCGAGGTCGATTTGGTGCGGTGCTGCTTGTTGGATTCGTCAGACTTCTTTAGGTGTTTGCCGGATTTAGGCTTACTGGGAGCCTGCGCCACGGAAGCCACCGGCTGAGTCGTTCCCTTATGGATCAGGGAAGATGGAGAGGTCTGCGAACCCGATGCGTGCGACATTACTGGGCGCAGTGACGACTCTAGCAAGTGGCTTTTGAGTCTTGCCGCGCGGTTTTTCTTCGCCTTTTTGTCGAACTGGCTACAGTGCACACAGGAGTCTGTTCGGTGTGCCTCACCGAGGCAGAAAAGGCAAAGGGAATGTCCGTCAGTGGAGGGGATCTTCACAGCACAGCGAACGCACCTTTTAAAAGTTATTTTTTCCTGCCCTTCCATCCGCCCGGAAAGAGGGGGGGGGGAGAGGAGGACGAAAAAGCGAAAGACAGAGAAAGACTTTTTTTTAAAACGATACCAGAATGAAAGTGAAGAGGAGCGAAGAACATTGAAGAGATGAGAAGATAGAGATCCAAAGGACTGCAATGAAAGCAGGAGATCAGCGAGGTAGGTGTTTTCCGGACGGCGGTAAAGAAGAAACTGAGTGGGTTGGGCGCCTCCCCCTCGTCTAGGCATGCGCAGATGCTGCCTCCTCCCCAGGACGAGGGGAAAGGCGCGCCAAAATTAACGCTTAAGGATTGCTTTGAATTCTCCGAGGTGGGCCCGATCCTGGCGGATAAACCCATATGTGGGACTGCACAGAGACCACGAAGAAGATCTAAGAGTGAGGATCCACCTTCTCTATAAACTCCCCAATTCCACAGCTGCTGGCCAGCTCCACAAAAACCCACACACAACTACCCTTTCTCTTGTTTCCCTGAACTGAACCACCGAGAATAGCTGCCTTCATCCAAATCAGGTGCCTTCCTTCCCCTCAATAACCCTCTGGGATGCCACCAAACATTCCAAAGCCACAATGAAGACAGGTCTCTGAGATTCTGAACATGTGCAGAGAATGCCTTTGTTTGACAACCAGCAACCCTGACTAGTCCCCCACCTCCCCTGGTGGTTTGGGGGTGGGACTTCCAGCCAGACCCTAATGTCTCCGAATGCTTCGCCCTGGCCCCTTTTCACCCTTCTAAGCAGGGCCTTGCTCTTCCTTGACACTGGCCACAGCCAGCCCCGCTGGGCCAGCTCAGAGCCCCAGCATCTCTTGGCTGGGCAGCCCCTCCCTGAAAGCCCCACATGACACACTCACCAGTGACTGGATGGCCACTCCAGTGGGCACTCCTCTCTTCCATGGTGCTGGCCGCATTCTGGCCCACCACCAGCATTTTTTTTTCCCATGACAATTATAGTGAGGAAGTGGCTCTAATTGGTTTTTTTTCACCATTGGGAGCAGTGTTCCTTTTGGGGTGCCCACTGATGGGTGCAGTCTTTTTGGGCCAGGGGGGTTTCATGCTGGGGAGTCCCCTGAAACTGCGCTGCAGTTTTGGGGCCTCTCCCTCAAACCCCCCTCTGGCCAGAGCCACTTTCCCCACAGCAATTATAGTGGAGGAAGTGGCTAATTGGTCTTTCACCATCATTGGTGGCAATGGGCCTTTTGGAGAGCCCAAAGACAGGGACCCCCTGGCCCAATCTTTTTGGGACTTGGGAGTTTTATAGGGAAGAGTTCCCTGTGGGTTCCCTGCAGTTTTTGGGGCTCTCCCTCAAATCTCCTGCCCCCCAGTAGCCTCTAATGCCCTATGTTCCCATTGATTTCAATGGCCCATAGGGTATAATGGTGGAATAGGGGCACCCTCTTTGGGTGCCCCTGGAATGGGACCCCCTGGCCCAATCTTTTTGTGACTTGGAGGGTTTGTAGGGAAGGATCCCTTGAAGGTCCCCTGCAAATTTGGGGGCTCTCCCTCAAACCCCCTCTTCTCTAGGCGGCTTCTAATATACCCTATTTTGCCATTGATTTCAATGGCCATAGGGTATAACAGCCGCGCATCTACCGTATATGCGGCTATTCTGAGTACGGTAATAGGAAATACACGGTATTCCGTATCTTTTTGGCCCCGTGTATTTCCGAATCCGTGTAATTCCGTTGTTTTTTTTTGCTCACCCCTAGTGACAAGTGGAGTCCAAGGATCTGTCCTGGGACCTGTTTTGTTCAACATCTTTATAAATGATTTGGATGAAGCAATAGAGGGAATACTTATTAAATTTGCTGATGATACTAAATTGGGAGGGGTTGCAAATACAGTAGAAGACAGAAACAGGATACAGGATGACCTTGTCATGCTGGAAAACTCGGCTAAAACCAATGAAATGAATTTTAACAGGGATAAATGTAAAGTTCTGCATTTAGGTAGGAAAAATCCCATGCATGGTAATAGGATGGGGAGACTTGTCTTAGCAGTAGTATGTGCAAAAAGGATCTAGGGGTCTTAGTGGATCATATGCTGAACATGAGTCAACAGTGTGATGTGGTGGCTAAAAAGGCAAATGCAATTTTGGGCTGTATCAATAGAAGTATAGTGTCCAGATCATGTGAAGTGATGGTCTTGCTTTACTCTGCTCTGGTAAGACCTCATCTGGAGTACTGTGTTCAGTTTTGGGCACCACATTTTAAGAAGGATATAGACAAGCTGGAACGGGTCCAGAGAGGAGGGCGATGAAGTTGGTGGGTCTGGAGACCAAGTCCTAAGAAGAAAGGCTGAAGGAGCTGGGGATGTTTAGCCTGGAGAGGAGGCGGCTGAGAGGTGATATGATCACCATCTTCAAGTACTTAAAGGGCTGTCATATAAAGAATGGTGTGGAATTGTTTTCTGTGGCCCCCGAAGGCAGGACCAGAATCAATGGGTTGAAATTAAATCAAAAGAGTTTCCAGCTCAACATTAGAAAGAACTTTCTGACCATTAGAGTGATTTCTCAGTGGAACAGGCTTCCTCGGGAGGTGGTGGATTCTTCTTCCTTGGAGGTTTTTAAACAGAGGCTAGATGGCCATCTGACAGCAATGATGATCCTGTGAATTTAGGGGAAGATATTTGTGAGTTTCCTGCATTGTGCAGGGGGTTGGACTAGAGGTCCCTTCCAACTCTATGATTCTATGGTGACTTCCCTGGCAAAAAGGTATCTGCTTCCAAACTGTGTTGCTGCTGGTATAGCATTCAAACCCCTCCTAGCTGACTGAGCTATATTTGATGTGCTGGAGAAGACCATGTGGACTCTTCTTTATGTGCGGCAGAAGATATTAATAGTTAATGTAATGTAATATAATATTCCCACAGTCACCACATGCTGATTGGTGACTTCTATGCATCTAGTGGAAGCATCTTCAGGAGTCATATGTGATTAGTGAGTAGTGACAATGTTGGCAGGGACTGGGGGGGTGCTCACCCTTATTGCTGTGCTGCCATTATTATGCTTTTGATATTTCTGTTGAGAAGGACCAAGGTATGAAGCTCTTTCCCACTGACATTTTGACTTGGACTGCCAAATAATTTTCTATATGAATGACATGAAAATTAATATTCTGATTAATTTCTTAATCCATTTTTCATTCTACAGTGTTTCTTCAAATCAAACAAAAGTACTACTTGTGAAACAGAGATACGGCTATGGGCCTCCCCTTCCATCTAGAGGTACAAACTTTTAAATTGATTCTGATTTCTAAATGTAGACCACTGTGTGCTCAGTGATTTTTATACAAATAAATGAATGCATAACTATAGTCAAGTACAACCAAATTGAATTAAAATGTCAATATTTGCTGGGGAACTAATTTATGTTTGTTAGATTGGTATCCTTAATTGCAGTTCTAATGTCCCATGAACATTCCCATAAGAGCACAGCTTATTTTAAATCTTGTTTAAAAGCTCTGAGAAATATATGTGGTAGAGTAGGTAAAATATACTGTAAGTGTGTGAACAGTGGGTAGAGTGTCTCAGCTTGTGCTGTAGTAAGGTTAAAAAGGACATTGGCATGAATGGCCATTTCACACTTATGTCTTCCAGCATTTCCAGATCAGCAAGTCTTAAGAGACTAACACTATGCAGACCACTTGACATCAAGCTGTCCCCCCACCCCTGAGAAGCCTATGTATGACACCTATTTAAAAACTGTCCAATCAGACAGACTTTACTTATGCTATTGATCCAATGGTGAACAGAGGCAGTCATTTATTGAGTGATTGTCTTTAGTACATGGCATGATCCTGAAACTTGTGGCCAACTAAATTGGGAAGGTAAGTATGCTATTCTTATTGATTCCCAGATTTCTGATCAAGTCTAAACATGTGGCAGTGCCCCATCTTACCAGGTGTTTACACACACAGCAGCATCAGGTTAATACTTGGTAAGTTATCATCTCTATTACCCAAACAACACTATTTAGGTGGACTTTTGTTCTCTCTAATAGTTTCACACACAATCTACACATTAAGCTTCTTTCTGTGATCATTTAATTTCTTTCTTTCTTTTTGTTTTCTAAATGCAACAGCTGCTGTTATTTTTTTTTTTGAGGGGAAGAACAATAGGAAGGGAACGGGCTTTCCTATCCATGCCACTGTTATACGAAAAAAAGTCATCCTAGAACCACTTTTACCCCTACTCAACAAAATGTATGGGTTCCTGTATTTTTCCCAGTGTGCATACAAGTTGCCAAGGGAAAAAGAAATGAAGGAAAATATTTAAAAGTCTCTGCACTGCTCTCCCTTGAAAAATCACTGCCAAGATACTATAGCATTGGAAAAAGTGCACAAGGGCAACTAGACTGATTAAAGGGTTGGAACACTTTTCCTATGAAGAAAAGTTAAAATGCTTGGAGCTGTTTAGCTCGGAGATATGTCCACTGAGGGGCAACATGATAGAGGTTTACAAGATTATGCACGGGGCAGAGAAGGTAGAGAAAGAAGTACTTTTCTCTCTGTCTCACAATACAAGAACTCGTGGGCACCTAATGAAATTGTTGAACAGTCATGTTAGAAAAGATAAAAGTACTTCTTCACCCAAAGGCTGATTAACACATGAAATTCAAAGCCACATGGAATTCATTGCCACTAGAAGTGGTGGCAGCTACAAGCATACCAGATTCAAGAGGAGATTGGATAAACATATGGAGCAGAGGTCCATCAGCCACAGCATATTGTTGGAACTCTGTCTGAGGTAGTGATGCTCTGTATTCTTAGTGCTTGGAAGGGCAACAGTGGGAGGGCTTCTAGTGTCCTGGCCCCACTGATGGACAACCTGATGGCACTTGGGGGGTTTTTGGCCACTGTGTGACACAGAGTGTTGGACTGGATGGGCCATTGGCCTGATCCAGCATGGCTTTCTCTTATGTTCTTATGAATAATAATAAATGCCACATGTAGAGCACCTGATTTTTATTTCTTTAAGTCTATGTCCTGTAACAAACTGCTTTTGATTTGTCTGGGTAATTTGTAGCCCCAGGAAAATTCCCTCATGAGCTTGGCTACTTGACTATACTATCTGGTTTGAGAGTAGGGTTGTCAATCCCCAGTTGGGGGCAGGGTTTGGAGGCGCTCCCCCCACATCAGGGTCATCAGAAAGTGGGAGGGGGAATGTCTGCTGGGCCTACATTATTCCCCATGGAGATTGATTCCCATAAGGTATAATGGAGAAATAATCTGTGGGTATCTGGGGCTCTGGACCCCCCTTGTTTTTTGAGGTAGAGGCACCAAATTTGCAGCATAGCATCCAGTGCCCTCTCCAAAACACCCTCCAAGTTTCAAAAAGATTGGACCAAGGGGTCCAATTCTATGACCCCCAAAAGAAGGTGCCCCTATCCTTCATTATTTCCAACGGATGGAAGGTGTTTAAGGTGTGTGGTCCCTTTAAATGTGATGGCCAAACTCCCCTTGGAGTTCAATCATGCTTGTCACACCCTTGCTCCACCCCAATGTCTCCTGGTTCCATGCCCAAAGTCCCCAGATATTTCTTGATTTGGACCTGACAACCCTATTTTAGAGAGATGAGGGGAGGGGTGAGAGAGAAAGCCCAGTTGACAAAGTTTTGGTATATGCAAGTGTCCTCATCTGTATTTTTTCTTATTTTCTATTCGTATCCTATTTTTTCCTTTAATTGGGATTCAAAGCAGCTCCACTCATCTACTTTACTCTTACAAAGAAAAACACAGTAAGATAGGTAAGGCTGACAGAGTGTGATGAGTCCATAGTAGGATTGCCAGCTCTGGGGATTTTGGGAGTGGAACCTGGGGAGAGCAGGCTCAGCAGGATATAATGTCATATAGAGTCCACCTTCCAAAGTAGCCCTTTTCTTCAGGGGAACTGATCTTGGATGCCTGGAGATTGATTGTAATAGTGGGGGATCTCCAGGTGCCAGCTGGAGGTTGGCAACCCTAGCCCATGGTTGCCCAATAAGATTGCCATCTCTGGGTTGGGACATTCCTAGAGATTTGGGGGATGGAGGCTGGAGAGGGCAGGGTTTGGGTAGGGGGGAGACCTCAGCATAGTACAATGACATACAGTACACCCTCCAAAGCAGCCATTTTCTCAACGGGAACTGATCTCTGTTGTCTGGAGGTCAGTTGAAAAAACAGATTTCCAGGCCCCACTCAACCCATGATCATCCATGGCAATGCAGAGATTTGAACCCAGTTGTCCCAGGTCCTAGTGTTACACACCTAACCATCAGATCGCATCACCTTTTCACACCTTAGGGAAACAAGGGTGTATTGAGGTGCTGAGATTGACTCAGTTTTTTATACCAACTGTACAAATGAGTGCCAAAATCAAGATAGTCATAAAAATCTGTCATTTAAAAAAAGGAATGGAACAATAAGGGAAGAGTCAACAGAATGGTCTAACTATAGAGTTACAAAAACTATGTAGTACTGCTGAAATAAACAGAAGTTGAACATCAGTGGTATTTTCTAGATTATGCCCTACAGGAAGCATATTGTTGTGAAGGGAATGATTTCTTCATACCACAAGGAGGGTAACTTTAAGTTTATAAACCAAATTATTTTACAAACGCATAAGATAAAATCACTGTTTCTCAAGTCATTTTCCAAAAATGTATTTCTAGAATGAAATTGGGAATTTGGGATTTATGTTATAGATCAATTATTCTCTGCGTTTTTCATGGCAAAGCTTTTTTGAACAGTTCTGTCAGGATATTAACAAAGGCAGTTTCTCAGTTGTTTGTGGTTTGCCAAGTATATTTAAAAAACTGCTGCAATTAGTCAGAACTGCCATTATACTTTGGACTGTGGGTGTGCTGCAGCAATGTACTAGTGACTGTGACATGTGCCATCCTGGTAGAATGTTCAGAAAGGCAGGCTTTCACTTGTGTGACTATATTGCCCTCTAATGCCTGATTTAATCAATATTTTCAGAATCCAAATATAATGTCTGCATGATGTGAAGTGCAGTTATGAAAATCCTCTTCTTGGCTCAAGATTGACAGTGCAAGGCTGTGTAAGCCAATGGCCTGACTCATTATAAGGCATTTCCCTGTGTTCATTTGATTAAAACTCTGCTTGGATTTATGACAATATAAAGGGATATCCATGAGGAATCAAAGAGGAGAAGGTGGATGGATTAACCATTTGAGAGGGATCTGGTCTGTTTTGCAGTAGTATGATATGGCTGAGCTCTGAGAGTGGCTTCCTGTTCATCTAGCAGTGACTTTTCGACCTGAGAGCATGTGCCCAGACTGCCAAGGTTCAGGGCTAGGTAGGCAGTACAATACAAGAGAAGGGTTAAAAAAAAAAAAAGAATTCCCATCAACATGCTATATGGGGAAGTTTTGGTGAGGGAAATGAGTTTGGGTGGCATGCACCTCATGGTGCACATTGTCTGACCCAAATTTTGTCCACCATGTCAAGATATTAAACACTATTATTATATGCTATATATAATACTGGCCCCTTTGCAATTTAAAAGGATTCTGGGGTAGGGGTCAAGTTAGAATTGGGGAATGTATTTCTAAAGGTGCACATCCCCCCAAAAGTAATGCTCATCCTGTTCACAGCTGAAAATGTGTGTGGGAGAGCTATTATTTAGAAAGGGTAGAGAATGTATCCTACAGGAAGAGAATGTACCCCCAGTCCTAATCAATGCCTTCCAGGACTATTTTAATTCCAAATGGGTTAGAACTGTCAAAATGTTGTATCTCTGGTCATCACATGCTAAACAGTATACTTTAGAGATGGAAAGGTGCAAAAAAGGGCAGCAAAAACTGAGATGTTGGGATGTCTTCCCTGCAAAGAAAGACCAATCAGGTTGGGTTAGTAGGACTACCAATCCCCAGTTGGGGATAGAGGATTCCCTGGTGTGGAGGTCCTCGCCCCACTTCAGGTTTATCAGAAGGGGGGGAGGGAAATGTCTGCTAAGTGCTTTATTATACCCTGTGGCACGCCCAGGAAGAAAGTGGGGAGGAGGCAGGGACAGCACCGCTTTTTCAGTGGTTCCCTTGCTGCTGCTGCCCCCAGCGCGGATTGTGAGTGCACCAGAGGGGCATAGGAGCCCAGCCTTTGGCATGGTTTTTTCCACCAATCAGCTGTTTGGTGTGGGGGGGTTGGCCTTTAAAGAGCCCTGGAACGCGATGCTTCACCGCCCCTTCCCCGGCCTTAAAATTGTGAAGAATGGAGGGAGGAGGAGGCTGGGGAGGCAAATAGAGATTTGCCTAGGAGGCAGGGGGAGGTCAAATTTGGTGCTCCCACCTTGCTGGCCCAGGGGCCGTGGAGTGTGGCAGAGACCTTTGCCCACTCCTCATTTAAAGACCCCCATGGGGGCAGAGATGGGGTGTGGGGCAGCCTGGGACAACAAGAACCCTAGCACCCCCACCAATCTGTGGAAAAATTGTCTTCCACAAAACCAGTCCCTGGTGCCAAAAAGGTTGGGGGCCACTGCCCTATGGGATCTGTGGATATCTGGAGCTTGTTTTTTTGAGGCAGAGGCACCAGATTTTCAACATAGCATATGGTGCTTCTCCTCAAAACACCCCCCAGGGAGTCCAGTTCTATGTGCCCCCAAAGAAGGTGCCCCTATCCTTCATAATTTTTCTTTAAATGTGATGGTCAAAACTCCCTTTAGAGTTCAATCATGCTTGTCACAACCTTGCTCCAGACTCCACCTCCCAAATCCCCAGAGATTTCTTGAGTTGGACCTGGCAACCCTACATTGGGTTTTATTTTAATAATAATAATTAAAAACTAAGATGGGACTGCCATATATTTTATAAAACTATGCATGTGGTGAAGAATGTGGGTAAAGAGAACCTCTTCCCTAGAACTAAGGGGCACTCAAGTGAATTAAGGGGCACTCAAGTGAATTAAGGGGCAGTAGACTGAGGACAGGTAAAATAAAGTAATTCTTCGAACAGCACATTATTAACTTTTGGAACTCACTGTCACATAATGTGGTGATGGACCACTAACAGATAGCTTTAAAAGTGAGTGAGAGGCATCCATGGAAGATAGGTATTACAATGGCTATTAGACATGATGGATGAATAGGAAATCTATGTTTGGAGACAGTATGCTCCTGACTACTAATTACTGAGGGGTGAGCCAGATCAACTTTGTCTTCTGTGTCCTTATTGTTGGTCTTCTAGGAGCATTTGCTAAGCCATTGTGAATGGACATTAGATGATGGACCTCTGGTCTAATCCAGCTAAACTCTTCTAGTGTTCTTATATTGGAGGAGGGGGATTGAGACAAAGAAATACGCACTAATCTCATATCCAAGATGTTTTAAATCAATGGTACTCACTCCACAGCTTGTGGAGAGTCGCACTTGCATTTACTCTCAACCAAAAGAGCCACGTTTTCTTCTATTCCTGGTTATGAGGCCAGCATCTCATGGAGGCTTGCAGCTTACCTTTTCCTCCAGCAGCAGCTGTTTTGAAGTGGGGATCTCAAGACCCTCTAGGCAAGGGCCTTGGCTGCTTCCTGAAACATGGGGCATGTTCCACATTGAGACACATTACTCAGAATAGCCATAGGTTGCATTTCAAATTGCCACAAGTGGCTCACAAGCCTTGAGTATAAGTCAGCTAATTTTCTCATTTTCTGAAGGAAGCATTCCATGGGTCCTGAAAAGAAATGGGCATTCTCAGTGCTCAGTCCATTCTGGGACAGATTTTCTTCTTTTCTAAAATTTAGAACTCTTTTTAAAATATCTATGTAATCTTGCATATCTGAAAATGCAAAACCTATAACTCATCTGTGGACAGTTCAGTTTTAGTGCTCAACCTACACATGGGATAATCGAAGTCATTATTAGGAGGAATAGAATATACAAAGGAAAAAGAGAACTAGCAATCACTTGCATAGGAGATGATAAGATTAATATGATGGTGGCAAAGTCTGGTAAGGAGACATGATTTGAGATTTTGGAGTGAAATAATATTGAAGAGTTTAGTGGTCCATGCAAACCCAGCATCAATAAAACAGAAAAAAAAGAAAAGTCATCAGATTAAGGCTGCCAACTCTGGCTTGGGAAATTCTAAGAAATTTGGAGGTGATGTCTGGGGAGGGTTAGAGTGGGAAAGGAGCTGAGCAGCGATGTGACACCATACAACCCATACTCCAAAACTGCCATTTCCTCCAAGGGAACTAATCTCTGTATTCTAGAGATAATTTGTAATTCCAGGAAGACTCCAGGCCGTACTTCAGAGAGTTTCCTGTCTGAACCGGGAAGAAGCCTGTAGTCCTATTAATCAAATACTTCAACCTTCAGATTAAACTATTTGTAATACATATTTTGGAGTACTGCCCACAATAGTTTTAAGATTCAGCAAGCAAGTGATACACTGATAAATCTTGTATCTACTGCATGCTCTGGCTTTCTGTTGTTTTCCTGGCACAATTAAAGGTCCCAGTTTCAGTATAAAAATGTTAACTGGTATGGGGCACAAATACATAACGTTATGTCACCCCAAACCCTTCAAAGAACAGGGATGGCAAATGTAGGGCTCATGACCCAGTAGATAATCTCCATAACTTATCTGAGGACCCCATCTCATGGGCTGGACTACTGGTCAAAGTCACATATTCTTCTCAAAGATTGCTTTAAGGCAGAAACATTAGAATCACTGAAAAATTAGAGACTTCAGCGCATCTGAATTTATATTCTTATAATACATGAATAAAATATGCTATGTTGTTCATTGCATATTTAGTTATGTCAGACAACCATCTTCCCGCTGCCTCAGTCTCTTTCCAAATCCCAATATTTCATACAGTTATTTGGGTTTTGCTGCAATTTATAACAAATATGCTGAAATATAGTAATCATATTGTATGTGATCTGTGAAACAAGGATCAATAGCAGTTCCCTTCTTTCAACCATTTCCTTTTTAAGCCTGCAGAAATGTTTATCTCTTTCCTCTCCTGATTTTGCTGGGCCAAGCATGGATTCTGTTTCCAACAGAAATAGCAGCACTAACGTCAACTGCATACTTGAACAGTGATCATCAAACCTCCCACAGAAGACTGTAGAGAATGAATCAGAAGAAGATCCCCCCCCCCCTTTTAAACCAACTCTTACATAATAACTAAACACTTACATTTTTAGGCTCTTACTTGAGGTGCCACAGTTCAAAATTCTATCTATTTTCATTAATAATTTAGAGTGATCTGAGATCTTCATCACAAAGCACTCTCTATTTTGCTCACTCAGTAAAAAATGCTTTTATACTCCAGTACAACATAAGATAGTCAGTTGGAAATGATTAAAGAAGACTGTGTATTTCTTTTAACCTCTAAGTATCTAAATAAAAATCTAGCCAGAAAAGTGTGGCTTTCTTTCCTCATCGCTGGAGCCCTGCCTTTGAGCTCACCAGCTACTTGAACAAAAAGCAGCACTCCAAGGCAAGCACGGTCAGGGAGAGAAATACCAGGTTCAAAGGCATGCTCTTTCCCTACGTAAACCCTGCAGGCCCTTTCCTTCAAGTCATGCTTCATAACATCCAACAGACTGAATCAATGTATTTAAGTCTGGAATAATTTTGAATTAACACTGGTGTGCTTATAATATACATGTCACTAATTTACAAGTATGCCGTTTGAGAAAGAATAGAGAGTAGAAGACAAGCACAGAAGCCTGTATAGCCAACTTAACCAACTTCATAGAAAATCAAGCCACATCAAGTCCGCTAAAACATTACATTTGCACAAAGCAAAGTGTGCATCTATTATCATCTTATTCAAGTTAGTCTGTTATGAAGTAAAGTTATCTAGCTAGCTCTACTCCACACCTACCCTGCCTCCTGACCTCCCTTACATATCCATCTCCAATGCCATCTCTTCATTCCTCCTTCTATCTCATTTTGAACCCTTTTTTGGGATGTCAGCATATGTAATTCTGGACTTTCCTGGGGGAAACTCATTACTTCCATCCCCAATCTGTCTTATACACAACATTTAATATACATACAAGAATACAGATGGGAAAAATAATACTTAGATGACTGATAATGTCAGGTACTCCACCAAAACAATTATTTCATTCTTACTCAGAGCAGACATAGGGATTCACTTCACTGTCACTCCCAAAAAAGAAATCATCATAGTTAGAGATAACAATACTGCCCTTCAGAATCAAGAAAGAATTTTCCGTTCCCAGACAAATGAAAAGACAGATTCAAACCAATAACTCCATACACAGCAGCACTTTTTGCACATGAAATACTCAGGGTTTTTTTTGTAACAGGAACTCCTTTGCTTATTAGGCCAGCAGGCCGTGTAATAAGAGCTCTTGGAGGATTGTAAGCTCTTGGAGGATTGGCTACATGGGGGGGGGGGTGTCCTAATATGCAGAGGAGTTCCTGCTACAAAAAAGCCGCTCAGTCCAAAAAGTAATAGTTCCACATACATCAACTAAACTGGATCATATAACTTAACATATTTATTAATTAATTTATTTGTATCTCTCCCAGGTGCCCAGACAGGTAGTACAGTACGAATAATCTAATAAAAATAGTTAAAAACAGTAATTTAAAAACATAATAAACTAAAACAGCACATGCCCACACTATCAGAGCACTTTCTGTTTGTTCAGGCTCAGGCTGCCACCTTGACCTTTCTGGAACAGCTCTGTTTTTAGTGCTTTTACAACTTACTGGATAGCCAGGAGAGCAGGAGCCCTCCTGACTTCTTCTGGGAGTCTGTTCCAGAGGCATAGGGGTAGCATCAAAGGATGAAATGAAATAATTGAGAATAGCGATGAATCAGAAATGTAGTTCTCTGCTGAGTAAGAAAAATCATTGTGTTTCTTGAACACTGACAGGATAGCAGGCAATAAATTTTTCATTATACAAAATTATGAGATGATGTAAAATACAGCTATATAAAATACATGGTTATGAACGGGATGAAGTATAGCCAAACATGCCTTTTTAATGATAGCCTGGCTTTTTATCACTTGGAAAGAAAAGTAAGTAGGACTCAGCATTCACTATCTGGTAACATATTTCTGGATACTATAGCAAAACATCTGCTCCTCTTTTCGTTTTTCTTTTAAAGTTTCTACAGGCTGGAAAAATAGTTATGTACCATAAATATCCCTCTATGAGTCATTTACTTAAGTGAACAGCTGCCTCCTAATTAGCCAAATGCTCTTCATTTTAAATCATACAGCTAAATGAACAACTTGCAACAGGCCAGAATTGAGAAAAAAAAATCCAATATTGAAAGGGCACAAACCTGCCATTTGCAGCAATCTGTAGAGGTCAATACTTTGACTTCTGACCTGGTGAGTTTAGATAATCTTGCTTGTTGTCCGAGCTGAAGAATGTTCTGTAGCAGATGATAAATCTGTGTTAGAAAGAACAAAGACATTAGGTGTTCAGCCTTAGTTAAATACTCAAATGTGGAGTAGTGCTTAAAAAGTCAGACTAGGATTTGGAAGACCCAGTTTTGAGCTCCCCCTATGCCACAGAAGCTCACTGCGTGACTTTGGACCAGTCAGACTCAGCCTAACCTACCTCACAGAATAGGATAAAATGGAGAAGGAAAAAATTATATTCTAAACTTCTCTAAATAAATAAATAAACATTATCAGGAGTTTTATAGATTCAGCGATAATAATGGGATTATAAATGGAAATAATGGACATCCATCAAAGTGAAGCTCATTCAATAACACTGATTTCAATTGAAGACTTTAATGTATCTGTGATTCTCGTGTACCTCTACCTGATATATGTACTATATAAAATGTAGGAATCAAAAACATGGCCAATTCAAATGACAATGGGATGGCATGATCCAAGTATACATATTCTAGCACAAAGAAGTGCTTTATTCTGATAATGTATGTCACAGTTTGCTATTTTCTAATCAAAACTAACTTGTCAAAATATACATTTAGTATATTTTAAAGCAATAAGCATTTCAAGATTAGGATAACAACTCTTCACAAAAATAGGGTTTTGGAATAAAAAAGTAATCTTCTTCAAGGTAGCAAAGAGAGCTTTTAAGCAATGACAAAATGAAACAAGTCTAAATTTGATTAAATTTAGCTATTACAACAATCTTCAGCAGGCATATTTGATCAATAAATCCTCTTGAGAATCACTACATGCTTGTATCAAGGGAAATCTCATGACAAGTTTTAAAAAACAGTACATCTCTGCACAGTCATCATAATTGTTTGCCTTTGTCAAAAGGTCACTTAGCCCAGCCCAGGCTAAGTGCCTTTTGGTACAGGGCTGCAGACACAAGTGACTGTTAACAACAGTCCAGTAGCCTGCCACCAGTCCTTTTTTACTATTTCCACAGTTAGAACCCAAAGGACAGATTTCCAAGCACCCTGGGAGTAAACAAGGACGTTCTCTCCACAAGGAAGGCTTACACAAAACACTTACAATGGTAGGTAGTTTGCCAGTCTAGCCTCTGGATTAAGACTGAGAACCAGGAAAGCAAATAACCATGAAAATTATATATATATATATATAATGTGCAAGAATACTTCAAACAAGAGTAAAAGACTGTAAGGATAAAGCAACCAAACTAGGGATTTAAAGGCTCGCTAAAACTGTAATACATTGGTTACAAGTTACAAGATATTATCCATTCTCAGATGGAGTTACAGTGATCCAAACTGCTCTGCTTCAAAGTCACTACAGGCCACAGGCCACAGTTGGCTGGCCTATGCAAGCAAGTATCCAAGATTGCCAAAAGTAGGGTTACTATGTCCCCTTGCTGTCACAGTGGGGAATTTGGGGGGCATTCCAGGGGTGGTCAGAATGTTGCACGTGACATCCCCAACACAATGACATCACCTGGAAGTGACATTATTGTATTGATGACATCACACATGATGCTTTGGTTTTTGGGCAAAATGCTATGGGTTTTTTGCCTTCAAAATCATAGTTTTCCCAAAAATGACAGCGTCATCCACATGACATCCCCAGCGCAATCGCATTGGGGGTGTCACAGCAACATCTCTGTTGGAAGATGCAGTTTTCTCTGCTGGCTAACTGGCCAGCAATGGATTGAAGCTCCCAAAAGCAGGAGAGCCCCTGCTTGGACCTAGGGGTTTGACAAAACAAAGGAACACTGTGTTACAATAAATGATTATTAGAATAAATTCTTTTCCAGAAATTATTACAGTCTCTCTGTTGTAAATTCATATATTCTTAAAGTCACAGTCCATATATTCTTTATACAATGTGTATCACACTAGTCACCAGCCTGCTCAGAATTCCATGTTGATTGCAGCAACTGCTAGCAATTTCAATTGATGCAGGTGATGAAAACAACAGTTGTCAATTTCATTCAATCACTTGAAGTATGTGGAAACATGCATTCCTGGTTCTAAAGCATGTTTCTATTAGAAAATCTTCTTTGGGCCACAGTCATCAATGGAACCAGTGCTTCAGGCTAAAGCTCTCATACAGCAATCCATTACATTTCAATGGTACCCTGGGGGTTGGCAATGGCAACCCTAGCTGTACGTGAACAAGAAGATGCCTACAGGGCTCTCAAGCTGAGAACAAGCTAGAATCTTACTGTCTTATGGAGAAAGGGTCGCTTGTGGTCCCAGATATATGAACTAATGGAGTTCCTTAGTCAACACATAATTAAAGTGTTGAACCAACGGCTAAACAGATGACCTAAGCAACAGTCTGATCTGGAAGAAAGGAATGAAACCTATCTGCAGCTAGGTCTGTCCCTGTTCCCATTTAGAAGAAGAAGAAGAAGATATTGGATTTATATCCCGCCCTCCACTCTGAAGAGTCTCAGAGCGGCTCACAATCTCCTTTACCTTCCTCCCCCACAATAGACACCCTATGAGGTGGGTGGGGCTGCAGAGGGCTCTCACAGCAGCTGCCCTTTCAAGGACAACCTCTGCCAGAGCTATGGCTGACCCAAGGCCATGCTAGCAGGTGCAAGTGGAGGAGTGGGGAATCAAACCCGGTTCTCCCAGAAAAGAGTCCACACACTTAACCACTACACCAAACTGGCTCTCCTGGATGGAATGTGGATGGAATGTGCTTAACTGGATGGAATGTGCTTAACTGGAGAGTCAGTGCCTGGCTTTGCAACTCCCCTCTGCAGCTGTGTTATCATCAACTCTACAAGATCAGATTGTTCTAGGGTTGGCAGGTCCTTCTGAGTACCCAGCAGGGGATTTTGGGGAATGTTAAAGGAGGGGGCAGGGCCACCCCTAATGTAATGACATCACAGAGAAGTGATGTCATTGCATTGAGGACATGCACCTGTGCTCCAAGCTGTGAATTCATGGCTTGAATTACAGGTACACACTGTCCCAGCCCCCGCTTCTCACCCAAATCAATTAAAGGATCCTTTAAAATATTTTTAGGAAGAAGTAGGGGGGAGGGGGCTATGTGCATGTGCACTCCAAGCCACAAATTCACCCCTCTCCACCCTCTTCCTCCAAGATTTAAGGGGCCCTCCAGTTGACTGGAGGGCCACATGCTCCCTACCAATCAGCTGAAGGGCCCTTTAAATCTTGTAGGAGAGAAGGGAGAAGGGTGGCCCCCGGCAATTGGGATTGGGGGCAGGGCTTCTCCCTGCTGGCTAGCTGGCAGGGGATGGATTGGAGCCCCTCAAAACTGGGGGGAACCCTCACTGGGACCTGGGGAATGGCAACACTAATGTATTCTTTCTCAGCAAGGCAGTTTTGAACTCTATTTAACTTACAAGCAGACTGCATTTTAAGCCTGAACCAAACTTTGAATCAAAACAGAATCTTAAGGGAACCAAAGTTATTACAGTCTTATTTCTGTAAGGATTTGTAGGATTTGGGGAGGTGTCTTTCAACTGCCACATTGCCTTTGTCTTATATATCGTAAAAATATTGAATGTGATCTTAGTTTCATATAATATAAAATCATTAAATACAAAGGACACTGCTGATAAACATGTAATATCCTTTCCAAAAGAGACTTATGTTGTGGCCATTAACCTTCCTTGAACTATGAAATTACTGGAAGGAAAAAAAAAACCTTATGGCATTTTCTTCTATGAAAAGTATAATATGAAAAGCAAATATACATTACTTGATTTGAATCAACAAACATATAAAGAAAACTTAACATTCCATGTATATGTGAAATCTTTCATTTTTTTAGCCTACTGCAACTGGCTGACTGCTCAAATAAAGATGGTGATTACAATACAGAGGCTTAAAATCCTATTTGTAACACAGTCTGATTTTCTTCCTTTTTACCTACAAAAATGAGAGGTTGCCTTATCTGCTTCAATGTCAGGGAATAAAAAAATACCCACAAGCACAGAAAACCTTGACACTGAAAGGAAAGTGGAATCTCAGTAGAGTGTTCTAAATTGCTTCATGGGACACTGGAATGACTGGACTAGGTTTAATTTTTGAAAATATGACAGTGGATAATTCTGAATATCTAAAACAAGGAGGCCAATAAAATAACTTTGAATTGGTTGTGTTTTCTTATGATTTTTTTTCATAGTGTTTCTGAAGGGCAAATATACATTTTCACAATTGAAGATAACAGTATAATATTTACGCAAATTTTAACTGGTGTCATGGAAAATGCTAGCAGCACAATGTGAACAAAATGCACACTGTTTGAGGGAAGTGGAAAAAACAGCTGGAAAAAAAAACTCATCAAAGGTCAGAAAATATGTTTAGCAGAGGAGGATACAGTGCTGGGTGGGAGCAGAGTGTAAACCCTAGAAAGGTGAAATAAATAGATGTGAAAATGAGAAAATAAAAAGTCAAACATGATGGAAACTTGACCTCTACTGGTATTTTAAGGAAAACTGCAGTCATGTGGACCTCTGAGTATGACTTGGGCTAGAACAGGAGCGCTAAACATTTGTTATGAGGGCTGGATCTGAGATAAATGAGACTTTGTGGGGCCATGCATGTCATAAAATGTAATACCAGGTAGTGGGGATATAAACTTTATAAAGGACACAGACAAACACATTTTTTTTTTACGTTCTTGAAGTTCTTGCAATGTTTTATTTAAAATGGAAAGGTGGGGAAATAGTTGGATTGACAATGCAGTTTTCAAAATAAAACATTAAGAAAAAGCACAAGGATCATAGCAGAAACTAAAAATATAAAATGCTCTGAACCTAAGGAAACATGAAATGGCTGGGCATTGCAAGCTTCTCTCTCCTCCCCCCCTCAAAGGATCTACTCAGATTGGCAATGGCTCTCCAGTGTAATATCTCCCTTTGGTTGTGGGTTCCCAGGTTAGAGCACCCACTCGCTGAGCCATCTGCAGCAATCCAGATTTGAAGCAGGGAACCTCTCATTTGCTTACTTGTGTGTGATTGGGCATCAACCTTAGCTTTTCAAATTATGAGAACTTTTTGTTTTCACTTCTTCACATAGCTACAACACACATAGCTACAAACACACACAGAGAGAAAATACACAACTTCCTTGAAAATACCTTAAAGCAAGCATCTGATCTTCAAGAAAGATGTCTATTCCCATTTACCACTCCATTCCATCATTAGCTAAGTACACAAACGGGCTGCTAACATTGAAATGTATTTTATTCCATCTTCATTAACAGGATCCCATAAATTGATATGGTAGTTTGTTCATACAGCTGAATTGCTTTACTAAAGATTCACAGTACAAAAATTGTTATTAAAACTGCAGCAACCATCTGTTCACTGGGAAAACAGGCTGAATCACAAACCTGTGAGGGCTTTGTTCTTTGCCAGTATCCATGATTCAACCATAAGGCTCACGGTTTTTTGAGAAATATTTTCATGCTCATGTATCACAGAAGCTGCCTTGTAAAATACCGAGTCCCTTCCTAGTCAATCACTTGTACTGTGCCTCCCTATACTGCAAGCTCAGATTCTTCCTCAGTTAGGTCCTCTTTGGGTGTGACGTGCTTCTCTTCGTCTTTCCTTAAGTGTTTTTCCAAAAGTCTATGCAGAAAGCTAAGTAAGCAGATGTTTCAAGAGAGAACCTGGCATAGGAATCAGTGAGAAAATTCTCCAGGGAAGGATAAGAACAAGCTTAATTTTACAGTGCAGAAGGCAGAAATGGGCCCTTCAAGATAGATGGGTGAACATATGAACATTCGAAGCTGCCTTATACTGAATCAGACCCCTGGTCCATCAAAGTCAGTATTGTCTACTCAGACTGGCAGCGGCTCTCCAGGGTCTCAAGCTGAGGTTTTCACACCTACTTGCCTGGACTCTTTTTAGTTGGAGATGTTGGGGAAAGAACCTGGGACCTTCTGCTTATCAAGCAGATGCTCTACTACTGAGCTGCTGTCTCTCCCTAAAGGTGAGTAAACATCAAGGAACCAACTGAAAGGAAGACTACCAGGGAAAAAAATTCAATACAGAATGAGGTAGCTGACATCCTCTTTTGATATTTCAGTTAATGAGACAGAATGCACAAGCCATGACTCTATCTACAGCTCAACCTATATGCAGACACAAATATCCTCCCTCTTCCTTTAAAAAAACAAAAACAAAAAACAAAAAACCCCAAAAGTAGTCTCAGAAGGATGCAATTTTGAATGCATGAATAGTGGGATAGGGGTTGCTCAATCACAACTGCTTTCTCACTTTAAATAGCTGCCTGCCCAAAAATATGGGAAGGAGATGTGTTCCAAAGCTGCTTTTTCACCCGTGGGGAAATGATAAAAGGGACTTTATTTTTATGGCGTTACATTTACTTGTAAACTGCCTCATTCTGGATTCTGGAGAAGAGGCTTGCATTTCCTAAATAATTAAATAAATTTTCCCCTACAAGTGAAAAAGATACTTGGGAATGGACAAGCAGCCAAGAGAGAAGGTTTAGGCCATCCTTATTGAGACGTTTCTTTGCCCAGAATAACATCCTTGTGAGACTATTCAGAGGTCCAATTTAGATACGATGCTGGCATTTCTGTAAAAAGTAAACTGCCAGCCAGAGCAGGGTCATGGTATAATGAGGTACTCTTTTCCAAAAGATTTGTTCCATGGGAGAAGATAAAAATAAAAGATGAATCAAAGGATTTGGGACTTTCCAAAATCCTCCTGCAAATTTCTTTTCAATGGTGAAAATTTTGATAAATGCAGCATGGGAGGCAACATTGCTGCTGTTTCACACAGTGGCAGAGAGCTGATGCATAGAACTATTTCAAGCAGCAGAGCTGCTGATCACGTGAATCTCACCTTAAACTTTTCTGCGTGAAGTTTCCCAAGTATAAAGAACATGAATTGGTGATGTTGTCAAGTCAGACCAGTGAAAAGCTACTATATCAGTGAAGACATATTGATTTTTAAAGGTCATCTCAAGATGTGCCTTGCAAATCACCTTCACAGCCTGGTTAAACTCTCACTTCTCACTTTGGATTTGCAGGAGTCACTGAAAACAGAGTTCACAAGATGAAAGCTCCATAAAGTATCACTTTGGACCTTAGCTATCAGAGCTGAATCTGCCTTACTTATCCTCAGAGGAAAACAATGTCGATAAACTGCTATTAGTGAAACATAAAAAGAAGATATCTGAGATCTGAAATTGAGCAACATTTGACTACAGACACTCACTTTCAATCACAGTGTTTCTGAACAAATCGAAATGTTTGTAGATAAATTTTCACTTTCAAAACTGATGACTTTTTTAAAGAATAGTTTCATTTCTCTATTTAAATACAGACATTTTAAATTTTATGAACTCATTGATAAAAAATACATTAATTGGTAAAAAGCCAACCTTGTTCCAAAGAACATTCCTGCAACTTAAGCAGCTGTTCCTCCAAGAGAAGACAATTGGAAGATGAGGTACTTATGCTGGAGAAGGCATCTCAGGTTGAAGGAAAGCTTCAAACTTTGTTCAGTTAAGTTGTAGTACAGAGTTACCATACACCCCATTATAAACAGTAAAGAGTTCTTGCTGAACTTTATGAAAAGGAGCTCAGGAACATGAATAGATTTCTATGAAAGCCACATGCTCAGAATCTTTGCTTTTCTTGAGCTCTCACTGGATATGATATCAGTTCTTTCATTAATATATTCCCTCAGCTACACTACACTACATTTAGGTGAAATTCAATTTCTATGAATATATCACTTCCCTCCATACTTCTGTAATCAAAGAAATAAAACTGGACTCCACCTAAAAATAAACAAATACTATTCCTTCATAACAGGTATTTTACTTACGTGTCAAATGGAAGCTGTTATGTAACAGAGGGAAGATTGCTGTTATGCAACACAGAGAATTTACAATTCTTGCCCAGTGCATCACTTCATGGTGAAAGTGCCAACAAATTGCCACTGAGTTAGGGTCTTCAAAGCAAGAGAAAAGCAGATGTGGTCTACCACATCTACCACTGCCTGTTCTGCCGTGGTCTTCCATCCAAGTACTAACCAGACCAATTGCTTAGCTTACGCGATCTAATGAAATCAGACTAGCCTGGGCCATCCAGGTCAGGGTGGAGCATTACATATGGAGTCATTGCTCTGATAACATAGGTCAGGGTTGGCCAATGGTAGCTCTCCAGATGTTTTTTGCCTACAACTCCCATCAGCCCCAGCCATTGGCCATGCTGGCTGGGGCTGATGGGAGTTGTAGACAAAAACATCTGGAGAGCTACCGTTGGCCACTCCTGACATAGGTAATTTTATTGTTTCATATAATGCAGTTTTAGCATGTTTCTATATTACATATATTAGAACGTAACATTCATATCTAATAAATTTTAAAACAATTACAATAAGAATGTACACTGACAAGAATTCCCATTTGGCCATAGTCAGGTCACCCATAAAACATGAAGAAAACTATGACTGAAAAAGCCTTAAGATTTAAAAAAGCACAAGGTATTGTTTTCTTGGTTTTGTATTTTAGAAAGTAAGCATAAGATTTGAATATTCCCTCATTTAAAAAAATCAATGCATACAGAAATCTGTGAATGATTGAGGTTATTTTAGTTTATGGCTTGTGGGACCACACAAACAGTGACCATTCATGGACCTTCCTGTTTACCAAATTGTTATGTTTTGTGAGGGTTATGCTGTTGTAGAATGCCTCCCCCCCATGGACTAGGGATGCCAAACTTGCAGCAAGTCTCCAGCTGACTCTACTCTACTCTCCAAGTTTGATGAGGACTGGATTTAGAGGTGCTGACGTACACCCATCCAAAGCAGGTGCCCCTAGGAAAGTGCTCTCTGTTGGAAATCATAGCCAGTTCTCATCCTTCTGTCTCTGTCTCTAACTAATGTGCAGTGTTCCTGCTGATGATGGAAAACAACAACCGCATTTAAGCTGGGGGATATGTATCATTTTGCTCCTTTAAAGCAGAATGGGAACTTTTTTCTTGGCAGCCAGCATTGCTTGTTGAGCTTTGGAGGGTCACTCTTGGTGTTTCCATCCCTCCTGTCACTTTGATGATCAGTTTCCTTCCCTCTCTGCCTCTAACGCATGGCATGCCTGCTGCTGACTGAAAACAACGGCTGAGTGTGAGGTGGGAATCTATATAATTTTATTCTACGTGAACACTCTATATCATTCTACTCTATAGGAGCTCTCTTATTGGTGGCCAGTGCTGCCTGCCGAGCATTAAAGGACCACTATTGGTGTTTCCAGGACTGCAGAAGTCCATTCCCCCATTGCTTTGATTATTACCGGCAATTGGTTGACGCCAGCATATCTGCTGCACAAACTGTCAACACGAACTACATGAACCTTTGTAAAAACCATGGAGGTTCATTGCAGGCGTGATCACATGACCCTCAGCTCATGAACTGGGCAATTTTCATGACAAATTTAGGTTTGTGACAAGGTTCATGCCCATCCCTAGATAAGACTTCCCCTGGTGTCTTAACTCTCCACAGGCAGAGCTTTTTTGGATGGGGGGATGGCATATGCAATCATGATCCCCCACCAAATCTCTGAAATGATTCTGTTGAATGGTACCATTTCCTTTTCCTGAATGCCTGAATTTGCTTATAATCATTTAAGTGTGTTGCACTTTGAAACGCTATATTTGGAACACCCCTGTTGTTAAACATGTTCCATTGGACTTCTCCTGTGTACTTCTCCTTTAATCCTAAATTTGTATACTGTGCACCCATTGTGTGTCACAAAGGACATAAAGAAAAGCTTCTTAGCCAGAAAATCAAGGGAAGGGGGAATCACTGGAGCTTACTTTGCCATGGCAACGAATGGAATTTAAAAAGAAGCCAAATATAGATGACTGAATAAGGTTTGCTTGGTAACGTCACTGGATTTTATTTTGGCTCTATAAGCTGAGGGCTTCTACTGCAAAGGTTGAGAAGTCCTCAGTTCATTCCTTTACATAATGATTTGAGGAGAAAGATAAACATACGAAGTTGGAATACTAATTATACAGTTCTACTTGTAATGTTATTATTTATCATTTAATCATATTTTCATGTCTCAACTGACAGCTTATAAGAAAGAGTAATCAAACAGACAAACCTTCTCTACATGCCTCATAAATGTCCTATTTGTCTCAGTACTGGCAAGGTTATGCTGCTGTTATAGCCCCCAAGTTATTTCTAAGAGCAGCAAATCCCTGGTACCTCCTTTTGGTGTAGTGGTTAAGTGTGAGGACTCTTCTCTGGGAGAACCGGATTTGATTCCCCACTCCTCCACTTGCACCTGCTGGAATGGGCTTGGCAGAGGTTGTCCTTGAAAGGGCAGCTGCTGTGAGAGCCCTCTCCAGCCCCACCCACCTCACAGGGTGTCTGTTGTGGGGGAGGAAGGTAAAGGAGACTGTGAGCCGCTCTGAGACTCTTTGGAGTGGAGGGCGGGATATAAATCCAATATCTTCTTCTTCTTCTTTCTGTTATGTATGTGGATTCAAGAGAAGACTTTGGGTTTTCCTGCCTGGCTCATTGGAGCCATATGGACTGAACTTGGGACCTGTGGGCTGCAGGATTCAAATCTCTGCAGCCCTGAACCAATCACAAGCCCCCACTGGTTTGAATGACCCAATAACGTGCTTGTGCGGGAACCCAGAGATGTACATAAGTTTGGCCTGTGGGCCCAGTTAGCAATCTTGTAGAGCAGCCATCTACTATACTACTCTTAATGAAGAGCTTGCTATCACTGATCTTGAGACTCATCAATGCATAGAACTCACTATACAATATTTTCCATATTTTCTGTACCCACACAACTACCTATGTGTTGCAGTCATACTAAAAAGCTTCTTATCCATTAGTGTTAGCACAAACACAGGTCTGGTGAACAGGGTTTACTACCACAGCAAGTAGATGATGTTATATACGAACGTATGAAACTGCCCTATACTGAATCAGACCCTTGGTCCATCAAAGTCAGTATTGTCTACTCAGACTGGCAGCGGCTCTCCAGGGTCTCAAGCTGAGGTTTTTTACACCTATTTGCCTGGACCCTTTTTTGGAGATGCCAGGGATTGAACCTGGGACCTTCTGCTTACCAAGCAGATGCTCTGCCACTGAGCCACCGTCCCTCCCCTTTTCCCTGTACAGAAGATCTAGTTTCTGATATGACTCTTTGATGCAAATTAAATGCAGAAGATGAAAAAATTTTAAAATTTTATATCATTGTAGAGTACTTTCTAAGAGTCATACTGATTTTATTACAAGGTTTGGTTTAATGATAAAAGTTGGTAAACTGTGAGTTCATCATACTGTACTTTCCATTACAGATATTTTTCTCCCAGTGTTATTTCCATTTGATTTATGGTATTTTCTACATATTCCTTTTAAAAGGCAGTATGGTGCACCAGATTAAACATGGTCTTCCATCTCCATATTCCTTTTGTTCTGCCCTTAACAACAGGAGGCAGGGGTTCTACTATGTACATATGTTTATTCCTCTTCATATTTTGGAAAAATGTACCAGTGATGGGCATTCATTCTGTGTCATTGTCTGTCTCCCCTCAATGTTAAGGAAGTATGTTAGATATCCCTAACCTTATCTATGATCCATATTTGTTCTCCTGGAGATGGTCCATCCCACTAAGTCCAGCCTATAGTGATGCTTTTGGCAGAAGTATCAGGATTGTGTATAGGCTAAATCCTATCACCTTTCTCCTAATTAATTTGTAACTTTTTATCCCATTTTTTCCTCCAAGGAGCTCAGGATGGCATTCATCATTTTCCCTTCCTCCATTTTATGCTTTCAAAAATGTGGTGAAGCAGATAAGACTGAAAGAACAATTGACCCATGGATGCCTAGAGAGGGTCATGGCAGTGTAGTTTAGAGATGTGAGCTCAATATGTATGGTATTTTCTAGGTATTTATTAAGCTGATTACAAATTAGACAATATAATTTGGTTACTAAAATAGCCATGTCCAAATAAAAGCTGATAGTATTCAGCTTTTTTTTCAATGTAGCTAAAAAGCATATAAAGAGACAAGCTTCAGTAAACACTGCATTAGTGAAAATAAAACCGCAGGACCTTTATTTTATATTCATATTTTTTAAAATGAACATTGTTATTTTTATTTATCTTCTTGTAAAGCATTCTTGCTATATCCTACAAAATTCTTTGGAAGAAGCCATGACAAGTTATACTGGTACAAAACTGAAGTAATGTGATACAAATGACATCATTCAGATGATGGTTTGGAATTACATCTGAACTGACAAACTGTATTTCATAAGCAGGTGCCAAAGTAGAATCTGCAATAGCATGATGAAGCTGTTTGGCAAGTCATGTACAAGCCATGATTTACAAGTGGCCAACAAACTTTAATCTGAAACAGACACTTGATTCTAAGCTAACAACAATGGAACTCACTCAGGTTGGCACTTTCAGACAGTTCCTCAAAACACTCCCATGTGTCACTTTCACACAACCACAGCTTTGTCTCCCGTCACTAGTCACAGCCTTATCTCCACCTTCATCCATGCAGCTGCATTTCAGTTAAGAAAATCCAGGGTGGAATATACAGTATGTCACAGCAGTGAGTACACCCCCTCACATTTTGTAAATATTTAAGTATATATTTTCATGTGACAACACTGAAGAAATGACACTTGGTTACAATGTAAAGTCTACAGCTTATATAACAGTGTAAATGCACTACAATGTAAAGTCTACAGCTTGTATAACAGTGTAAATGTGCTGACCCCTCAAAATTACGCAACACACAGCCATTAATGTCTAAACTGCTGGCAACAAAAGTGAGTACATCCCTAAGCGTACTTGGGCCCCAATTGTAGCCAAGTGTCATTTCTTCAGTGTTGTCACATGAAAAGATATACGGTACTTAAATATTTACAAAATGTGAGGGGGTGTACTCACTTCTGTGACATACTGTATGTTTCATCTATAGTGGGTTCTATTATACCAACCATCAGTGCAAAGCAGAGCTTCTCTGCATTTCCTCAGCATTAAAAAGTGGATGCCGGACATCATGGAAGCTAATTGGGGGGAAAAGCTATGCTGCAATAATGATAAAGAAGCAATGAAGAGACATTTGCAGCACCAATGAGAGCTACATAGACAGTCCTCACTGTGTTGAAGCAACCAGAGAGAGTTGCTAATGCTGTAATTCTAGATTATTATAACTGTCTCCAAACAAAAACAAACAAACAAAAAACTCAGGTAACTATATTACGTAGTTTGTAGCAGCCTTATGCAATACCCTCACCTGCATTCCAGAAAATACAGTTCATTTGAACATATGCCTACACATTTAACTACAGAATTAATGAGTCACTCTTTATGGCCTATTGGACAAAAGAAACTGGATATGTGTTGTGCTTAAATAGGCACATAAAATCTAGGTGTGATTATACTGAAATTTTAAGTAGCTGCAGTAGTTAATAAGGCATTTAATGTTATGATTATGTGATTAAGTGATTTCTTACAATGAATTTGTAAGGGAAACTTAGGCTGAATTCAGATGGCCAATTTGGGCTGACACAGGCACCCCCTGCATGTCCAGATTAAAATGGTGCATTTAAATGAACATATCTGGGGCCTGCCTCATTCCCGTCCTTACCTCATCCTCCAGCACTTGCATGCCGCTTCAAAAATCTCTGAAGCACTTCCCTGTCACCTTTCCCAGCCATCTGAACAGCCTGGGAGTGGCAGACAAGTGCCTTTCAAGTGCATGAGCGGTGTAACCATTTCTTTGCAGAGCACAAAGCCCGTCCCTCTCCCAGCAGCAGGGTGGATGCTGTCTAACCACTCCAGAGTGCCTCAATTTATGCTGGTTTTTTCCTGAGCTGGGAGGCTGACACCCAAGCTGCCTGTCTGTACCCAGCCTTAATATGAATTGATTAGGTAAAAAAATGAGAAAATTGAGTAATCTGACCTTGGATTGATGATATCAAGTCTATAAAGCTTTTAAAGTCCACAATAAAGAATTTTGAGATGACAAATTCTTATAGAGGATTTATAAAGTTATGGCTTGCTAGTGACATTGTATATACTAACAACCCCATCTTCTCCTTCACAGCCACAATGGAAGATAGTATCCTGACTCACTCCTCATCTAATTATGGTGCATCAGCAGGTGTACATAAGCCCCAGCAAGAAGCACACACACACACACACATATATCCAAAGTGCAGCATGAGGCTACATCACTTGGTCCCTTGTCTTGTAAGCCAAAATGCTCTCAAAAGAGGTTGGGGAATTGACAGGTGGGCACCTTTGGCTTAAAAAGGATCCAGAATCTATGCATACAGGATTCCACCTCCAGAAATTATTGCTAAATTTACCAAGGACACTAATTAAGTAAAACAATCATGAATTTATTACAGAAAAATATAGAACACACATACAAGGTAATGAATATATACAACACACATACAGTCCTAATAAAAATAGAGAGAAATGCATAGAGTTAACATAAGGATGGACAAACAGGGTGATAATTACTGATCGTAGTCTTCAAGGAAGGCTCCAATGGCGACAAACGAGGACTAGGGGGAAGGGACCCTCAACTGATCAGGAATCGGGGATGTATCTAAATAGCAGGAATGGGGTACTGCTAGATGCACACCTGTGGGGAGCTGGTTCAGGTTATAAGGACTACCTTGAGCCCTTAGGGGATGGGAGGTACAGGGGTGGATGACAGGTGGTCAGCTGGTACATGACCTCAGAAAAAGGGGAGGCTCTGCAATGACCATAAGGGCTGGACTTGTGCGGTAGCCAATAGCCAGTTTATTGGGGGCACCTGCTTGGATGCCCATACCTGGCCAATGAGCAGACCTGGCCCTGGTTACCTGATTGGACTTTCAGGTAACAATGGGCCAAAGGGGGAGGCTCCAAGATGACCATTAAGGGAAAGAATGGGAGAAATTATTGGGGTGGAGGTGATTAAAAGGCTATCAAAACTTATCGAAAAGGTGACAATAGACGGCCAAATTGCTACCTAAGGTAACACCCGATCTATACAAAGAAACTTGGCTCTGGGTGAAGATGTTCTTCCTCTTCTTCATTCCTCTTCTGGCACCATCCTTTGTCTTGGGTTCCGTTGGACAAAGGCTTAGGCAGTCTGACAGGATCCACGCCTAAGATAAACTTGATTGCCTTATGAATAGGTGACATCTGTTGAGTGCATGAGCCTCCCACTTCGCTGTAATGGAGTCTGGCACTGCAGGAAGATAGTTGCTGGTGATATTAGCCTTCCCATATGGATTCTATGGTCAAGGCTGGAAACCGCTTGCCTGGACAGTTCCTGGTGGCACAACTTCTTCCGCTGCAACACCCGAGATGGTGAGCGCAAGGAGTGACTGGAAACCCATCTTTCCTCCTGGTTAGCACTCTTCCAGAGACACGGAGTGCTGCTACAACATTGTGGCTGTTAGTACTCACATAAGTCCCTTACAGTCTGGTAGACAAAACCCACGTTTTCCTGGCAGATGTGTGTGAGTTTCCAGGCACCCTGGCAACCAAATGGGTGACTACGATGTTCTGAAACTAGGGGGTCTTTTTCTCACAGTCTGGAGATCCTGGAGCATCCATGTGGAAACTTAGCAAATGGACTTTTAGCACTTTGTACATCTTGCAGTCATGGAGAACAAAAATAAATACATCATTTAAAATATAAATACATAATTGATAAGAAACAATTGTCTTTTCAGGAACTTTGAAATCCACCTAGAACTCTAGACACTAACATCTGCTAGAGATCTCAGCCCATGCAGCTCAGGATACAAACATTATCCACATCATAGCAATAATCAACCATTACACTGCCCTGGAGCCATCTACACTTCTAGGTGTACAGCTGAAGTTCAGGGGAAGTACATATTAGCTTAAACCACAGAATCATGGTATGAATTAAGCACCGTGCCATTTCAAGATGACAGCCTGATCTTTGTAAAGAACTTACATCTCTCTTAATCAAGGCCTTGTTTTGTGACTCTGTGTTGTTTTGTGACATCTAGTCCTTCCTCTCAAGAATACTGCCTGGTAACCTGATCAAGTGCTTAATCAACAGGATAACATTTTTTCCTGCGCTGTAAGCACCCCCACCCCAAGTAAGTCAAGCACCCAGAAAACTGAGTTCCCATCAGTGGTAGAAAAAGGTGCAAATTCTAAGAATGTAAAGATTCCCCTTTGTCATGACTTGGCTGGTCCAGATTGTCCTGATCTCATCAGATCGTGAAAGCTATGTAGGGTCGACCCTGGTTAGTACTTCAGTGGGAGACCACCAAGGAAGCTCAGGGTTGCTAACCAGAGGTGGGCAATGGCAAATCACAAACTTTTGCCTTGAAACCCTACAGAGTTGTCATAAATTGGAATCAGCTTGGTGGCACTTTACACACACAAGGACTCCCTTTTCAATGGCATTTCAGGTTCAGCTCTTCACCAGACTACTCTTCTGTTGCAATACTGCACATTCAGCTTCATTTCAGGACCATCCCTCCACCATGCCAACCCTTTTAATACTCAAGCTTCTCTCTTTCAGTCTTCCCTCCTTGATCTTAATCTGGTTCTACCCCATCTCTGTCCCTCTCTCTTGCAACCTCCTCTCCTCTCCTCACTCAGAGCCCTGTCTCAGCAATTTCTCTTTCTTTGCCAGCCATGTACTTCCTTTCTCCTTGACCTTTAGCTCCTAGGCATCATGCTTTTTCTCTTTGCACCCTTCCATCCTAGTCCTATTTATATCCCAAACCTTATCCTGAGCTTTTCCATTGTTCCCCCTTTTGTTCTCTACTTGCAACACCTCTTTTCCTTTCTGTTTCTTGAGATCACCACACATAATCTACAGATGGGTTCTGTATGAAAATCTAATATTACAATGTGGTAACCAAATACAATTTTTATTACAAAATGTTTGATAGCAACAACAAATGATAAATGAAAATTTAGTTCTTTTTTTAAAAAGAAAGCCAAGAAGAATACGATTAGCTAGAGAAATTAGAATATTTGTAAAAGCAAATGTTTTATGCTCTAGGAAGTTACAAAGTGTGAGTAAAAGAGATTATATTTCCTTAATGTTCTCAAGATTGTATAGAATAGAGTTTGATTTCTCCCTCGGCCCTTCGAGCCAATCAGAGTCCATGAGGTGTTGCCAGAGAGACCAAAAGTCATGTAACTACCAACTTGTTAAGCTCTACTTTGCTTAGGTGTCAGCTGCTTGCCCCTCTGACAATGTCAACATGTCAGTGGTAGCTAGCAGTTCCAAAGCTGTGCCCAGCTGAAGGCTTTGCTCATGGGTGTCCTGTCTGTTTGGAACCTTTGTAACAATATGCTTTTATGTATTATTTATTTATTTATTTGTAATTTATATCCCGCCCTTCCCACCAGGTGGCTCAGGGCGGCTTACAACATAAGTTAGTTAGTCTGGAAAAGAATGTCTTTTATTTTATTATCCCTTCACCAGTATTGTCCTTAAAGTTGTATTTGCACTTAAACAAACCATTTATTTTTTAATAACCCTAATGTCAATGTTGTCTCTACAGCCTCAAAGCTAAATCCAGGTGCCTTGAGTTGCTCGCTTACTATTAAAGGTTTACTTTGGAAACTCAGTGCTGCAAGCCTACACTGCAGGGCTGACTTCTCGAATAGCTTCCCTGAAAGGCTCAGAGGTTGGCTCTGCCTCTCAAGTTATTGGAGTCTCCGGCAGCCTGCTGCCTCACGGCTTGGCTGTTGGGGAACTTTTGCTGCCCGGGAAGGAGAGTGGATGCTTGTGCACCTGTTTAGGCACATCTGTGTAGGGGCAGGGCTTGAACGTGGTCTTGCAAACCTCCGCCCCCTCTCTTCAGTCCCTCGGCGATGCTCGGCTGGGACAGAGTGTGCTTTTCGCTCTGAGCCGGCATCGAGGATTCAGGCCCTTGTAGGCCGTTTGGGCCTGTTTGTGTCTCTGCCCCGGGATCAGCTGAATGAGGAGTCGCCTGTTGAGAGCACGTCGTGGGACCAATCGTTTGTATCTCGGGGGTTCTTTTAGTGGCGTGGCTGGGTGGCCTTTGTCTTCCCCGTAGTTTGCGAGGGTCAGGAGGGTGATTGGCATTTTCAGGATTTTCAAGGGGCAACTAGAAGCTGCATTGTTTGTGGGCCCTGTCTGCTTTACACCTCTCCTCCCCTCCCCCCCTTGCTTTCTCCTTTTTGGCTTGTGTGGGGACTAGGAGGCCATTTCTTTGTCACTGCCTAGGTGGCAGCCATTGCTCCTTTGTTGTGTGGGGGTTTGGCGGTCATTTTAGTGTCTTTTACAGTCTTTGCTCAGGTGGTGGCCATTTTAGGGGTGTGAGTTTGGAGGCCATTTTAGTTGAGGATTTTGGGGTGGCCATCTTAGGGGCTGTGTGCTGGTGCCCTTTTTGTTAGGCACCTTATTGTTAATTAGGAGAATATCTGGATGTAAAGGTGCAGGAAAGTCTAAGGGCAAGCAGCCTGCACGTAAAGCTCCTAAACCTATGCAAAAGCGCCCTCCGCCCCCTTCATCTTCGGATGAGGAAGGGGAGGACGAGGTGAGCACTGCTATCCTTCAGCGGCTGCGGGTCCTAGAGCAGGCATCTGGGCTTCCTCCTGTGCAAGTTTTGAAAAAGGGGCAGGTGTCCAAAATTGCTTTTCAGGCTGGCATTCTAACCAGATTTTCTATTTTAGAAGGCAGGTCTAACGCTAACGCTACCGGAGGAGCCGGGGGTCTGGGGGTTCCGGATGCGGGAGCAGGCCTTTCTTCTGGTGTCATGGGGGCAGGCACGGCCTTGGTGCCTGCTGAATTACCAGGTAAGTCAAGTAACAGCTCTGTAGCATACACTGGTCTTTCTTGGCCTTGGGGGGCTGTGGGACCTACTGCACCTAATGGTTCAGGCATTGCTTTAGGGGGTGCAGGTACTCCTACTCTGGGCGTGGGGCCTCAGGCTAGCTGGACGTGGCCGCACGGGTAGTTTGGGCCATATGGCAGTTGGCCAGGGGTAGGACAGCATGGGGTAGCGCCTTCATTGGCTGGTAGTTGGGGATTCCCCTCTCCTTATGGGGCTGTCCCTTTTACTGCCATACTCTTTGGGGAGATCGCTTTACCTTTAGGCGACCATTTGTTGCCGGCCACGAGGGAGAAGATCCTTAAGGAGGAATATGTAGATATTTTCTCTCTTTTGTTCAGGGAATTGGAAAAGAAAGATAAGGAGGATCTTGATGATAAGGAGAAGGAGACGTTGAAAAAGAGGAAGGTGGATTGGACCTGGACTAATTGGCTGCCAGGGTTTTTTGTGTATGCTGGAGTGATAGAGCGTGCTCAGCCCTGGCGGGCGGCAGCGCTCATCCAGTATATGGACATTATATATGAAGGGTACATGATGTTCAGCGGCCTGGCCTGCATTTAGTATGACGAGGAATTCAGGATGAGGGTCGCCTTGTACCCTTCTCTCTCCTGGGATCGTATCCATCAACAATTGTGGCTGCAGGTTATGTCAATTTGGGGGACCGCTCTGACAGTGGTCATTTAGTTGCTAAGGGTTCCACTTCTCCTTCCGTTTTGTCATCATCTTCCCACAGTTTGGCGGGGCAGGCAGTTCAACCCCACTTCCTTTGTTGGGAGTTTGGGTCACAGGGGGTGTGAAGTCAAAAATCTTGCCAGTTCAAGCACAAATGCCCTGTGCTGGCCCACATTCCTTTAGCAACTGTCTAAGAGCTCGGCAACGTAAGGGCCAGAAGAGACAGGGCGGGAGTGGGGGTTCTTCCCAAGCTGAAAAAGGGCCCCAGCCTGATAAAGGTGGGACCTCTTGAGTGGTGGCTGCGCAGGTACTCACATAGGGCTGATAGTTTATATTTGTTGAATGGCTTTACGTTGGGTTTTAGAATTCCTTTTCAGGGGTCTCGGGTGCCAACTTGGTCTCGGAACCTTAGTTCGGTTAATGGTTTAGAACACGTAGTGGAGACTAAGATCGCCAAGTTGCTGGTGGAGGGCAGGATTTTGGGCCCATTTTCTAGTCCTCCAGTGGTTAACCTTAGGGTTTCCCCGTTGGGAGTGGTACCAAAGAAGGCGCCTGGTGAATTTCATTTGATTCACCACCTTTCTTACCCTGAGGGTTCTTCTGTTAATGACCGGATTCCCAAGGAACTTTGCTCAGTTAGGTATACTATCTTTGATCAAGCCGTGGGCGTCGTTCGACACCGTGGTCAGGGGGCTGAGCTGGCTAAATGCGATATCAAATCTGCATTTCGGCTTCTCCCTGTCCATCTGAATTATTTTGAGCTTTGGGGTTTCTCTTTTGCAGGGCAATTTTACATGGACAGGGCTTTGCCTATGGGCTGCTCTGTATCATGTGCTGCTTTTGAATGTTTCAGCACATTCCTTGAATGGGCTGTGCACAAGAAAGTGGGTTTACAGAATGTTGTCCATTATTTGGATGACTGTGGGTCCTGCGGGTACTGGACGTTGCGCTCAGTTGTTGTCCAGCTTTATTGAGCTGGCCGCTGAGTTGGGTGTGCCACTGGCCAAGGAAAAAACTGAGGGCCCGGCCCAATGCCTTGTGTTTTGGGGAATTGGACACCCTAGCGCAATTGTCCAGAATTCCTTTTCAGAAGCTTGAGGATTTAAGGAATAGGATTAGTACTTTCCTCCTCAAGAAGAAGGTTACGCTTCTTGAGCTTCAGCAGTTAGTTGGGCACCTTAACTTTGCTTGCAAAGTGGTTGCCCCTGGAAGGGCCTTTCTTCACAGGTTCTGTGATGCTATGGCGGGCCTTCACTTGCCCCAGCACAGGACTAGGGTTACCAGCAGCATGAGAGAGGACCTGCAGGTGTGGCAGGAGTTTTTGGAATCCTTTAATTGGATTTCTTTTTGGAGAGAGGACATGAGACTTGAGGCGGCGCTTCAGGTCATGTCCAATGCTGCTGGGTCATTAGGTTTTGGGGTCTACTTCCATGGACTGGTGCATGGATGTTTGGCCGGATTCATGGGTGCAGACATGAGCCGGGAGCTCACTTTTTTAGAGTTTTTTTCCAATTTTGGTTGTGGTTTGGTTGTGGGGGAGTGATATGGCTGATCGCACCGTACATTTTTGGTGTGATAACATGGTGATGGTTCATGTTATTAATTCCCTTTCATCCAAATCGCAATGGGTTATGAGGTTGGTGAGGGCCTTCACTCTGCGTTGTCTGCGGCTTAACATTTTGTTTTTGGCCAAGCATGTTCCTGGGGTGAATAACGGGGTGGCTGACGCTCTCTCTCGTAAACAGATGGAGAGGTTTCATCAGCTGGCTCCAGATGCCAATCAAGAGGCGGCGCCAATGCCCCAGGAGCTATGGCTGATTGGAGAGCCGAGGCCTGCAGAGCAATAGGCCTAGCCATTGCGCCTAGCACCAGGAAGTCTTACGAACGTGCTGTGTGGCAGTTTGAAGACTTTAGGGCCAAGGTAGGGTATCGCATTGTTTGGCCCCTCCCGGTGGAGCGGTTGCTCCATTATTGTGTTTCCTTAAAAGGTAAGGGATTGGCCGTGCACTCTATCAGAGGACGCCTGTCTGTGCTGGCTTTTGCTAGCAAGGCATTAGGGTATAAGGAGGAAACAGCACACTTTTGTCTTTGAAAGATGGTGGAGGGCTGGTCCAGAGAGGTCGGACCTAATCCCGACACCAGGAACCCCATGTCCCCTGAGATTCTTAGAGGTTTGAAGGGGGTTTGGAGTGCATCTCACTTTGAGGCGGTTCTGTTTCATGCAGCCTCTTTGGTGGCCTTCTTTGGGGTGCTTAGGATCTGTTTCAAGCATCTCACTTTGAGGCGGTTCTGTTTCATGCAGCCTCTTTGGTGACCTTCTTTGGGGTGCTTAGGATCAGTGAGTTAGTGGCAAGCTCCAGGAATGATGTTTCTGGGAGGGCTTTGTCACTTAGGGATGTTAGGTTAACAGGGGGTAAGACGGCTCTTACCGTCCGGTGTTCCAAGACGGACCAACAGGGCATTGGGACTGTAGTGAAGCTGGGTCCGTGTTTAGAGGTGGAGCTTTGCCTGGTTTCTGCTTTGGCTGATTATTGGCTGTGGAGGGAGGCTGCGAAGGGTTGTTGTTTTGTTGTTCTGGAGGCAGCCCTCTGACAAAACATCAGTTTTGGGCAGTGCCGTCTAGGGCTTTAGCTCGGTTGGAGTTGTCTGGAGTGAGATTTGGTACCCACACCTTTAGAATTGGGGCGCCCTCTACGGCTGCGGCCTTGGGATATTCTTCTTTGTCCATTCAGTGCCTTGGCCGTTGGCGGTCTCGGGCTTATAAATGTTATATTCGCCCTTTGCTCCACTCTTAGCTTTGTTATTTGGAGCTGGGGTAGTTAAGGTTTGGGTTTTATAACTTGTCTGTTTCTCTTTTTAGATGCTGTTGTTCCTGGCCGAAGGAGCCGAGTTCTCATCTGTGGGCACAGTTATGTGGTTTGGGCGGCACATCAGGCTCAGAGAACTTCTGTTGGCTCTCAGCTGGGACTCAGCCAATATGTTACTGTGGAATGGCGGGGGCACTGAGGTCTTCAGTGGCCTGGTTTGCTTGCGCTTTTATTTCATGGGAGTGTGGTCCCTCCTCCTCAGGTTTTAATTATTCACCTGGGGGGGAATGATCTCGGGCTGATTAAGGGCAAGGCTTTGATCTTGCATGCTCGAGACGATTTCAAGTGCATTAGGAAGAGATGGCCCGGTAACATCATAGTTTGGTCAGCCATGATTCCATGCTTGGTTTGGAATCCAGCTGGGATAGAGAGGGCTCATTACAGAGCGAATAAGGAGATTCGTAAGGCATTGGAGGGTGGTTTGGGCCACTATTTGCCCCATCCGGATATTTCTACGAAATATCCTGACCTCTACAGAGGGGATGGGGTGCATCTCTCGGAAAAGGGTAATATGCTTTTCCTGAGGGATCTTTGGCAAGGGCTGGGGTTGGTTTTGGGCCTTCCGGTGGGTGCTAAGCCCTAAGTAGAGACTTGGCCTTAGTTGTGCAGGTTTTACTGGGTTTATGGTTCCATGCGGCCTGGGGAGGACCGGTAAGCCCCCCCCTTTTGTGGAGTTAGGGGTCTGGCAGGATCAACCTTTGGATTTTTGTGACTCGAGGTGTGTGAATGCAGACTGTCCTGGAGACTCGATTGGAGGGTGCCTTTCACTGAGATGCGCGTCTGGTGTCTGGGCCCTCCGGTGCATGCCTCCCTGCTGGACCTGCCTGACGGGAGCTGTAACACACAGCTCCAGCTGGGGGGCCGGGTCTCTCATCCGCTTAAAGGCAGGGGAGCTGTCTGTTGAGACCCCTGGCCCTGACCTGGCTGCAATTCTGGTTGCCCTTGCCGTTTATGCTCTTGTGTTCATTTAATAAAGTGGCCCACAGTTTTACCAACCCATTTGCGTCCGCCTCTGTATTCCGACTTGGGAGGCAATGGGAATAGTTTCAGAGCCTGGTGGCAGTCTACCATTTTAATCTGAAGAGAGGTTATGGACTCAATGAAGTAGTTTGGTAAAGTGTTGTCCTTGCCTGTGTTTAAAGGGTCTTCACTCTTCCCCTGGGCTTGAGAGAGAGAGAATTCAAAACAGTTCCTTTCTATTTTATGACTGTACAACATTAGTTTCAAATAAGTGACTATATGTATATATAGTGATATATTTTAAATAATATATTTATAGTGATATATTTCAAATGATAAAGATGCATTTTTGAAAAAAAAAATAGAGGAGGTTATGCTATAACAAAGAAAGAAAGAAAATGCTGAGTCACCTGAGGAGTAAGAATGAGTTATTTGTAAATCCTAAATCTCGCTTAATTACAGATATATAATGTGACACTGTTATCATTGAGGGAACTACACTGCTAGCTTTCATCAACAGAAACTTAAATAGGTCAATGTCAAAAAGCTTTTCAAGAAGCAATAATGAAGCTAGGGATAAACCTTTCTGATAAAAGCAAAATATGGATATTGGTTCCAGGGAAACCAGTTAGGAACTCAGCAGATTTCATGTAGCCTGTGTTTGATAGCTGAACTTCCCCTGTTCAAAGTGTGACAACCAGATATAATAAGTCACTCACTAGGTCTGTTCTGTTGGGCACTAAACAACTTCCAAACTGCAGATGCATGAAATTACTGACAATCCAAACAGATAAGCAGCCATGTCACAACATACTACTTCGGCAATCATTTTATGATTGTTTCTTATGATTGATTAACTGTTGATTTAAGCAACTGCCTACCAAGCATAGGAGCAACACAATATGTGTGTGTGTGGCGGGGTAGAACTGATCAGTTCATGTGAGAGTATGCATGCACATAACCTCAACTGTTATATACTGAGTTGGTCAATGAACAATCCTTGTTCATCACTGGCAAAACAGGACATGAACAGAGGTGATGGGTATTTCGGCATCCCTAGAAACAATGTGAAGGTGGTGATTTCTATCTTTCTGATAAAACAAAATATAAATACTGATTCAAAGAAAAACCAATATGGGAGTGGGTTTTGCCACTTTTCGATTTACATTTGCAGAACTACAATTGTATGAGGAGGATCTAGAAAGCAAGCATGCGTAGTTCTGAGAAACAATTCATACTACTCTATACTAGCTCTTATTCATATCCCCTCCTCTTCCAATTTTAAAAAGTTTTATTAGTTTCAGAAAAGTAGGGGTAGGGAGAAGAGAGAATAGAAAACAAAATACCTATTAATCTTATTCTGCATAACAATACTTTCAAAGAATACAAACTTACATCTGCAACACTTTCTTAAAATACTTAAATTGTCACATATTATTATCTCTAAGCTAAATATCATCAACATTTTAATATTTTATATTATGAATCTTTTTGTTAAGATAGTTATTAGTTTTGACAATTCTAGTAAAGGCAATCTTGTAATACAAAATACAGGAAAAAACCCTCCTCTTCTAATATTAACCTGTGCCTTCCAGCTTGCTGTACTGGTTAGAGTATTAGGGAAAGGAAAGGTCCCCTGTGCAAGCACCAGTCTGGGGTGATGTTGCTTTCACAACGTTTTCACAGCAGACTTTTTATGGGGTGGTTTGTCATTGCCTTCCCCAGTCTTTCACACTCCCCCCCCCCCAGCTAGATGGGTACTCATTTTACCGACCTCGGAAGGATGGAAGGCTGAGTCAACCTTGGGCCGACTACCTGAATCCAGTTTCTGTCGGAATTGAACTCAGGTCGTGAGCAGAGAGTTCAGACCACAGTACTGCTGCTTTACTACTCTGTGCCACGGGGCCACTTAAGAGTATTAGACTAGGATGCAAATCCCTATTCTGTTGTGGACCTAGGTGACCTTCTGTCTAACCTACCTCATGGAGTTGTTGTGAGGATAAAGCAGAGGAGAATGCTGTAAGCAACTTTGGATAAATAAACCCACCCCCTCAAAAAAAATATTGGATTTAAGCAGGCCACAGTTTTAAGAATGGACACAGGGAAAGTTCACAGAAATCTCCAAACATTTTAACTGTAGAACAGGATGATATTCTTGAGGGAGCAGCTTTCATTCCACACACAGACTGTACAAGCAGTCTCAGTTTAGCACTAGCACTGTATTTTTGGTCCTGTAGAGAATAATTTAAAGTACCCGTCAGCCACAACAATCCAGTCTCTGCCAGTTCCAGTTGAATAAATGACGCATTGCCAAAGGATTCCCTCAGCTGCATTTCAGCTGCTCCAGCACTGCAAAACTGTGCCAAAGATCAACCAGAGCCCATATGCTCATCCCTGTCACCTAAAAATTTCCTTCAGTAGGAAGGATCAGACTGACAAGACATACTAAGGTACTTTTTCACGTCCTTTGTAGAGAGGAAAAGTTGCAAAGTTATAATAATGAGTGATATCCATGCTTGCTTTAATTATAGCTGTAATGTACTGGGATCGGCGCAGTAAGAGACCAGAGTCGGAGAGTGATTTCAGCAAGCTTTACTTCAGGAACACACACACACTGACTGAGCTCTGTTCAAACTTCCCGCTCCTTTATACAATTCTTCCCCCCTTCTGACTGGTCCTTAACTATCTACATGGATTGGCTATTTACAGGGCCCTAAGGGCCTATCAGGGTACAGTATGAGCCTGGATGTTGATTGGCTACTTATGTTTCAATCCTTCCCCTGATTGGGCATGCTTAGGCCTTCTCTGGAACCCTGGTGTGGAGCTCAAGCTCCGGCTTCCCTCCAAAAGTAACAGTTCCCTCCAAAAGTAACAGTTCTCCCATTTGAGCCTAGGACACAACACCCCTCCCTCCATAGTTCCAGCTATCGGGTGACATAGTCCTGGAGATATGCCGGAGGGCGGCAGTCTCGTGTCGAGCGTCGGAGCTCCGAGGGGACTGGGCGTTCCGACTCGGTTGGTGGTTCCGTGGCTGCAGAGCTGGAGACATCTGGGATGGCGGACCCGGGAGACCTGGGTTCAGCTGCGCAGTCGGGGGTCTCCTCCTGCTGGGCCGAAGCGGGCTCCACGGAACCCTGTTCTGTGTCAGGCTCTCGGGGACTTACGTTGTCCGGATCTGGAGCCTCTGACCTTGGCTCCCCGGCAGGCAGGCGACCTCGGAGTTGGTAGATGTGTCGCCTCAGGAGATGTCCACCCTCCAAGGTCACTGCATAGGAGACCGGTTCGGTGACGTGGTCCACCTTTCCAGGGAGTCAGGCGGGGCCAGTGGTGGCATAGTTCCGTGCCCACACTGTCTCACCTGGGTAGAACCCTCTGGGGGCTTTAAGGTGTTCTGGTGCCGGTTGCCTGTCTGGGGCTCGGTCAGGGTGCAGCTTGTCCAGCAGGGTGCTGATGCGGCGGCCCATGAGGAGTTCTGCTGGACTGCGACCTGTGGAGGTGGTGGGTGTGGTCCGGTAGGCCATTAGGAAACACGCCAAGTCTTTTGGCCAGTCTGAGGGGCCCAGACGGTTCAAGGCCTCCTTTGCCGTGCGCACCATCTGCTCTGCCTGGCTGTTGGTGGCTGGATGAAACGGGGCAGAGTGAATGTGCCTGATGAGGTTCCTGGCCAAGAAGTCCTGGAACACTGCGGACGTGAATGCTGTGCCGTTGTCGGTGACAATGGTCTCTGGCAAACCGTGGGTTGCAAAGATGGCCCTCAGAGCACTGATGGTCGCCTGCGATGATGGCGAGGGCACCTGGACCACCTCCAACCACTTGGAGTATGAATCCACTAGTATGAGTAGAGTCCGTCCATGGAAGGGGCCAGCAAAGTCCATATGCAGTCTTGACCAGGGGGTCTTGGTGGATTCCCATGATTGCACTGGGCCATGTGGGGGGTCAGGCCTTGACACCTGGCATGTCAGGCACCTTTTAACCCAAGCCTCAATTTCTGCATCGAGGCTGGGCCAGCAGACATAGCTCTGTGCAAGAGCCTTCATGCGGACTATGCCCGGGTGTGCCTCGTGCAGGGCTCTCAGCACTTGGTCTTGCAAGGGTTTGGGGATGACGACTCTGTTGCCCCATAGTAGGCAGCCTTTGTGGGTGGATAGTTCGTCTTTCCGGGCTGCAAACGGAGTAAATTCCGGCCCAGTCAAGCCCTTGGGCCACCCCCTCCCCACCCAGTCCAAGACACGGGAGAGGACTGGATCACGAGCGGAGCGGGCAGCAACGTCGCGGGCGAGCAATGGCCTGTCCGGAAGCATGTCCATCAGCAGTATCTGATGAGCTGGGGCTGGATCGCGATCCACGTCAGGCAAGGGCAACCGGCTCAGGGCGTCAGCATGGCCCATTGCCTTGCCCGGGCGATGCACTAGGGTGTAAGTGTAGCCGGCTAGAAAAATGGACCAACGGAGGACCCGTGGGGACAACACCTGAGGGGTCTGCCGGTCCGATGCAAAGAGGTCCAAGAAGGGTTTGTGGTCCGTACAGAGGGTAAAGGGCCGGCCGTAGATGTAATCATGAAATTTTTTGACGCCGGCCACGACTGCCAACCCTTCTTTGTCGATTTGGGCGTAGTTCCACTCCACCGACGAGAGGGTCCGCGAGTAATACGCGATAGGGACTTCGGTCCCATCAGGGAGTCGGTGGCCCAGAACTGCCCCCACGCCATAAGGGGATGCGTCGCATGCAAGGACTAAGGGCAGGGTCTCGTCGAAATGGGCAAGGACGGAGTTGGACATCAGGAGGCCCTTGATATCCTGGAAGGCTTTAGCGTGCTGGCGGCCCCACGCCCAGGGTCGGTTCTTGTCTAGAAGCCGGTGCAGGGGTTCGGCCACCACTGCCTTGTGGGGTAGAAAAGCATGATAAAAGTTTAGGAGGCCGAGGAAGGCCTGGAGTTCTTGCTTGTTGGTGGGCGCTGGAGCATCTCTGATGGCACGCAGCTTGGCGTCGGAGGGGTGGACCCCCTGGCATCGATGGAGAACCCCAGGAATTCCACCTGATCCACGCCCAGGAGGCACTTCTCCCGTTTGACCTTGAGGCCGGCTGTTTCAAAATGTTGTAGGACTCCTCTAAGGCGGGCGGCGAATTCTTCAGGCGAGGCTGCTGCGATCAGCACATCATCGAAGAATGGAGTGACTCCGGGGAGTCCTTTTAAAAGAGAGTCTATTAGTTCCTGGAACAACCCCGGAGCCACACTCACACAAAATTGCAACCTCTTTACTCTAAAGGCCCCCCGGTGGGTCACAATTGTTTGGGCGTTGGCCGTGGCCTCATCCACCGGCAGCTGTTGGTAAGCTTGGGCCAAGTCCAACTTGCCGAAAATTTTTGCGCCGGCTAGGGTGGCTAGAACATGGCTGACGATGGGCACAGGATATGCGTGGGCCTGAAGAGCCTTGTTGAGGGTGCACTTATAGTCTGCACAAATCCGCACCTCCCCACTGGGCTTGACTGCAGTCACGATGGGAGTTTCCCAGGTTGCGTGGGTGACAGGCTCTAGTATTCCCTGTGCAAACAGTTTATCCAGTTCCTCCTCAATTTTAGGCTTGAGCGCGAATGGAACTCGCCGCGCTTTAAGCCTAATAGGCCGCACTGTGGGGTCAAGGTGTAGTGAAACTGGGGAACCCGTGTAGCAGCCCAAGGTGCCATCGAAAACGGCCGGGAACTCTTTGCAAACCTTGTTAAAGTCCACTCTGCCAGTCTTATTGACCCCCCTGATCTCTAGTCCCAGGGGCTTGAACCAGTCGAGACCCAAAAGGTTTGTAAGGTGGTTCTTGACCACTAGCACTTGTAGCTGGCCCTTGAACCCCTTGTATTGGACTGGGACCGGGCCCACTCCCAAGATAGGCACCTTGTTCTTCTGGAAGTCCACTAAGGTAAACCCCGGGTCCCTGAGACGAGGCCTCAGCCTGGTGGGAATTTTAAAAAATGTCTCTCCCTCTATAATAGATGATGCTGACCCAGAGTCCACCTCCATTTGGCAGGGCACCCCCCCGATCTCTACATTGACCCGGATTTTGGAGGGCCTGACTGGCGAGGGTAGGTACTGTACCGGGTATTGGTGGGCGTGGAGAGCGTCGATCTCGAAGTCTGGCTGGCCTTCGGAGTGCGCAGATCTTTGCGGGACGTGTGCTCTGGATTTGGATCTGCAGGCACAGGCGATGTGGCCTTCCTTGTTGCAGAGTCGACAGGTGGCATTCCGGAATTGGCAGGTCTTCCGCTCGTGCTGGCCCCCGCAACGTGCACATGCAGGTGGTGTCTTGTGTCTCATGCCTTGTGGGACGTGGGTGATCTTCCTTCCTGCTGAACGATAGCCAGTTTGTAGAGCTCTGTCCTCGTCCAAGTCCTCAGTAGATGGTTCAGGGTTGATCTGGTGTGCCGCAGCCTGTCTGGTCGGCCGTGGCTCTGCTGATCTGCCCTTCTCCTAGCTGGTGGCCATGTCGATTGCCTTTGTTAGGTCGCAATCGGAGAGGGACAGGAGTTTCCGCACTAGTTTTTCGTCCCTCAAGCCCCATACAAACTGGTTGAGAAGGGCTTCGTTGAGGTCTGCGAAACTGCATTGGCTTGCCACCCGGCGCAGGCTTGTTAAGAACGCTATGGTGGTTTCGCCTGCCTTCTGTGTCCTTTGTCGGAAGTCCCAGTGCCGGGTGAGCTTGGTTGGCTGAGGCTGGAAATACTTCTCCAGAGCGCTGATGATGTCGTCCACCAGCGTCTCTGAGAGCTTCCTGGGTTGGAGAAGAGCCTTGGCTAAGTCCACGGTCTCCGTGCCACACGTACTGATAAGCAGAGCTCTCTGCATGGTAGTCTCTGTAATCTTCCGGAAGGTCAGGTATGACTGGAAGCCTTCGACCCACGAGTCCCACAGCTCGGGGCGATCGATGCTAAAGGGCTGTAGGAGGTTGGCTGGAGCCTCCATTCTTGGCAGCGCGTCTGGGCGGCTTGCGACCTGGGGTGTGCGCAGAGCGGAGGTGCGGACCCAGATGGCTTGGATTTAGCCGCCTTTCCGTGTTCCTGGTTCTGTTGCTGGTTCTTACTGGCATCCCATCCTCGTCGCCAGTGTAATGTACTGGGATCGGCGCAGTAAGAGACCAGAGTCGGAGAGTGATTTCAGCAAGCTTTACTTCAGGAACACACACACACAGACTGAGCTCTGTTCAAACTTCCCGCTCCTTTATACAATTCTTCCCCCCTTCTGATTGGTCCTTAACTATCTACATGGATTGGCTATTTACAGGGCCCTAAGGGCCTATCAGGGTACAGTATGAGCCTGGATGTTGATTGGCTACTTATGTTTCAATCCTTCCCCTGATTGGGCATGCTTAGGCCTTCTCTGGAACCCTGGTGTGGAGCTCAAGCTCCGGCTTGTTCGGCTTCCCTCCAAAAGTAACAGTTCCCTCCAAAAGTAACAGTTCTCCCATTTGAGCCTAGGACACAACAATAGCCCTTTTCAGTCACTACATTTTACAATACGTACGGGGAAAAGAATGCTTTCCCATCAATATATTTTACCACATGTATTGAGAGTCTCATAGATTGTAGTCCCATACTTTAACCACTATATTACGTTGGTTCTCAATTGGTAATAGTACTTGATAAAATGGTGATTGTGCATATTGGGCAGATTCTGTGTAGCTTATAGGTTGGATTTAGACTAAATTTCTGGCAAAAAAGGGGAAGAGTCAGGCCCATATCTAGGGTTTTTTTTTTTCTGGAGGGGGCACTGGGGAATGCTAATTTAATTAGTGAGGTATCGACAATAAGGGAGGGAGGTTCAGGGACCAGGAGAGGGTGTGTGCGGCAGATCCAAATACTAGTCAGGGCCGATCCTACTTAGCAGCTGAGATCTGAGGAGATTGGGCTAGCTTGGGCCTTCCAAGTCAGGGCAAGGGAAAGAGTAATTCCCAGTAATTTCCCCTCCTTGCTGCAGTCCCTTGATTTCTTTCTCCCTCAAAAGCAGCATTTCCTGGAGTTCAATGGCTGCAGTAGGAGGGGAAGAGGAAGGAAAGTTATGTTCCACTAATACAAGTGCTTTATGTGGGTGGAAAATTTCATCTGGAACCAATCCTGTGTCTAAAGTATATTTCTTCTTAACATTTTTTTCATTCATTATTAGATCCAGTAAGAGCAGACACAACAATAAACACCAATGAGAGGCCCACAGGATTTGACTCACCAAATAAATGGAAGAGGGCTAATACAATACAAACAGGCTTTGGCCATTTTGCAGACCTGTTGTTTAAACGGGGCAAAATACCAGGACCCGAATTTGATTGCCCAACACAACAATAAACACCATAAATGCCTACATACTTGTTCTATCAACTTGGTTACATATTTTATATTATTATATGCTTCTTGTGTGTAACTCTGCCATAAGATAAATAGACACAATCTAAAATTTAAACAATTTTTAATCAATCAGATACCTAAAAATACGTTTTCCTGCCTTTTTTTCAAAGCATTTAATAATTTGTGTTAACATGCTATTATCAAGTTCTGTTTATTTATGAGCACAAAAGTCTAAAGAATCTGCAAAATTTAATTTCAAGGATAACAAAACACCATGTTATTATTAGCAGCATTTTTGCCTCATTCCTGTGTTTTTAAGGGTGATTAAATAACAGCACAACAATAATAGTTCCCGCCACATAATGCTTTGATGCAGATAAAATGCTATTTCACCTTTGCTTTCATGCCTCTGGCTAAATAATGCTCTTTACCTTTTGAAGTACCTGCAGTATTTTGTTTCCTCTCAGTGCACACTGGAGTTTCAACAGCTCTATTTTATTAAAAAACATCAGCTGCAATCACCACAGCTGCACTTCTCATCCTGTTCTTCCTGGGAATGTAAGCTTTAAAGTTACCCTAAATGAATTGCTTTTAGTCGTAATAACGTCTTGGCAATTGCTCTTGCAGCCATCACAAGCAATTCAGGCAGCATGTTGTATTTAAATCCTTTATTCTTGTTTGATGCTTTCCAAAAACATCTTTGAGGCATCCCCTGTAGCACTGAACATTTTAAAGCACTACCTTGCTAATAAGAGGGCTGTTTCCTAGAGTACTAATTCCTTTGATAAGAGATGTGCCTTCAGAAAGAAAGAATTCTTTTGTTTGTTAATAATAGGGAGGGTTGAACTTTTCAGTTTGATTTCAGGGACATAAAATTGTAAAATTTAGAGAAATTTTTACACAGGATTCTTCCCTGAAAAACTGTAAATGTTTAGTGTCCCAGGGCCACGCAGCTGTTTCAATTTATATCACTTAGGGGTGCCAACTTCAGACGGGGAAATTTCTGGAGATTTGGGGGGTAGGGCCTGGGGAGGGAGGGCCTCAGGGCCTCTATAATATCATAGAGTTCACTTTCCAGAGCAGCCATTTTATCCAGAGAAACTGATCTTTGTAATTTGTAGATTTGGGGGGGGGGGGAGGAGGAGAAGATATTCTATACTCCGAAGTTCAGAGTAGTCATAATCTCCTTCACCTTCCCTCCCCCCATAACAGACCCCCTGTGAGGTAGATGGGGCTGAGAGAGCTCTTACAGCATCTCCCCTTTCAAGGACAACTCCTACAAGAGCTATGGCTAACCCAAGGCCATTACAGCAGCTGCAAGTGGAGGAGTGAGGAATCAAGCCTGGTTCTCCCAGATATGAGTCCACGCACTTAACCACTACACCAAACTGGCTCTCAGCAGAACTGTTACACCATCCAAAACATTCAGGCAAATCTGATGAGGTGACTATAACACCAAAATTTGCCTATGAAACAGCAAAAGTCAGTTAAACTTTTGGACACTCTACAGTAGTGTCATAAAAGTATAACTGAAGCTGGTCACACTGCTACACAGAGAGCCATTTGAGGCTTGCAGTTTTACTAATCTGAATTTTATTATGGGCACATATACATTTGTCACTCTTTGATGATAAAAAAAATACTTCTTATTCTGTGCCACTGCATTGGTTTAGACAGAAGGATCAAAGGCTACCTCTCAAATGCACATCTGTATTGGCATTTGATGATCACTTTGTAACAGCCAAGCAACAATTATTTTAAGACTGGCACATGCATTTCAAAACCAATCACTGATCTGCTTTTGCACAGAGCTGAAGACATAATTTCAGCAATAGCACAGTATGATTTCAACTCAAGAACATGTAATGTCTTTGTTTTATTAGATTAGCTGTCAAAGCCCCAAAGGTCTTTTAATCATGTTTTGGGACAGATGTGATTTGATTTGAATATGAGCTTTCTTGAAAGATATTCACAAAGCCAGGGTGTATATAAATTATGCATATTGCCAGAACTGCAAATTAGGATAAGTTCAGGGAACATTAGAAGGTCTGTTTAGTTGCAGAATAGTAATCACTTCATACCACAGAAGTTAAAAAAATGTTTTAAATTGTTATGAAATACAGGAACCACACTAATTGTTTTGTTAATTAGTTAGAAACAATAATGTATGGATTCTTAAATGTTGTCAAAGTGGCTTCCCTAGACAAGGAATGTCTACTTGGGCCTTTGGAACCTTGTCCCTAAATACAAAGTCCATTTAAAATCAATGAGCCTCACTTCAGAGAATACACTGAGGACTGGAGTAATAAACAACAACTCACATCTCTGCAGACAGAACTAAAATTCATTTGTGGCCTGTTGATCAATTAGATTTAAAAAGGCATCAGACAACTGAATAGGCTGTGGCTCTGCCAGGAACACAATTCCTCACACCAGAATCAAAATCAGTTCTACTTAGGTGATGAATCAGCAAACAATGTCTCTCGAGGTTTTGTTTATAAGGTACTGAAACTGAGAATATTGAAAAAGGATTCTCTTTTTTTTTCTGTGATTCAATTATGTAAAAATATCCAACCTGAAGCTAAGGATGCCAGTGGGACCTAGGGATCCCCTAGAATTACATCTCATCTCCAGACTACAGAGACCAGTTCCCCTGGGGAAAACAGCAGCTTTGGAAGCTAGACTCTGTGGCATTGTATCCCACTGATGTCCCTTTCCTCCCTGGAGCTCCATTCCCAAATCCTGAAGTCTTTCCCAACTTGGTTGTGGCAATCCTACCTCCTCATCTCTTGCTGATGGCTAGGAGGGAGCTGGCAACCCTACCTGAAACCATCATCAAAGAGTGTATCTCTTTTACAGGAGCAGTTGGGATTTTTGTGTGCATGTTTTGTTATACTGTTACATGCCCCCTACTTCCCCAAATGGTAGGAATTTTCAGAAACATACCTGCCAGATATAATTTTCTTTGGATGAGACAGTATTGAAAAAAATTGTTGTTTTAGAAATATTTGTTTTATGTGCAAATATGCATTTAAAAAGCACAATGGAAGCAAACAGACATTTACTTATTAGCAGAAGAACCTCAGAGAGCAACCTGTGCAGAACTTCCCTTCCCCCTTAAAACTGTACCTCCAGTTAAAAAAATTTAGTCAATCTGCCTTTCTAAGACCATTTAAACCAGGGGTGTCTAACTCATTTGTTATGAGGGCTGGATCTGACATAAATGTGATCTTGTCGAACTGGGCCATGTGTGTCATACAATGTAATGCCAGGTAGGGAAGATATAAACTTGTTGGCTTCGTATTTCTCCCTGAGATCGAGGGGACTGGGCAAAGGAAGCTCTTGCTCTTTTCCTCCCTCCCCAGCGGAGGGGGAGGGGCCTCAGCTAATAGATGGAAGAGAGTCTTGGATCAGTAGCTCTGCTGTGTGATTGAGAGAGCCTGGAAAAGCAAGCTCCCCTTCACCCCCTTTCTCCCCAAGAGAGGAACCTTAGCCAATGGAGAAAACAGAGGCTTTGCTCTGTAGCTTCTGTGTGATTGAGCAAGCTTGGCAAAACAAATTGAGATGCAGAAGGAAACAAGAGAGGGAGAAGGAAGCAGACAACAGTGAGTTTCTTGCGGACCTGATAGGAGCCTTCTGAGGGCCTGATTTGGCTCCTGGCCTCATGTTGGACACCTCTGATTTAAACCTACAGTTACTTTACACACTAGGCCGGTACAGATCCCCATGTGTTGACTCACCAGGCAGGGATGAAGAATGGAGACAATTGTGCTTGGACCTGCCACTTGCCTTTGCATGATTGTCTGGTCATCTGTAGAGGGTATGTGGAGGAAGAGGCCACATGCACACCTCCCCATGATCAGCAACATTCTGAAAACAGTTAATGCACCTTTTATGTTCGATTTTTTAGTGAGCTAGATCTAATCATGTAATTGATACATATATTTATTTATACCCCACTTTTCTCCCCAGCAGGCCCAAGGAGAAAAATGGAGCATAAATACTTAAATATGTTTCCCAACTATGTGATTAAATCTAGGTCAATGTAAGCAATGGGACATAAAAACTGCATAGCTTTGTCTGAAATACTGAAATCAATGAAACTTCATTTACTGTGGAGTAGTGCTATTTAGCTCTGTGGGGTATACTTCTTAGTAAACATACAAAGACTGTTAATTATGTTCATTGTGTTTAAACTACACTCTTCTGATCACAGACGGATGAAGATGGGAAATAACAAGAAAAGTAAAGTACACTCTTAAATGTCTCAGGCAAGTTAGGAAAGGCACAAGGAAGGCAAACAATAAACTGCTGGAGGCTTTCACGTTCACAAGCCAGAAAAAGAACAATTCATTGCTCTTTTCCCAAACCGAGCAGCAATGCATGATGGCCCTATTAGATGTCAGGCCTTGAAGCCCAAAAAGGAAAGCCAAAGGCTATAGTAAATTGCGAACTATGTATGAATTGAAAAATCCCTTTCTACTAATGCACATGTGACTTTTTCATCAGAGAGAACAACTTGATCCATTATTAATTTTGGACATCTACCACTGTTCTTTGTAAAGGAGTACAAAAGCATGTTTTTAAGGACAGCCTTTCCTTCCTTTCCTTTGGGTCTGACTGAAGGCCCACTGAAACTCATGGTAAAACAGTGAGATGATAGACTGCCATTCTCTGCAATAGGCTTTTTGGATCAAAATGAGGAAAACAGCCAGATGTCAATAAACACACAAAAATTTGGTGAATCATCAAAACCGGGCATCAACAAATAATGGTTACGCTGTATGGAAATTCAGGTTAAAAATAATTCTCATTATGGGCACAGCAAATTTAAAGAGATTTTAACCAATTTATAAGAGTCATGTAAAGTAGGTTGGCGTTACACAGCAGACAGGGAAGAGAAGAGGAAGAGAGTTTAAAGCCAACTAGTGAATTCACCTCAGAAGCAAGGTTTCCATCAGGAACTTCCCAATTTATCCTTTATACTATACCAAGTGCTTCAATGTAAATTTAAACCTAGAGAGTTACAGATATATGTAATCTACTAGTATTTAAGTCGACAGAGTAGTCGAGTTGGAGGAAGGCTTATTAGGCTGGAGGAAGTGCTACAACGTTGCTCAGCAGAATGGTATGAGTGTTTCTCACCTATGCCTTCACATCACATCTTCTGGCTAACAAAGTCTATTTTCTACTCCTTAGTGTTAGTTCAGACATCACACCAAATAATGGCAAGTAAATCTTCTGCTGTCAATCATATATCTTTATTTTTATGTTAGTTTTCCATTAGATCCAAATGAGCAAACTATGGCTTGTGCTTGGATTCAAACCCAGAAAAATGAACCTGCTTCAAGCTTGCCCATTTAGATATAATAGCAAGATACAATACACTGAAGAGAAACTGAACCATGGAGTTTGAAAGGAGGGGGAAGGAGGAGAGAAAGGAGTGAGTGCACCAGCTTAAAGGATTATTCCTTCAGCATACATGTGAACCAACTTCTTGACCTTGGCATATATGGAAATAAAGTCTCTGACAATATTTCATAAATATCAAAAAGCTCCCTGAGGCTCAAAAGAATCTGTTTCACAATATTTTGCTCAGCCGTTCCTTTGCCAAAGGTTGTTTGGTACTATAGAGTTTTCCTCCCAAATTGCTAGACCATCTAGTTTTCCTGGAAGCTCCTAGAGTGGCGCCACACGTGCATAAAAGTCCCCCACCAGCGGCTGTGGAGGACTTGGCAACCCTATTTGGGGAGGGGAGGGGGCTCAGCATGGTACAATGTCACAGAGCCCACCCTTCAAAGCAACCATTTTCTCCAGAGGAACTGATCTCTAACAGATGGAAATCTCAAGGCTCCACTTAGAGGCTGGCTACCCTACCCCCAGGGCATGTTACAGGCTGGGGTGGAAGTTTGCTTTGGGAAAACGGAAGATTGGAAGCTCTTACCATGAAGCTTCCTTCTCGGTGGTCCTGGTAGTGGGATGGTCCTGAACTGTTGGGAGTAGGCTCCTCCTCCGGAACAGGGTCGTTGATCGCTTGATCCGGCCTGGGGGAGGGGCCGCTCCCTTAGGACCCCTTCAGTCCATAGAACAGCCATGCTCCCCCAACGGCATAAATCTATAAAACAAAACTCTGCATCATAGGAACAAACCACGCGGAGACCATAATGATGCAACTCCATTTTAATAACTGCAACCAGCCGAAGTAACGGCAAACAGCCAGAAAACAAACCTTCGCCACCAGTGCCCCAGTACCTCCCGCGACCAATTCACATTGCTATCTGCCTAGAGGAAGGTACCACACCGGGTGGGATGGACCGTCCCACTCCAGGACCACCGAGAAGGAAGTTTCACGGTAAGAGCTTCCAATCTTCCGTTCTCCGGTGGTCCTGGTAGTGGGACGGTCCTGAACTGTTGGGACATACAAAAGCAATATGTACCCCGGGCGGGCCTGTACCTTCAATGTATGACTTGCTGTAACACCCTGCGACCAAAGGCCGCCTCAGCCGCTGCCCACCTAGCCACCCTATAATGCCTGGTGAATGAATGGACAGAACTCCAGGTAGCTGCCCTACAGATGCCTTCTAGAGATGAGACGGACTTGTATACTGCAGAAGTAGCCGCCCCCCGTAAGGAGTGCGCCGTGACGCCTCCTGGAGGCTCCAACCCTGACGCTGCATAAGCAGAAGAAATACACTGCCAAAAGAATTGAACGCAAAGTCTCCATCCGAAACTTTTTGGTCTTGACAAAACGGTTGACCCATTTCAGGTCCAGAATGGCCCGAGTATCGCCATTCTGCTTCGGAACCAGGAACAAGATGGAATACACCCCGAGACCCCTCTGAGTTGGGGGTACCGGCTCTATGGCCCTGATGTCCAGAAGATGCTGGATAGCGCCCAGCATCCCCAGGTGCTTGATCGGATCCTGTTTCCTCAGGACTGGACGAAACCTCTGGTGTGGGAAGCATTCCAGTTCTAAGGCATAGCCCTTGGAGACCATGTCGATCACCCATTGGTCTGCAACCGAAGCCTTCCATTGAGCTGCAAAAAACTGAAGCTGCCCTCCAATAGGAAGCAGTCCCGGCCTTGTGGCATAGTCATTGTGACCCTCCCTTTTTGGAGTCACTCTTATTTCCTTTGTCACTACGGCTAGAAAAGGGTTTGGCATCCCTACTGCGAGACTGCCACTTCCCTCGAAAGGGCTTGAACGACGCGGGCCGTGAGAACTTCTTAGAGTCCCGAAAGGGCTGAAAAGGTTTCTTAGACTTAAAGTCCTTCCTCTTAGAAGGCAAAACCTTCTTCTTGTCCTTCCCCTCAATCAGGAAGCGTTCCAATTCGTCCCTGAAGAGACTAACACCCTTAAATGGAACAGCTGCCAGTCTGGCCTGAGTCGCTGCATCGGCATCCCAGGTTCGAAGCCAGACGTTCCTGCGCGCTGCTACACTGCAGGCCACTGCCCTAGCAGACAGCTGCATAGCGTCCAAGGTTGCATCCGCGATAAATGCTGTGCCCAGGGCTATTTTCTTGAGCTCATCTTTGAACTCTTTCGGTGCATCACTCTCTGCTGATGCCAAATTAGAAGCCCAGGTATAAATTGCTCGAGCAAACAGGGAGCCCGCTGAAGAAGCCCGGATGGACCAAGCCGAAGCTTCAAAGTTTTTTCGTAGGGCTTGTTCCATCCGCCTGTCACAAGCATCCTTAGGTAGACCGTCCGCATCCATGGGCAGCACCGATGTGGATAACAAACTATTTACAGGATCGTCCACTAGGGGCAATTTCAGACGCTTAGTAGCCTCTGGGCTCAAACCATACAGTTTGGAAAACAAATGTGGATTAGATTTTGGCTTCGCCGGGTGCTCCCATTCCGCTTTAATCAGGCTAAAAAAGGGGGCGGGCAAGGGTACACCGGTCTGAGAAACCCCCACTTTGGGCATCATTTTCCCCGACCCTGAAGGTAAGTCCGGGTCTAACTCTGCTTTCTCTTTGGGTGTGGTTGTGAAGTCCAGTTCCCTCAGGACCTTAGGAAGGAGCTTAGAATAATACTCCACTGGGAACACCCGAGACTGCACAGAGGGAGTATCATCCTCCTCCTCAGAGAGTTCCCCCTCCTCTCTAGCAGAAGTGTCCACCGAGGAAGCAACCTCCTCTTCCTCCTGCGAGCTATCACTAGGAGACTCCAAGCCCTTACTCAATCTTGCCTTCTTAGGGTCTGTAGGGGCCGTGGCAAGGTCTAAAACTGCTTGCCTCCTCCTCTTCTGAGAGTGAGCACATGCAGCAGTGCCTTGGGCCGGGGCAAATTCCTTGCTAAGTTCCCTTTTTAACCAAGCAAGTAAATTCAGCTTGGCATTCTCCCCAGATAAGTCCGGATCAGAGTCCTCACGATCCCTTTCAGATGCTGAGCCAGAGTACTTAGGCATGGAGAAGTCGCTGTTTGAGCCTGTCCCCTGTTCCTGTTCGTCAGCCATCTCAGCTCCACAGGAGGCTGAAACGAAAGTGAACACAAAAAGGGGAAAGGAAACTGCCAATTCCAGGTTAGCAGCCTGCCGTGGCGACCCCTACAGGGCGACAACAAACCAACCCCGACCTCCCCCCCCTTCCCGGCCACGCACCGCGTGCCTGGAAAGGAGAGGCCTAATTAACAAACAATCCACCCGCTCCCTTCAGGAACGAGGGAAAAGGCCATCTGCAAAGTTCCTGGGTGGACTGTCCTCCTTGCAGCAGAGCCCGTCCCAAGAATAAGGGCAGAGTGCATCCCGACGAGCTTCCCGCTCTCTCTCCCAGACAGCTTACCTACTCACGAGTATACCGCTGTCTGGAGCACTCGCCAAAGTCTTCTGCCGGGTGAGCCTGGGCCCTGGTCGTCTGCACTACGCCAGCTGGCGCTGCGTGGGACCAGGCTGATGGCTTTGCCACTCACGCTGACGCCTCCTGCGCAGGCATAGAAAGGGGCGACCTCGTTTCCCTCTCTCCGCGGCAGCTGATGCACGAGCCGTTTTTGTTATGCAAAGCCTAACGCTGACGGCAAACCTCTCTGCCCACCGCCGATTGTGGCTGAAGTCAAAAGGCAGAGACCTTTAAGGAAAGGATTTCTTCGTCCCTCTGATCAACGTGCCTCGCAGGCACAGCGAACACGTCCTGTTCTTTCAACAGGGCCGTTTGGACTGAAGGGGTCCTAAGGGAGCGGCCCCTCCCCCAGGCCGGATCAAGCGATCAACGACCCTGTTCCGGAGGAGGAGCCTACTCCCAACAGTTCAGGACCGTCCCACTACCAGGACCACCGGAGAACAACAGAGAAAAACATCTAAGCACTGCAGACTTGGTCCAAAACACTATAATTTTTGTTGTTGGAGCCATCCATTTGCGAATGGATCCTGCCACCAAGCAACCATTTGCTGTCTCGCTTCATTCATTTTGTGACTGGTAGTTCTCCATGCTCTTGAAAAAAAAACTACATGGCTTCTAGAAAAAAAACAGTCTGTCCTTCTCTACTGTATAATGTTAACTACATAGATGGAACATAATTTGATATTAAAACAAAATTAATTTGGAAATATGGAAGATTTTAAATGTGGATGATAGTACTTTAAAAATACTTTAAAAATGACACGCCAAATAACAGCTCAATCAATCAAAAACCAAATCTTGCCAGTGCAATTCTTTATTCTATTTTATAATTTTCTGGCCATGTTTAATCTGATGTTCAGCCAAAAAAACTGGCTCCCAATGTGGCTCAAAGGAATAAAGATCTGCAAAACTAGCAATTAAAATTCAGTATAAATGAGATACTCAGTGGAACTAAATTCATCCACCATGGATGCCACAGCCTGGCTTCTGCCTCCCTTCCTTATGATAACCTCAATAGACAGCTGTTGTTTGGGGGGTGGGTCTCACAGCTAAACATAGATCAAGGCACTGTGAAGGAGTATCTACTCACATTGCTCAAAATATCAAAGTTTTGTTTTATCCTGTTTAAGACACAGAGAAACAGCAAGACCAACCCACCATATGAGACTGGCAGATAATTCAATATAATTACCAGGATACCTTTCCAATAGTGTAATGGTGTGAATGGGAACATAAAGATTCAAATCCAGGCCAAGCCCATGATCTATAGCGAAAGAGTTAGATTTAAAAAATAAGAAACAATGAAGGTACTATTTACTAACTCTGGCAAGGCCTCACAACTGTCCTGGAAGTATCTGAAGTTCAACAACCAACTTTAAAAGAGTCAACAACCACCTTCTGTCTCTAGCTTTATAAGCTGCAGGCAGATGTTAGAATCACTGGCTGGCAGCCCAGAACCCCAGGCCCCAGAGGCCAATGTTCCTGGCTGAAGTACTGCCATCTTTGACATTCTCTTCCATTCTTAGACTGTTGGTTTAGCTCCAAAGCTCCTTTCACAATATTTACCACATAGATACTTTATTCTTATGGTTCATTCTATTCACATCTTTCTGTCATTTTTTCTGTTTTTTTTAATTATATTTATCTATATTCTCCAAAGAAGTCCAGTCTGATTATGTTGAAGAACCTTGAATTTGGTTCATTACAGGAGAAAAACAATCTTTTTATAAGTGAACCAGCCTAGCCATGTGATCTCAGGAACTGAGATGTGGTGAAGGCTAAGTGAATGTAACAGTCTGCTCAATGAAAAGACAGAGGTGGCATGTCTTGGCAGTAAAGCTGTAAGCTGCCATATGAGCCAACAAACTCAAACACACCCCTGCAATTGAAAATTACAATTCTAAGAGGCCCTTAGTTGATAGTGAAGAACAAGAAGGAATTCTCTGGAAAAATACAGGTCATGCATCCTTCCCCCCATTAGCCAAATGACTGGATAACTGGAGAAGAAGTGAAAACTTGTTCTATTTCCTAACGGCAGGAGGCCTGATAAATTGAAAAGTGTATAAAAGGCCAGATCAGAATACTCAAGGATCAGACTTTCATCTCTGAAGTTCTAAAATTTCACTCTATCTCAAACCTATTTCACCACCTCTCATGATACTTGCTCTGTTGATTCTACTTTTGCTGTCTAACCTTTCACACTGCTCTATGGTTCTGCTTCTTAGGTATTTCAACTGGGAACACCAGAGAAAGAAAAAGGTAACTATGCAAAGTGCTTTGGAATAAAACAGAGACCAAGAGTACCTAGAGAACTAGCTTAGCTTTCAGCTAGGTGGGCTACAGATAATTGAGAGTTTAAGCTATTACTTATTTTATTGTTATATGATGAGTTCTACATAATAATTTATTACAAGTCCACATAATGTCCATGCCCCATCCCGGCAGAGACGGGACTCTGCTGGGAGCCCCGCCCTATACCCCCCAGGCCCCCAACATACCTTGTAGCCTCCCAGCGAGGACCTGTTGGCTGAGACCGCCGCCAGTTCGAGGAGCCGACATGCCCGCCCCCAGGTCCGGGGAAGCTGGCAGAGCCACGGCTGCGGCAGCAAGGAGGGGGAGGCCCAAACAACGCCCCACAGAGAGAGTGGGGAAGGCAGAAACCTCGAGCCACGGTGGCTGGCGCTGCCGCACCCGAACACAACACTGATGCACCAGCCACCTCCACAAACCTAAGAAGGACACGCCCCAGGAAGTCCTACCTCAGTGTCCTCGCTTATGAACGAGGGCGGAGCTAGCCAGGGGTGGGACCTGGGAGGGAGGGAGAGGGCCGGGGGGAGGATAAAAGGCCAGAGGCTGAGGGGATGAGGAGGAAGCAGGCTGATGCAGCGCAAGGGCGGCCAACACAGAGAGAGAGGGAGTGGAGCCCAAGCACAGCCGGGGAGAGGCAAGAGCAAAAGGGGTGAAGTAACCCAGCTCTGCCCTCCCAATTCTGAGACCTCCGGGATGCCTAGATCACAGTCAGGGCACACCTAGAGCAGCAGCCATGGCAGGGGCCACCAGGGGCGTGGCAGTCCCTTTTTGTCTATATTTGTGTTTTTATATTTCATTTCTCTATGGCATTTAATTGCTTTTTCTGAACTGCATTAGAAGTTTGTACATTTTCCCACTATCCCGTTCTATGAGTTTTTATATCTATTCTTGATTGGAACAGTGTATTGTTTTCATGTTACTTTTGTTGATTGTGCATTATGCTTAATAATAAATAATTTTCATTCATTTTGATCAGCTAATAAGTCGATAAATGTTCCCCAATCGGCAGTGTTAAAGCAAATAAGACTGAGATTTTCACTATCAGTAAAGATGTACAAGTGGAAGTCTGTTAGAAATTTGTGGGGGAATGGAAAAGTCTTCTTTTTCTCACCTGTCACTTGCTCACACACTGTCTCCAATGGAAGCTGAGGCACCAGGTAAGGAAGAAAAAAGAGAGAGAATGTGGCACAAGCAGTACCTCCTAATTTCCCTGATCACTGCACTGCCACTTTGTCTCCTGTGCAGAAAAGGAGCTGCGGAAAGGAAAAAGCAGCAGCAGCAACCTCCGCTTCTTCCCAATTTCTGCAGCTTGCCTACTTTCTTTACTGGCAATGGAGGTAGCTGGAGAAGGAAGGGAACAGCATCACTGCAGCATCCTCCTTCCACCTGCCACCACTTCAATGACCACTTGACTTCTTTTCTGGCTCCTGTCACCATCCACCTGCTTTCTTAGTGGCCTGGATGCACTTACCTGATTTCTTTCCTTATCCTAAGTCAACCCAGCATCACCAGAATCACCTAGAGCCTTGCCAAGATCCTTTACAATATTTGCACTTGAGTAGACAGTGCTTCTTTAGTGTGTGTGTGTGTGGGGGGGGGTCATTGGAAACATGCTCCTCTTTAAAAATATTTGTGATGTTTCTGCAAACCTGGGGTTTCTCTTGGATTTGTGGAAAAATGACCATGCCCCATTTTGTGTGTGCATATGTATGTTTTGATCTGTACCCCATAGGCCAGTTTAAGAGTGATATATTTGATTATATATATCAGCATTGAACAATAAACCATGGACAAAGCATGCCATGAGGCTGTATCAGGGTGGGAGTCTGATCAAAAATCTTAGTCACAAAATGAAATAAGCGATACACCCAAACTATGTCAACCTTCTAGTCAGACCACAGTTCATGATTGTTTTCTCATGCATTTCTGGCATCTTTATTTTTTTTTTGCTTCCATAATGTCAGATATATCATGAGTACTAAAAATTCCATTTCAATGTTCAGAAGAGATTGTCAAAAATAAAATATATGCATCTCATTAGGATTGTCAAGATTTTAAACAGTTCAATGTGGTATTTTTAAGATCACCATCCAAGTTTGTCAGATACAGTAATAGCAATCAAACTTTTTATTGTCCTTTTTATTTACTATTAAATCACACACAGGCTTCTTCTGCCTATAGTTTTTCTCACAATTAGAATGATTGCCAAACAGTATCTTCTTATAAGTACAAAAGAGAGAAGGCAAGTCAACAAATACGCATTATCGTATTTAAGTTTTTATAATGATTACATTGTTCTGAAGACATTTTTGCCAGCTATACAAATTGAGGCCTCTGAAATAAAATAAAATGTGCAATTAGTCTGCAAATTAATAATCCCAGGTTTACTGGAATAATTGAATATGGAATTACAGTTCACAATACATTTTAAAATCAGTATTAATTCATTTTACATTCTCAATTACTCCTTTTGTTATGAAAATAGAAGAAAAGATACTATGCTTATTATTTTTTTTAATTTTTAGAAGCACAATAATAGACCTTTCAAGTTCTATTATTAGTGAGATAACTATTTCAATCATAATGAATTTATTAACAAGTTTTGCCAGCCTGGTTGTAATATTTCCTGGCCTCAATCCCCAGATTAGTATTTGTACTAATCAATGTCAGGGTGCTGACATTGTGAGAATGTAACAGTAGATCTGACCCTTCCAAAACATTTATCTGCTTGAACAGTATGCTAATCTTAGACTTGCCCTACATACAGTTTTTCTTTCCTGCTAGGGCGATTCACTCTTCTCCAAACACAAAAGTCCAGATTCAAGTTCTCACATATGTCTCATGATATAGAAGTCAAAGGCCTGGAGATCAGAGATCCCCACAAGGAATGTTTTCATATATTCATGGTGACAGAGACTCACAGACATTTGCCAGATGAGAAAAATCTTCATGTTTTGTTTCACTGGCCCGACCCCTCCCCCCACTTTCTCATCCATGTTTTTCTTCTGGTAAAGGAAAAGTGCCCATTGGCAGAGGAAATGATAAATGTAGTTTTAGATGTTCTAATGAACTGATAGAAGAGGAATTACAAGTGAATTTGCTTCCTCCAACTGTATGTTTTGGGGTATTGAGGTGGGAGAATAATGCTTATATTTCAGATGAAGAACTGCAAGTTTAACAAAGCTCACAGAACACATTCCTCCTGTTGCAGCCAGCTGAACGCTCCAATCTGGGTCTCTTGAAAGGAAAGAAAGTGTGAATCATGACATGGAGGACAAGGCTAAATACTATCGCCACCAGACATGCCCTTTTGCTCATGTATTTTGATTGCTGATCAACTATTGAGCCGTAAGATGCAAATAATGTTTTTGAACCAAACCAATTCTAAATATCTTAGCGACAAACCATCTTATATAATGTTACAGTCATATGGAAGCACAGAATGAAGTGACTGCTGTTATTGCTTGAGTATGTTTTTTGAAAAAGACAACTTGATTTACAAACAAGGATAGATCCCCTAAAAAGGTAAAGGTGCAAGAATCAGTCATTTCCAACTATGGGGTGACGTCACATCATGATGTTTTCACGGCAGACTTTGGGGTGGCTTGCCATTGCGTTCCCCAGTCATTTACACTTCCCCCTCCCAACAAGCCGGGTACTGATTTTCCCTTAGAAGGATGGAAAGCTGAGTCAGCCTTGAGCCAGCTACTTGAACCCAGCTTCCGCTGGGATCGAACTCAGGTTGTGAGCAGATAGTTTGGACTGAAGTTCAGCAGCTTTACAACTGTGCACCATGGGGCTCCTGTAGATCCCCTGTTTGTATGCCATTCTGTTGGAGACTTCTTGAAACAGTAACATTATGTTGGCAATGACCAAAGAAGGGCCACAGCTTTCAGCCTTCCAGGTTAGTATGCAATACATTGTCTATTAAAGTACTTACCATCTGCTATCCAAATCTAGTATCTAACTGAAACATTATTTAGACCAAGTAAGAATAATAATTAATTCATGCATTATGTATTTTTTGCTTAGTCACTTTAATTTTTTGAATATTTTTAAAATACAGATTCTACAAGTACCACTGAACAGATTTCATATTGTGGCCCAACATATTGATACGCTTAGAGAATCATCTTTTCACAATGCAGTCCAGCGCACTTACCCCAGACTAAGCATCAAAATTGATGGGTTAGATTGGAGTAACTCTGCATAGGATTGCACTATCAAACTATATGGAATCAGATGACCCTGCAACTCAATTACAGGGCAATATACTGTTATAATAGAATAAGAACATAGGAACATAAGAGAAGCCATGTTAGATCAGTCCAATGGCCCATCCAGTCCAACACTCTGGGTCACACAGTGGCAAAAAAAAATTATATATACACACACACACACACATATACACACACACTGTGGCTAATAGCCACTAATGGACCTCTGCTCCATATTTTTATCTAACCCCCTCTTGAAGGTGGCTATGCTTGTGGCCGCCACCACCTCCTGTGGCAGTGAATTCCACATGTTAATCACCCTTTGGGTGAAGAAGTATTTCCTTTTATCCATTTTAACCTGTCTGCTCAGCAATTTCATTGAATGCCCACAAGTTCATATATTGTGAGAAAGGGAGAAAAGTACTTCTTTCTCTACTTTCTCCATCCCATGCATTATTTTGTAAACCTCTATCATGTCACCCCGCAGTCGACGTTTCTCCAAGCTAAAGAGCCCCAAGCGGTTAAACCTTTCTTCATACAGAAAATGTTCCAGCCCTTTAATCATTCTAGTTGCCTTTTCTGGACTTTCTCCAATGCTATAATATCCTTTTTGAGGTGCGGCGACCAGAACTGCATACAGTACTCCAAATGAGACCGCACCATCGATTTATACAGGGGAATTACGATACTGGCCGATTTGTTTTCAATTCCCTTCCTAATAATTCCCAGCATGGTGTTGGCCTTTTTTATTGCAAACGCACACTGTCTTGACATTTTCAGTGAATTATTCACCACGACCCCAAGATCTCTCTCTTGGTCAGTCTCTGACAGTTCACACCCCATCAACTTGTATTTGTAGCTGGGATTCTTGGCCCCAATGTGCATTACTTTGCACTTGTCCACATTGAACCGCATCTGCCATGTTGATGCCCACTCACCCAGCCTCAACAGATCCCTTTGGAGTTCCTCACAATCCTCTCTGGTTCTCACCACCCTGAACAATTTAGTGTCATCCGCAAACTTGGCTACTTCACTGCTCACTCCCAACTCTAAATCATTTATGAACAAGTTAAAGAGCATGGGACCCAGTACCGAGCCCTGTGGCACCCCACTACTTACCGTCCTCCACTGCGAAGACTGCACATTTGTACTCACTCTCTGATTCCTATTACTCAGCCAGTTTTTGATCCACAAGAGGACCTGTCCTTTTACTCCGTGACTCTCAAGCTTTCTAAGGAGCCTTTGATTTATTTATTTATTTATTTATTTATTTATTTTACGATTTATATCCCGCCCTTCCCAGCAAGTGGCTCAGGGCGGAACTTTATCAAAAGCTTTCTGGAAGTCAAGGTAAACAACATCTATCGGGTCTCCTTTGTCCACATGTTTGTTCACTTCCTCAAAGAAATGTAACAGGTTAGTGAGGCAAGATCTTCCCTTACAGAACCCATGCTGAGTCTTCCTCAATAACCCGTGTTCATCAACGTGCCTACCCATTCTGTCCTTGATAATGGTTTCTACCAATTTTCCCGGTATTGATGTCAGACTGACTGGCCTGTAATTTCCTGAATCTCCTCTGGAACTCTTTTTAAAGATGGAGGTGATATTTGCTACCTTCCAGTCCTCAGGAACGGAGGCAGATTTCAATGAAAGATTACAGATTTTTGTTAGAAGATCCACAAGTTCAACTTTGAGTTCTTTTAGAACTCTCGGATGTATGCCATCCGGACCCAGTGACTTATTAGTTTTTAATTAGTCTATCAGTTGTAGGACCTCCTCTTTTGTCACCTCAATCTGACTCAGGTCTTTCAACACCCCTTCCAAAATTAGTGGTTCTGGGGCAGGCAAAAAGTTCTCATCTTCCACAGTGAAGACGGAGGCAAAAAATGCATTCAGCTTCTCAGCCATTTCCTTATCCTCCTTCAGTAATCCTTTTACCCCATGGTCATCCAAGGGCCTCACTGCCTCCCTGGCTGGTTTCCAGCTTCTAATATATTTGAAGAAATTTTTATTTTGGGTCTTTATGTTTTTTGCAATATGCTCCTCATAGTCCCTTTTTGCCTGCCTGATCACAGTCTTGCATTTGATTTGCCACAGCCTGTGTTCCCTTTTATAAATCTCACTTGGACTGGTTTTCCACCTCTTAAAGGAGTCTTTCTTACCTTTTACAGCTTCCATTACTTTGTTTGTTAACCTTGCAGGCCTTTTCTTATGCCTGTTTGTGCCTTTCCTAACTTGTGGTATGTATTTTATCTGAGCTTCTAGGATTATACTTTTTATTTATTTATTTATTTATTACATTTGACTTATATCCCGCCCTCTCCGCAAGCGGACTCAGGGCGGCTCACAGTAAATAGTCTCCAAGCTTCCCCAAGGGTTTTGATCATATTTACCTTTCCTTTCATTTTCCTCTTCACATGCCTCCTCATCTCAGAGAATTTACCCCTTTTAAAGTCAAACGTGGTTGTGGCGGTCTTTTTGGGCAACTCCCTATTTATACAAACGGTGAAATCAATAATATTATGGTCACTGCTCCCAAGCGGTGCAATCACTTTTACATCTCTCACCAAGTCTTGGGCATTACCAAATCCAGGATCGCCCCACCCCTGGTAGGTTCTGAGACCATCTGCTCCATAGCACAGTCATTGAGAGCATCAAGAAACTCAATCTCATTCTCTCGACCAGAATACATATTGACCCAATCAATCTGCAGGTAGTTAAAATCACCTATTATGACACAGTTTTTATGCTTAGCCGCTATCTTTAAGCCTTCCATCATATTATAATCGTCCTCTCTCTTTTGATTTGGTGGGCGATAACAAACTCCCATAGTTAAATTTCCTTTTGGGCCCTCTATTTCAACCCAAAGCATTTCTAAAAGGGAATCTAATTCTCTGACCTCAGTCTTACTGGACCGTATATCCTCTCTGACATACAGAGCCACCCCATCTCCAACCCTTCTCTCCCTATCCTTCCGATATAACTTATATCCAGGAATCACCGTGTCCTACTGATTCTCCTCATTCCACCAAGTTTCTGAAATTCCCACAATGTCTATGTTTTCTCCCAACACTAAACATTCCAATTCACCAATTTTACTTCGAACACTTCTAGCATTTGCATACAAACATCTATAATTTCCCAGGCAAGCTAGGCCCGCCACCTTCCTCCTGCCGCCTCGAGACTCTGGCAGACAGTCCATACTGTTTGTCACCATCACAGTGGACAACTCTGATCCGTTACCTGGTAGAAAAATAGCAGCCAACCCTTCATCTCTTTGAGATGAGTCCTCCCGTACCAGAGACATTTCATCTCCTGTCGGCTTTCCCCCATGATTTAGTTTAAAAACTGCTCTGCCACCTTTTTGATTTTAAGCGCCAGCAGCCTGGTTCCATCCGGGTACAAGTGGAGATTGTCTCTTTTGTACAGCTCCAGCTTATTCCAGAATGCATCCCAGTGCCTAACAAACTTAAACCCTGGCAGTGACAAGCAACCCCGCAGGACAGACATAACTAATTTGTCTCACCAGGGGCACAAACTGTTTTGAATCCTGTTACGCAGAGGAAATATCTAAATGACTTGGGTGAAATGGTCAATATTTTAAAATGACAGGATAGCAAAATGCAGAAATAAGTTTGCTTCAAACCAGAAACTCAGTGTAGTGAGCTAGCATTTGGATCTGGGATCTGGGAGACCTGTGCTAAAATCTCAACTCTGCCATGGAAACTAATTTTAACTTCCAGTGGGTTAAAACCAAATTGAAGTATTTATGAATTAATATTCTTTTAGCAAGGAAGCAAGTTTATTCACAGCAAAAGCCAGCAAAAACAATACAGATAAAACCAATGCCAGTTACAGTAACCCATATAAATTGTGCTAAGAGAACAAAGGTAAAATTGCTACAATCAATTATAAAACATACATACCTACATACAGTTAATGATGGGATTAATATAATATAGTGTAATTATCTTGGTCTGAAAGAATTTTGCTTGTTAAATCCTTTCTTCTACCTAAATTTCCCTTTTTAAAATTTCAATCTATCCCACTAGCAGGGGTAGGGAACGTTGGCTCTCCAGATGTTTTTTGCCTACAACTCTGATCAGCCTCAGCCACTAGCTGTACCAGCAAAAAAATAAAATTAAGGCAAAATTTTTTAAATGAGTTTATATGGACAAATTGGAAAGCTAGGATGGGTCATAAGACATTGAGTATGCCCATTAAGTGTGGAGGGCCCCCTGAATATTCCAGATCTTAAGTGGTACTATGTAATTTCTCCTTTAGCCTGATTACTGAAATAGCTTAGCCCTAAACCGGAAGAGGAGTGGATCTCCATGGACAACTCATACTCTGCTTCTCTGTCAATTCAAGAAATGACATGACTCAAGTCAAAAGACAGACCCCAATCAATCTCCAACAATTCTTTTTTATATAATACACTCAAAATTTAGGATTCTTGGAGGAAAAGGTTGGCCCCAGATATCATACCAATGTTCATATTTACATATCAGAAGTGATTTTCACCAAGAAATAATAGACAGGCTTTCCATGAATGACTAGTGGCAGGTTCACTATCCCCTTTTTCTTAGATACAAATTGGGGAGGTATAAATATCTTCAAATCAGGAACCTAATTAATAGTCTTAGGATCTCTGGGGTTTTTGATAGATCACTTACACCTTTTGAAATTATAATTAGTAAAGAAAAAAAATTAAAAATATGGCCTCTTCTGTCTATAGGATGCTTGTTCTGTCTACACACAGAGGTGTTTTACACCATATCAAACAAAATGGAATTTGATTCTGGGGTTAAATCTAACTGAATCTAACTGGATACAAATTTGGAATTCCCCCTCAAATAAATCTAAAATGTGCAATATAAGACTTCAGTTTTATAAATTGCTTTCAAATTTGTACTTATCACCACACAAAATGTATCCATTGAATAAAACTTGCAACCCAAAATGTTGGATGCAATGCAATCAAACAGGGACTAATTTCCATAACTGGTGGGTATGTAATATTATTCAAACTTTTTGGAAAGTTCATATCTAATCCAGCATCCTGTCACACACAGTGACCAACCAGTTCTGGACAACCAGCAACACAGCTTAGAGGCCAGGGCCTTCTCCTCATGTTGCTTCCTGGCTCTAGGATTCAAAGATTTACTCTGAATACCAGTTTACTCTCTGCAGTTGGCCTATGAACACATAGTCTGAGTGTGGGACTGCATGTAAGACTGAAGACAAAGAAGTATTTCCTTACAAGATTTGTTATCTGGTGGCAAAGAGAAGTCAAGGAGAAAAAGCGATAGGGGTAGTAGCCTGATGCCAGAGGAGGAAGAGTCTGACATTAGGAATGTTTGGAACTGGCAAAAGCAAGGTGTATTGAATTTGAATTGATTTTGACAGGCAGGCACTGGAACATAGGAATGGGTTATATAGACATTGAGGAGTAGGGAGCTTCAGGAACAAGTGTGGCCTGGGAAGAGCTGATAACAGAAGACAATTATTAGAGATGTGGAGATGCCCGTGAAGGAATTTTGGAGGAAAGAGGCAGAGCTGTGACACACTGAGATAAAATAACAATTGATATTTTTAGAATTCAGCTATGATTCCTATAATAAACCTCTTCCCCTTTCCAAAAATGATTTTGCAAAGGAAATATAAATGTATGGGTGTGCACATCTGCTGGGTGGGATGTTTACCTTTACCATGTATTGATTTGTTTATAATATTTATAGTCCACCTTTCTCATAGAGTCTCATGGAGGTTTACACACAGTGAATCAATACAGTCAACAAAATGGGATGTTCATATAAACAGTGCCTTATGATCATAAAAGTCTGGAACCAACCAGAACTGAAGCACAGCTTAAGTATTAACATGATGTACCAAGTGGTGCAAAAATTACATACTACTGACAGTAAGTTATACACAGCAGTATAAATCACCGCCGTCCCTAATTATATATCCAAGTAAATAGATCCAGGTGGGCAGCCGTGTTGGTCTGAAGCAGTAGAATGAAGCAAGAGTCAAGTTGGACCTTTAAGACCAACAAAGTTTTATTCAGAATGTAAGCTTTCGTATATTCTAAGCACACTTTATCATACAATAGTATGGAATGGCAAGCAGTTCTAAATATAGAGGAAGTGGGCAGTGAGTTAGTATCCAGATTCATGGAAATGTTTTTTAGCAGATTAAAAGAATCACAAATTGGGGTCTGGTGTTTGCTAGTTAGTGTTAACTGAGCTGAAACAACAACGAAGGGTAATTAAAGCAGATTGATGTCCATGTTCTAAACCCAATAACTATTCTGGGTGTCAAGTGCAATAAATGAGAGCCTGTTGTAATGTTTTTGTTGTTCAATATCTGGGTTGAAATGAGGGCATAGGTTTCTCAGAGGTTTGATTTAAACATGTAATACATATATAAAAATAATTCTAGTTTGTCATTAGAAAAAAGAATACATTAAAATATGGTGGAATACGGATAGTATATGTAATGAGATAAACAGCCAGTATCCCTATTTGAGTATGTCAATACAAAAAACATTATTCGGATACACTATTCTAAAAGAGAAATACATTGTAATACTGTGGATATATAGCTATACTTAGTGAAAGTGAGTTTAGTATATGTAATGAAATTTAAAAAAAACCCCCAATATTCCTGTTCAGCCCTGAGGAGGTGTTTGTTCCAAGTTTCATAATAATTTGTAATTCAGCAATTTCCCTCTCCATTCTGTTCTTGAAGTAAACTTGTGAACCTTTTTGTACAATGCAATCCTATTACATGTATATAAAAACCTTCTTGAATAATTTAGTTTTGCATAATTTGTGGAAAGCCAGAAGAACAGGAGCCTTCATAACTTCCTTGGGCAGGTCATTCCATAAGACGGGCGCCACAATGGAGAAAGAACAAATACAGGCAGTTGTTGATTTTGCCCATTTGCAGTATGGCACCTGCAGAAGCCCTTGCTAACATAAGCAAAGCTGCCATGGCAAAGCATATAGAAAGAGACAGTCTTGCAGATAAGAGGAAATATGGCCATTAAAGGCTTTGTAAGTGATAGCCAATACTTTAAATCAAGTCCAGTAACAAATAGGTTGCAAATGGAATGTCTGCAGAATGGAAGTAATATGCATGTTCTATCTTGCTCCTGATAATAGCCAAGCTGTGGCATTCTGAACCAGTTTAAGTTTCCAAATTGAGTTTGATGGGAGACAAAAATGTACAGTGCATTACAGTAGTCTAGTCATGTTACTGTGGTGTGCATTCTGGTGATTAGATTAGCTATATCAAGGTAAGGGGCCATCTTACACGCTAGGGACACAACAGAAATAATTCTAGAGCCAATTTGGTATAGTAGTTAAGTGTGCAGATTCTGATCTGGAAGAAGTAAGTTTGATTCCCCACTCTTCCACATGCACCTTCTGAGTGACCTTGGGTCAGTTACAGTTCTCAAAAGAGCTGCTCTCTTAAAAGCAATTCTCGAAAGAGCTCTCTCAGTCCCACTTACTTTACAGGTTGTCTGTTGTAGGGAGAGGAAGGGAAAGGAGATTGTAAGCAGCCTGGAGATTCTGAGTGAAGGGGAGGGTATAAATCCAACCTTCTTTTCTAAAATCCTCTTTTAACCAACTGGAAGATTGTTTTAAAGACACTAAGTCTGGTAAAACACAGTGAGAAGTCTCTAAGGGGACAGGACAGGAGATACAAGATAGGTTAGGAAAAACAGACCTTCACTGCAGTAATTAATGGTAGTCATCTTGACCAGGCCTCAGATTCAGTGGAAGCTCACAGGAGCACAGCTCCTGAACCTTTCTGAGAGTTCCTCCCCTGCCTTCTGAGAATTCCACCTCCTTGTACATTAAATAGTATGTGCAGCTGCATAACAATCCCTGGATGAGCTCCACCACCTATTTTTCTACAAAATGACCCCTGATCTTGAATCAGGTCACATTTTTGCATTACCACTCTTGAAATGTCTCTGCAGATGGACAAAATGGGGAGCTGAGACTGAGAAAGGTCTAAAGCCCACCCATGAGTTCATGGCAAAGGTGATCAGTCAAATAAAAGGCTTATTGTTTTCTTGCTCAGTTATATCCTACAGTATACTAGCTCTCAGTAGGCTGGCTATTGTAGAATAAAGGTGAAATAGAACACACTCTCAAAGCTTCCTTAAATATTGCAGCATATGCGTTGGGTCTGGGTCTCCACTGTGTGTCAGAAGTAACACAATCATACACGAATTATGGGGTCTTCTCAATGCACATGTGCCATGAGATTAGGATCAAAACTGTGTTGTACATGGATAATGAGCTTTACCTTTCCTCTCTGCACCATTTCCCCAATCTGAAACAGCTGTGTGGAGGAAGAAGACCGCAGATTTATACCCTGCCCTTCTCTCTGAATCAGAGCCTCAGAGCAACTTATAATCTCCTTTATCTCCTTTCCCCACAACAGACACCCTGTGAGGTGGGTGGGGCTGAGAGAGCTCTCACAGCAGCTGCTCTTTCAAGGACAGATTCCTACGAGAGCCATGGCTAACCCAAGGACATTCCAGCAGCTGCAAGTGCAGAAGTGGGGAATCAAACCTAGTTTTCCCAGATAAGAGTCCACACACTTGACCACTACACCAAACTGGTGTACCCTGGGATTCATATGAGTTTCCTTATGGACCAACAGCACACACACCTGGACTATTTCATGCTAGAAAAATGATACTGGGGAAGATCCCTTCTCTATGTACACCATGATCCTGTTCCTAATGGGGTACCACAAATGACGGAATTGAGAATATACAACTCATATCTGATTGTCAGACACAGGGCAGGAACCCAGACTTATTTCATGTACTCAGAGAGAGACCCAACAACTTACAGATCTGAATGTAACTGCTGGGTTAGTGATAACTGTATCAGTTCTTCCACAGCTCATTAAACAAACTTGGACCATATGTATGTTTATGAGAAAAGCTTTGTTTTGATAGTGCTAAATGTCAGTATTAGAAGCAAGTCTGACACAGTAAATGGCTGCTGGTTGGCATCTTGACATCTTAATACAGGAATGCCAAAGGAACTGAACTTTGCACTGCTGTTATTGCTGATGTATGGCAGATTAGATGTTGGTGGGTGGTTGCCATCTGTTGGCATGGTGTTGTTTTTGTATGTACATAGATCTTAATGACACAAATCCATTTCTCAATTAACTAAATTGATTACTTGGCAAGTTACTGTCAAAAGAAAGTAGTTTTCAAGAAGTGTTCACTGTGACTTGTACTTATAAAAAGAACATATTGTTCTTAACTTTTTATAGGTTGTCTGACACTGAATCTTATCAGGTATCCTGATATCGAAGTGTGTATTTCATATTTTGCTGCATTGTTTGATATCTAATTTCTACTATCAGGTTTATTGTTATCAAAATGACTGGAGTTGTATAAGGTGATGCACACTGGGACAAAAAAATCCCAACTTCAAGTATAGGCTAATGGGTCTGAAATTATGAGACTGATCAAGAGAGAGATCTTGGGGTCATGATAGATAACTCACTGAAAGTGTCAAGACAGTGTGCGTTTGCAATAAAAAAGGCCAATGCCATGCTGGGAATTATTAGGAAGGGAATTGAAAACAAATCAGCCAGTATCATAATGCCCCTGTATAAATCGATGGTGCGGTCTCATTTGGAGTACTGTGTGCAGTTCTGGTCGCCGCACCTCAAAAAGGATATTATAGCTTTAGAGAAGGTGCAGAGAAGGGCAACTAGAATGATTAAAGGGCTGGAGCACTTTCCCTATGAAGGAAGGTTGAAACGCTTGGGGCTCTTTAGCTTGGAGAAACGTCGACTGTGGGGTGACATGATAATGGTTTACAAGATAATGCATGGAATGGAGAAAGTAGAGAAAGAAGTACTTTTCTCCCTTTCTCACAATACAAGAACTCGTGGGCATTCGATGAAATTGCTGAGCAGACAGGTTAAGATGGATAAAAGGAAGTACTTCTTCACCCAAAGGGTGATTAACATGTGGAATTCACTGCCACAGGAGGTGGTGGCAGCCACAAGTATAGCCACCTTCAAGAGGGGTTTAGATAAAAATATGGAGCACAGGTCCATCAGTGGCTATTAGCCACAGTGTATGTGTGTATATAACATTTTTTGCCACTGTGTGACACAGAGTGTTGGACTTGATGGGCCGTTGGCCTGATCCAACATGGCTTCTCTTATGTTCTTATTGAGAGACTAAGAGAGAAAAACATCTTGGGGCTGTAATGAATAGTTCAATTAAAGTGTCAACCCAGTGTACTGCAGCAGTGAAAAACACAAACTCTATGTTAGGAATTATTAGGAATGAAACTGAGAAAAAAATGGCCAAGATTATAATGCCTCTCTGTCGCAGCCTCATTGGGAATACTGTGTACAGTCCTGGTCACCATCTCTCAAAAAGGGCATTGCAGAGCTGGAAGAAGTACAGAAGAGGGAAAACAAGATGGTTAGCGGGTTGGAGCTCCTTCCCTATGTGGAAAGAATGAAGCATCTGAGACTTCAATTTAGAAAAGAAGCAACATGATAAGAGATTTATAAATCTGTACATGGCATGGGGAGAGTTGACAGAAATTTTTCTCCCTTTCCCCAAATACTAGAACTTGGGGACATCCAATGAAGCTGATGGGCAGTAGATTCAGGATGGACAAAAGGAAACAATTCTTTACACAAAGAGTGATTAAAACGTGCGGTTTGCTGCCAGAGGATGTACTGATAGCCACAGCAATAAACAGCTTTAAAATGGAATTAAGACATATTCATGAAGGATAAATCTATCAGTGGCTACTAGCCGTGTTGACCGAGGAAAACCTCCATGTTCAGAAGCAGTCAATCTCTAAATTCCAGAGCCAGGAGGAAAGAAATTAGGAAAAGATCTCAGTTTTTATATCCTGCTATTGGACAGAGGACCTGTTTGGTCACTGTGTAAAGCAGGATGCTGGATGAGATGAGGACCTGTTTGTTCACTGTGTAAAGCAGGATGCTGGATGAGATGAACCATTGGTCTGGTCCAGCAAGTCTCTTCTTATGTCCCTGTATTTCTTGCAGTGTGAAGTATAATTTTTTCAGGATATCCAAAAAGACAGAAAAAATATTTCTGATGTTCACATATCATTTTGAAGCCTTTTCTGGTTTCCAAAGAAAGGTATTCAGATGGGAGAAAGCTAGTTTTTGATTTGCAGATTTACAAAAATGAATGTTTTTGTTTTATTAACAACCTCATTTTTAGTATGGAAGAGGAAGGTGAGTTGATCAAGCAAAAAATGAATGTATCTGATATTTCAAACATAAACACAAGTATAAACAGAGAAAATAATACTCTACTACTTTAAAGAACTGTAAATATTGTAACAAGATCATGTATATGAAGCACATTGGTCTTTATAAAGTGCTAAAAATTATTCTTTGTAAATTCCATATATGTCACCCTATTTTCATTATGCATTTAAGTTACATGGAGTTACTCTTTCCTTTCTTTTCATCTCACCCTTCTATTGTTTTATATTAACTGTGAACCAGAATAATCTATGATTTTAGAACTTCACAGAAATATTTATAATATAACCTAATTCTCTTTAGTATCGGGTACCATGTTATGTTTCTTCTGTACCTTCTTTATCTATTAAAAATAATGTTTATGTTTTATTTAAGTTTACCTTTTAAGATTTTGCCTAAATCCTCATAGATTCTCAGATTAGATCAGTATTAACCTGCAGAATCAGCACTCTTTTTATAATGGAAATATTTATCATATACCCCATTATCTTTAGTATCAGGTACCATGTTATGGGGTTTTTTTTCTCACCAGCTTTATCTAAGAAAAATAATGTTTATGTTTTATTTAAGTTTGCCTTTGAAGGTTTTGCCTGAGTCCTTGCAGATTCTCAGATAAGATCAGTATTCACTTGCTGAATCATCACTATTTTTATAATTAAATAAACTTCTCTGATTATATTTGAAGTAAAAATCAATTAGTTTTCCTGGACACCTGCCCAGGGACAGCCCAGACCTCTCTCAAAAAAAGAAAAAGGTTAACCTTCATTCCCAGGTGTGCATTCTGAGATTGTAGAAGCAATTATGTATAGCCAGGACACATGGTTTAATTAAAATGAATAACCCAATTGATGCCTGAAAGCACCCCCTTTCTCTCGTTGTTTTAGGAGGGTTCCAAGCTCCTTTTACTCCATCTCTTGACCAGAAAACAAACCATCCCTTCAAGTTATCAAACAGGATTTTTATTTAAAAAGCAAGCAGCCACGATGCCAAACTAGATTCTGGGATTCTCAGCATCCAGCTGCTTCCATAAATTTATTGTTACAGGCTTGACAATTTGTACTGCCACACAATATACTTATGCAAAACTCAGACAAAAATACAATAAATAAATAGAACAAAAAATCATAATAACAAAACTTGTTTTGTGATTCTAAACACAAATGAAATATCCCAGGCATGGCTCTAATTAATCCATGGAAATGAAATTACTTTATTGATATGCATCCATGAAAGAATTATTCAGAGATACCAACCACTGGGTAGTTAATGGCAAATAGTACGCTTGCTACTAAAGCTCTTCAGATTTTACAGAATGGGTTGGGAGAAAGCTACCCACAAATGTGCAGATGGATTTTTCTATTCACTTGTTTCTGTACACTTGTTTGTTCAACTACTGTGTGACCTATGGAGATGTGTTCAGAGTCTCTCATTATTCTAAGTGATTGGTAATTCTCTTCCTCCTTTTCTCGCTCACATTTTCAGAGACAGATATTGTGTTTGTTCTCCCAAGCTTCAAGGGATACAAATAACTCATTTAACAAAGTATCAAGCCAAAGTTATTTTTGACATTATGAAGATAGTAAATGAGTACTGAGAATAATCTCAGATAATAACAAAAAATAAAAACTAACAACAGTGATAAACTAATCCCAAAGGAAATGTAGATCAGGACCTCACCAACAATGGTTTTTATTGCAGGGCAATCTAGTTACCACTTTTTAAAAAAGTCACCCTGACCTAGAATTTGTTTATGCAGCACCTACTCTGGGAGCTTTTTATTTCAAATGCCTAAATCATGAAATTACTCCAATACATACATGCCTGGAATAGTCTTTATGCTAATGATGTTAATTATTTTATCATACATAATGTTGTTGCAAATAAGTACATATGCTATAGTTTCTATTATAAGTTCATGGTACGAGACACAACAATTCAACAGTTGATGTTTACTCACTTTTTCTTATTTACATTTTGAACTACTGTAAATGTTAGAGATGGAATGAAAAGTATGTCAAACTCTGTAACAAATGTGAAAGCAAACTGAATATATTTAATCACTGTGAATCTTATTAGAACCTGTACATATGCAAGTTGCCTGTGCTTTAATTGTGGTTCATTATCACAATAACAGGAATGGTGGGAAGAAACAATAAAGAACCCCCCCCCCCCCCAATTCTGTGGATATGTGTTCACACTGTAGTATTTGTTCTGTGTAGATTCCATTTGTAGTGCTAGAGTGTATAATTTAGAGACACTCCCTTATATTCAGCAGTGTTGGGGAAATGATAGTTTGTGGACTTGCCTCACATTATCTTACTACTTCTCCGTCCATGATGCGCAACATTCTGCCCCTGTGCTCCATCCTTTATGCTCTCTTGATGGAGCAGCAAGAGAATAAATGGGAAGTGATGGAGGCACCCATGATGATATCACTTCTGAATGAATGCCCAGAAGTGATGTCACTGCACCCATGATGTTCTAGGAACTTCCCCAAATTTCTGAATGAAAAATTCTTACAGCATCATGGTCACCATGGTGTCATTTCTTGGTGCTCACCTGGAAGTGACATCATAGTGTCAGTGACACTTCATCCTCCCCATGTTCTACCTCCCCAAAATTCCCAGGGGTTGCTACTGCAGGGTTAGCAACCCTTTGTAACATCACCTTAGTTAGTTTTAGAACAAGGCTTAGAGACTACTGAACAAGATGTACAGCTGCTGAACACAGTAAATTTGTAGGCCATTTTTCATTTTGTTAGACTTTATCTGCAGACCAAGAAACACTACACCATTGCTTATGAAGAGCAGGGCATTCAGTGTATTCAGTCCACAAGAGAGACATTAGCATGAACAGCATACTCAGTTGCTGTGGTTTAGGGGACCAACGTGCTAAACAAATCTGAAAACACCTGGACCAATTTCCCACTAAACTTAGGCTGCTCTCACTCTCCTCTTCTCCGCAGGGCTACTGCTGGATTTCGCACAAACAGCCACGGACCATCGAGTTGCTCTGCATCTCTTCAAGTTCCCTCCACAGCAGGCATGATTCTCTGAAAACCGGTTTCTGTCTGCCACTGAGGGAACTTGAAAAGGAGTGGGGCAACTCACCGGCATGGGACAGCTTGTGCGAATTCCAGCAGTAGTCCCGCAAGGAAAAGGAGCAACGAGACTGAAACGACGTGAGTGGGAAATTGGTCCTGGTTTCTGACTAAGTCACTAATTGTTGTAATCAATATATGGGACATCATAAACACAATCCAAATGTTTGGGGAATGTCCCACAAGGTTGTGTTGTTGTTTTTTTTAATGTTTTTTTGAATAGCAAAACCTAACACTTTTGGAAGTCCCTTCAGTTTCAGAACTGGTCTGCTGGACACCACATGAGATTATGCTTCTCTGAGAAACACAGGCTCAAGACCCACCTGGATGTGCACAGTTAGGTAATTCTCTATATCCCAAATAATGTTGGCAATATGGTAGACAGTGTGCTCTCTGACAGATGTGGGCTTTTTTGCAACTGATTGCTGGATACAAGCCATGGCTGTGTGATGTGACGGTTTCCAGTCCTGCTTGTTAATGTTGAGTCTAACACACGATTCTTGTGATCACTGATTTGCTTTGTCTTTCTGACCATGCCATGCTATTCTATAACAGTGCCTGGATATTCAGACAACAGCTTAGCCGTGGGGGTTCCCAAATCCAAGTTCACATGGCCTTTGGAGCTCCATTATTTTTTCCTGATATCACATAGTTATTTTAGTACAAATGCAGTTTCCTAACCACCTGAAATGCAATCTAAGGAAGGTTCACATAGTTTATTTTCAAACTTAAAAGTTTAGAATATTTTTACTAATGTCCCCAATAACTGCTTTTGAAATCTGGGAAATGGTGCTTTGGGGGAGTGGCCTCAAGTCACAGGTAACTTATGGTGACACTATATGGTTTTCAAGGCAAGAGTCATTCAAAGGTGTTTTGCCATTGCCTGCCTCCATGTCATGACTCTGGTATTCCTTGAATGTCTCCCAATACTAGCCAGTTCTGACCCTGCTTAGCTTCTGAGATCTGACAAGATTGGTCTAGCTTGTGATATTCAGGTCTGGGAGAAATGGTACTTAAGGAGGAGATATTACCAGCCTTGAACTACAATGAAAGTCAAGGTATACATTTTAATAAAAAAAAATATTTTTCCCTTATTGCCTTCCCAATCCAATAGCTCCTTCCCCCAAGCTGCAGTTAACTTCATGGAAGTTCAAAAAAATCAAGCACAGAACTACTGTGGGTGTGGGTGTATGCCTGGAAGTCATGGTTGACTTCTGGTGACCCTTCGTGTGGCTTGAATGTTCAGATAGGTAGCTTGCTATTTCCTGTCCCTGTGTCCCAGCCCAGATATTCCTTGGAGGTCTCTCATCCAAGTATTTGCCAAGGTTGGCCCTGCTTAGCATCTGATTTTATGAGATCAGACTTGCCTGGGCTACCCACATCAGGGCTAGGGCATTGTGCTTCTTTCTCAAACAACAGCTCTCCATGATGTGTAGTTGTCTGTTTTAAAATAATGGTTGTGCAGGGGGACCATGCTAATCTTCTCTGTATTGTTCCAAATTTAGCATATGTGCTGCCAAAGCAAGCACATAAAATAATGGTTTGAACATGAGACGAAGAAGAAGAAGAAGAAGAAGAAGAAGAAGAAGAAGAAGAAGAAGAAGAAGAAGAAGAAGAAGAAGAAGAAGAAGAAGAAGAAGAAGAAGAAGAAGAAGAAGAAGAAGAAGAAGAAGAATTGTATTGTACCCTGCCCTTCACTACTCCAAGAAATCTTGGAGTGGTTTACAATCACCTTTTCTTCTTCTACCTTATCTTTCCCTCCCCACAAAAGATATTTTGTGAGGTATATGGGACTGAGATAGTTCTGAGAGAATTGTGATTGACCCAAGGTCACCCAAAGAGCTTCATGTGGAGAAGTAGGGAATCAAACCAAGTTCTCCAAACTAGAGTCCACCTTTCCTAACCAAAACACACACAAAACCCCCATTCAGCATGTCAAAGGGCTTGTAGCTCTTTTGATCCCTACTCATGTGTTTTTAATGTTTTTAGTACTGATTATCATCCCTAAGGGTACTAATTAGTTTTAAAAATATCAATATGCTACTTGTCAAATTGTTTAGTCATAGATGGAACGCATAAGTGAAACTTCTGCAAGCTCATTGCTTGCGTAATGTACTAAGATTGGAAAGGAAAGGTCCCCTGTGCAAGCACCAGTCGTTTCCGACTCTGGGGTGACGTTGCTTTCACAATGTTTTCACGGAAGACTTTTTCTTTTACAGGGTGGTTTGCCATTGCCTTCCCCAGCCATCTACACTTTCCCCCCAGCCAGGACCAGATCTACATGTTTTTTGAGGGGGGGGGCAAAATTAAAAAATGATGCCCCCTTATGGGCCATTCAGTCTTATGGTCATAGAATACAATGGACTCCATACCCAATTTGCCCCACCTCTGTTGGCACCTGGGGCAAGCACCCCCTCTGCCTCCCCTAGATCTGGCCCTGCCCCCAGCAAGCTGGGTACTCATTTTACCAACCTCGGAAGAATGGAAGGCTGAGTCAACCTCGAACCGGCTACCTGAAAACCCAGCTACCGCCGGAGATCAAACTCAGGTCGTGAGCAGAACTTAGGACTGCAGTACTGCAGCTTTAACATATAAATATAAGTTCTTTAAACATAAACAAGTGCTGTTATAAAGTTATTATTTCATCCCTTGCCCTTTAACCAAATATAGGAAGCACGAGATTGAGTTGGTGACACTTGGATATTCTTGGCAAGATGAGGTGTCCTCTATTTGTACAAAAGCTGGCTCTTCTGTCCATCTGCCTCCTGAGACAGATGATACAGGACTCTCCCAAACAAACTACTCACCATGCCAAGAACACATCTAACCAAATGTGTTATTCCAATCTTAGCTGTACTTATTGTTCAGTTACCTACGCATCTTGACTCTAATTAGCTCTTCCTGTCAACTACCTCCCCCTAAAAAAGTAAAGGCAGTCCCCTGTGCAAGCACCAGTCATTTCCGACTCTGTGGTGATGTTGCTTTCACAATGTTTTCACGGCAGACTTTTTACGGGATGGTTTGCCATTGCCTTCCCCAGTCATCTACATTTCCCCCCCACTCCCAGCAAGCTGGGTACTCATTTTACCAACTTCGGAAGGATGGGGCCAACCTTGAGCCGGCTACCTGAATCCAGCTTCTGCCGGGATCGAACTCAGGTCGTGAGCAGAACTTAGGACTGAAGTACTGCAGCTTTACCACTCTGCGCCATGGGCCTCCCCCTACCTATATGTAAGAATTGAGGAAATCTGTTTCAATGTATCTGAATGTATCTCTCAATTTTCGCTTATACCCAGAATTAAACTTTGTTGGTCTGGGAGGTGGCACTGGGCTCAAACTTCATTCTCACACCTGTTCCTTAACGTTTGTATTTGTATGCTAATTTTCTTCCATTCACAAATCCTGCAAGTCACCTTAATCCATTCTCAGCTATAATCACCAAGTTACTTATGCATCTTGATTCTAACTAGCCCTTTCTGGCAAATTACCCCCTCCTCTCTTTTCCTATATGTAATGGTTGAAAAAAATTCTGTTTCACTGTATCTGAAAAAGTGGGCTTGCACACCAAAACTCATGCCATGAATAAAACTTTGCTGGACTTAAAGGTGCTACTAGACTCAAACTTTGTTCTGCTGCTTCAGACCAATACAGTTACCTAGAAGAATAAATTTGCTCAGTACACTATCCCAGTTTTTACTACTTTCTCTACGTTCAGACATTATAAAACAACTTTTTTTGCTCTCTCACCACTTAGGCAGCTTCACTGAAATTATCTTCATTGTATATTTTGAAGACTACATATTAACATACAGAGCACAACCAATGCCACAGAGTCCCACAGGCAGAGGAACCATGGACTTTACTGAGATCTTTCAGGAGTGGGAAAGAGTGAAGGTCTTAAAGAACTGATCCTCTTTAATGGAATGCCACCACCTCAACAGCTTATTGCAGAGCAACTCCAGGTTGATAGCAGTCTCAGGGCATGGGCCACTTGACAATGAGGAAGAAGGTATCTCCCAGCTATGGAGCAGAGAACAGGGGTGGCAAAGAAGAAAAGCTCAGGAGCTCTGAGTGAGTGTGTTATGGTGAGTGACCCCTGTCACACATCAGTGTAGAATGTTATGCAAGCAGTGTGCTGTCTTGGAAATCTGTGGAAAGATTATCTTGACAGAAATAGATATTTCTGCTTAATCACTGATTGGATTCTTCAGATGGACTTGTATCTGTAATTAGACCAGGAATTCTAAGAGTGTACTGAAGATCTGTAGCCCTTATTTTATCACAGCTGTTTCCCATACCAATGTGAAATATATAAAAGGAGTAAAGTATCTTTTTGCTTTGGAATATACATTTAGATGAGCAGAAAGTCAAAAGGGAATATTTACTTCTGCGAAGACACTCAAGTCAGGCACTGGACAAAGAATGGCCTACATCCGGCCCAGCATTTTCATGAGTAGGTGGTAGGGTTGCCAGGTCTTACCTGGCTGCCAATGGGGGGCACAGGACTGCAAAGGATACCATAGAGTTTTTTTACCAAAATGCTAGAGTGTCCTCACATGACGTGTCCAGCACAATTGCATCACTTCCAGGTGATGTCATCATGCCAGGCATGTCAGATGCCAATGGAGCTCTTCGGGGGGCAAGGCTACTCCTGCCAGCAAATTCTCAAGAAGCCTCATACTGAGCTGTAGCCGATGTGAAATTGCTGTTGGAGACACTTTGCGTCCCCTTTTTAAAAAATTATGTAAAGAATCTATATAATATTGGTCCCAGATCTGATGAAGACTGGAAAGAAACAAGTACTTAATCGATTAGCTTGTCACCACACTACTTTGGGACTTGAATGTACATGTTTTGGACATTTGGACTGGTTTCTATATATTTCTTAGTAAACAAAAAATACTAGCTTGTATTTTTTGTTGTGTAATCCATTATAGAGACCTCTATTGGATTGTATTCTATAGCAAATTCTGTGCCAGCAGGTAGGAGGCCCCAAAATTGGAGGAAACCCCTAGTGGGAGGAAGCTGCAGAAATGTATACTTTTTCTTCTACACAGTGTGTCAAAAGTGCTTTAACTTTCACAAAAGATCAAACAAGGTTTGGAACAACCACAACAGACTAAAGGAAAACACAGAAGCAGAACTGTAAGAGAAGAAAACAGCACTGCAATAAAACACCGCAACAATCCAAGTGGAAGCAGACCATTTTATGCTGGCACTCACTACCTAGCTAAAAATTCCAGAAATGCCTGAAGCCTCAACAAATTTGGAAACCCTTGGCCTACAGCAAGAACACTCAGAATTATGAGAATACATACAGTTGGCTCTGCTGATAACATTCAGGATGCATGGTTAATATATCCATATGCATGGTTCATGTATCCATGAGTTATCTCAAATTATATGTATAAACTGACTTCACTGAAAGCACTGTGTTCTAAATTATGTGAAGTGGTGCATATATGACTGAAGATGACTGATCATCTGTTGGTTCAGCTTGCCAGGGTAAAATGTATTACACACTATTTTGTAGTTGATCATTTTGGATGTGGTGGGGAGACATCAGTTGATGCACAACTATATATCATTTTGCTAAAATAGCTCCCAGGCTACCTACCTTGTCTGCCTCTGCTACTTCCATGAAATAAAAGACATGTTGTAAGAAGCAACAACAACAATAAAACCCAGGCTTGTAGTTGAAACCCAGCCCAGCCAGCATTGCATACCTGGGGCCAAGCGCGAAGCCAGCAAGTCCAGCTGGCCTCCCCAGTCTCTGTCTTGAGGCACCCAGCCCTGGACCAAATGCTGCTACTTCTTCCTTCCCACTCCACACTGCCTCAGGCCACCTGCTGCAAACCCCAATGGCATGCCCTTCCTGACAGTTTGCTGGCTACCAGGACTGGTGCAAGTCCACCCTGAGAGGTCCACCTCAGTGCCCTGCTGCTGGCCAAGGCTGAAACAAAGGTGCTCCTGGCTTGCCAGCTGAAGCAAGAAAGGCGGAATGAAGCTTGCTGAGCACAACAAATAAAAAACTAAAAAAACTGGAATTCATTAGGCCTGGGCTTGGCAGGAAGTTAGGAAGGTTTGTCAGAAACTTGGGGGCCAAGCGAAGAAGAAGAAGAAGAAGAAGAAGAAGAAGAAGAAGAAGAAGAAGAAGAAGAAGAAGAAGAAGAAGAAGAAGAAGAAGAAGAAGAAGAAGAAGAAGAAGAAGAAGAAGAAGAAGAAGAAGACGACGACGAAGACGAAGACGACTGCAGATTTATACCTCGCCCTTCTCTCTGAATCAGAGACTCAATGTCCACCAGGAGACCTATAACTACAGGACTGGCAAAATCTTTTTGAGATGATACTTCCTTAATAGTTAGATGGTGTGTCTGTCTATTTTATGACAGTATCACTCAGTGTTTGTTAATGGTTGCTGAGCTCTCTACATCTGGATAAACATGCACACATGTTCTTTCATTGCCTTATTGGCAGGGCTTTTTTTGTAGCAGGAACTCCTTTGCATATTAGGCCACACATTCCTGATGTAGCCAATCCTCCAGGATCTTACAGGGCTCTTCTTACAGGGCCTACTGTAAACTCTTGGAAGACTGGCTACATCAGGGGTGTGTGGCCTAATATGCAAAGGAGTTCCTGCTACAAAAAAGCCCTGCTTATTGGAATTTCAGCAACTTCACCATGCATTAGCAAATATCTAGCTTTTCATACTTTTAGACTAATTAAAACTGTTTCAGGGTTTGTTTCCTTGCCATGGTATTGCTGACACAATGTCCACACTGAACACTAAAAGAAAAGGTGGCCAAATGGTCCCAATAAGTATAAATTCACATATGTGTATTGTCACTAGCAATATACACATCATACAACTGGGCAGATGCAAAAAGGAGTAATTTCTGATTTAATGACCCAAACTTGACCCTGGGAAAATGTGTCTTCAACAGTGATTAAGAAGGTTCTGTACTCTTACGGGGCAGATGCAAAAGTGGCTTCAGGCTGCAAACACGTAAATTATAAGTGTAACTTATGTACTGAGGCATAACCTGGCCATGACCCAAATGTCCAAGCAGTACTGTATGGTACAGAACCACTCAGCTTGGATCAACACAAAGCTGATCTGGCAAAAGGTTAGACTTGCATGCAAATAAGGAGTTTCATCAGAGTAAATTTCACTGATGATTGCCTTCATGTTGAAATTGTGTATAGATTTCAATGTACAGTACCCTTTATTTTAAAACAGATAGGCAAGATATAAATCTTGCTATAAATAAATAAAGTTCACATTATCCTTAATATAACCTGTTGACTGCTACAGCCCCTCCCCATATTTTTAAATACTACCTTCTCCATGAAAATGTCATAAAGAAGCTGCAGGTTTCTGCTTTATTGTGTTGACTACCTGGCTTAAACTGGAAAGGGCATTGGTATTTTGGATATGTTCCTTCACCACTCTTTTCTCTTTGTTTCTGGCTTTGTTCCATGTTTCTGTTGTCTGATACTTTTGAACTTGCAATAGCCTCAGCTCTGACTTGGCTTCTGCTTTCTGTCAATATAGTTATCCATCCAGCCACCTGATTTTATGACACTGCTTGGGCCATCAGGTTGTTGAGTCTTATTAGATACCACAGTCTTCTCTTGAGGATAGCTCTGGTAGAGTACAAACAGGTCGAACTGTTTTGTGATGCTGAATTAACCAAGCAATAAAAGATATAAAGAAGAGCTGAGAAATGTACAGTGATGCTGAGGGTCAGAGGTGAAGAAACAACAAAGGAAAACTGTAGATTAGGGATTATGTCCTTGGCATACTGTGTGAATGAACAATCTTTAGAACCTATAAAGAACCATCCTTTTTTGAAATCCATTGTTCTCAGTTCCATTTGTCACAAAATCAGTTTGCTCCAGATTCCACTTTCTTTCTTTCTTTCTTTCTTTCTTTCTTTCTTTCTTTCTTTCTTTCTTTCTTTCTTTCTTTCTTTCTTTCTTTCTTTCTTATTTATTTATTTATTTTAAAGCAGCTTATGTTGAGATCCAAACCCAAAATTGGAACTGAACACTCAGAACAAACTAGATTAAATATGAAAAAGTTGCTATATGTTATATGAGTTTAATAAAAATAAATGTAAATACCTTAATTTTTGTAAAGTTTGTTGTTCCTCCACAATAATGTGATAAAATATAAAATGAGGGCAATATGAGTGCAGCCTATCTAGAAACTGAGGCGAGTTGAGAGAAAACTTGATTTAAGCACAGACGTTATATCTTAAAATTAAGTACTTTTTGAGGAGCTTCATTCTGTACCAGTAATACTGTGTATGAAAGTTATGATGCATGCACAGCAGTACACTTGCTCACCATTGACTTTAGCTGAGGGAGCCATCCCAATATGCATTATTTATTTTTTTTTGCATATATGTCTTACTGTATGAAGAGAATGTATATACTACTGTGCACAGGATATATTACTAAAGGCTCTGGAAACATATTTTCAAATATATTTCAACAAGTTCCACTTTTAAGAAACCATGCTTCACATGAATATATATTCTGTGAAAGATTCAGAATTCTACAGAGAACTGCTGAGTCAAAACTGCATTAAAACAAATAAGAATGTAAGAACGTAAAAGAAACCATGTTGGATCAGGCCAATGGCCCATCCAGTCCAACACTCTGCCACACAGTGGCCAAAAAGGTGCCATCAGGAGGTCCACTAGTGGGGCCAGGACACTAGAAAGCCCTCCCACTGTTCCCCCCCCCCCCAGCAGCAAGAATACAAAGCATGACTACCCCAGACAGATTTTTCCATCTATACCTTGTGGCTAATAGCCTCTGATGGACCTATGCTTCATATAAATTCACAAGTTTTACCTTCTTATAATTTCCAGAAGCTCCCCTCCATCAAGCTCATCTCTGTAACTGTGTAAGCTTGAAATTTACTCAGTTTTTAAGAATGAAATATGCTTGATGCAAGAATTTAACTGATGATATTTCTCATCTCATTAGCAGCATTTGTATTACTTAAGATTTTAAACAAATATTCCCGTCAAATAGTAATCAAGATACTACAGAAATTACAAGTTACCTAGCAACAGTGAACACATGAGTGTACCTTATACAGAGACAGAACATTGATCTATCATATTCAGTACTGTCAACTCTGATTGACAGTGGCTCTCCAAGAGCCAGTTTGGTGTAGTGGTTAAGTATGCGGACTCTTATCTGGGAGAACCGGGTTTGATTCCCCACTCTTCCACTTGCATCTGCTGAAATGGCCTTGGGTCAGCCATAGCTCTGGCAGAGGTTGTCCTTGAAAGGGCAGCTGCTGTGAGAGCCCTCTCCAGCCCCACCCACCTCACAGGGTGTCTGTTGTCGGAGAGGGAGATAAAGGAGATTGTGAGCTGCTCTGAGACTCTTCGGAGTGGAGGGTGGGATATAAATCCAATATCTTCTTCTTCTTGAAGGCCTCCAAACAAAATCTTTCAAATGATGATGAGAGTGATGATGATGATATTGGATTTATACCCGACCCTTCACTCTGAATCTCAAAGTCTCAGAGTGGCTTACAATCTCCTTTACCTTCCTCCACCCCACCCCCCACAACAGATACCCTGTGAGGTCGGTGGGGCTGAGAGCTCTCACAGAAGCTGCCCTTTCAAGGACAGCCTGTGAGAGCTATGGCTGACCCAAGGCCATTCCAGCAGCTGCAAGTGGAGGAGTGGGGAATCAAACCCAGTGTTTTCCCAGATAAGAGCTCATGCACTTAACCACGACACCAAACTGGCTCCCTACATCATCTACTACTGGATCCTTTAAAAAAAAATGGATCCAAAGATCCAAAGAAGTTGCTCTATTCCCAAGTCACAGTCCAACTCACAAATTTCTTTAGCAAAGTAAATTTGATAGTCTATGGGTCAAACACAATACTTACACAAATAATCAACTAATGACGATCTAACAGTATTCAAGAGGTTGGGTTCAATGCATTTTCCTTTCCACTAAGTGAGGAACTTTGCTTCAATAGAATAAGCCTCCCTCTTTTGAGGGAATATTTTCTATCTTAGTGGAAGATAGCCAGTAGATCCAACTCTGTAGTCAGGGGTATCAAACATAGGCCACATTTGGCCCATGAAGGGCTGAAATCTGCCCAACAAGCCACTTCATCCTCCTGCTTCCTGTCCAGGGCTGCTGCTGCAACTGCACCATACCTTGCTTCCTCAGTGGCTTCCTGCCTCCCTCCCTTCTCTCCCTCACACACATGCAGACAGCTCTGAAGCTGCTCTCTGCTTTGTGAAGGAGAGAGACAAAGACAAGACAAAAGAGAGTCCCCCCATGGCAGGTTTAAGACCAAACATGTTTTATCCAGGTATAAGCTTTTGTGTGCAAGCACTTCTTTTTCTTCTTGAGAGAGCGGGAGGGAGGGAAAGTGGGTGGAAAGACTTCTTCTGACAAGCATTATATATATTGAGGAAATAATTTTGGTTTATTCTGATAAGTTTTTTAAAAGAAAAAAAAAGATGATTTCTCTGTTCCTATCTGGATTTATTTTCTTTCATAAAGACCCTGATTAGAATTAAAATGCTTGGATAGGTCCTTATCTTGGAGAATGGAGTGATTTCAGATGCAGATAATAGCACACATTGGTAATGAGACAGGAAAACTAGCTCTCAGTTCAATCCGGGAGGATATATACACATACTGTAGCACCTTTTAATTTGTAGTGGTTTTAATTAATTAATTTATCTAATGTTTTTAATTGTATCTTATTGTATAATTGTATTTATTATAATCATGGTACACTCCATGTCTTGTGAGCCGCCCTGAGCCTGCCTCGGCGGGGAGGGCAGGATATAAATAAAAGATTATTATTATTATTATTATTATTATTATTATTATTATTATTATTATTATTATTATTATTATTATTATTATTATTATTATTATTATTATTATCTTTTTTGTATATAAACATGTACAGGGCTTTTTGTAGAAAAAGCCCAGCAGGAACTCATTTGCATATTAGACCACACCCCCTGACATCACCATTGTTTCACACAGTGTTTTTGTAGAAAATCTTATACCCTGGAAATCTCATTGGTGTCCAAGGTGCTGCTGAACTCTGTTCTAATTCTTCTACTAAGGACCAACCTGGCTACCCTACCAGAATATATATATAGTAGAACTGGAGTCTTTCCTCCCTTTCTGCCACATTCCTGAGCTGAACTGGGTGTCCATTGGATTTTAAAATGATGATCCTTGCAGCCACTGTATGGCTGCAGGGAAAGCAAGTGGGATCCAGAGAAACAGGACCGGACACATTTAAAAATGTCTTGTGTTATTTGACCCTGTAAAATTTACCAACCAGTGTCTGTAATGCTCAGGTCAAGTTCTATGTACAAGAATAAATGGATAAAAATTTGACATTAAAAACTACAAGGTTCAGAAACCAGTGAGTGAACATATTTTAATATTCTAGGACATTCTGTTGCTGCTCTAAAGTTACTATTATTTTACAAAAGAATTTAAAAGGGAGACTTCTATGTAAAACTGCTGAAGTTCAAAGCTACTTTCCCCCCGAACTTAACAAGGACTTGTAATTTCTCAAGCACAATAGGTGCTAATATTTCACCCCTTATAGATATTAATTAGTTAACTATACCTCTAAATTTTTTTAATTGGATATACTTATGTTTCTGTTTGTACCATCCTAGATTAAGTTATGTTAATCCCACTTTTCCTATCAACAGCTGGGAGTGGTCCTCACGTACTTTCCTCAAACTGCCAGAGGGCCAAATCACACACTACAGATTGGATATGGGACTCCACCCCCCAAGTTTAACAGTTAGATATGAGTCATGGATTCTCCTCAGTTACTTGTATACACAGTATCTGATTTGGACAGGGACTTTGTTGCACATGGAAGAAAAGGCTTCAGGCTCACCCCCTCCCCCAGATAATTTTCCGCACCTGAAATGGTCCAGAGAAATTGTCTCTGCACGTGGAAGAAAAGGCTTCAGGCTCACCCCCTCCCCCAGATAATTTTCCTCACCTGAAATGGTCCACAGACATTGTTTGGCCTGTGGGAAAACAACAGGTATTATGAGCATCTTTCCAACAAGCTGAACAGCAGCCTCCTAGGGCTGTTTCAGACTGAGAAAAGGGGCAAGGCTGAAGTCTCTTCTCTATGGACCCTGTAGTCTTTATCTAAATATGAGCATGAGATTGCAAACATGGGAACCAAGAAGAACCCAGAACTCAAATCTGCCTATTAGAGAAGATACACAACCCACCAAAATGTGTGGATTAGATTACTCTTGATTGGATCTTATTTTAAACTGACTTGCCTTTGCAACATCCCCTCTGTGTTGTTTGCATTTATATTAAAAGTGACATCAACTGAATGGATGCTCTCAGTTCTATAACATACACTAATAATTTTCCTTACTTTAAAATCAATTGCATCATATTCTTCTACATTTTGCTGTTAATATGAAAGGCAGGATTCCTCATAATGTCTAGTATATCTTTTCCATTTGTAGAAAAGAAGACTTGAATATGTGCACTGGAGCCCCACTGGATTTTTCATTCATGGCCAAGCTTTGGAGACTTACATCAAACCTAATCATGTGATGGACAGAGCTAACCCCATCTCCTTCCTGATTATAAGTCAATTTCCTTTTTGCTCATTTGTGCAAAGAAACAGCCAATCAGGACCCTTGGAAGCCTCAAAAAGACAAGGGACGGAGAACTGGTGGAAGAAGAGAAGCATTCAACTGTTTGGTTTAGTGGTTAAGTTCGTGGACTCTTATCTGGGAGAACCGGGTTTGATTCCGCACTCCTCCACTTGCAGCTGCTGGAATGGCCTTGGGTCAGCCATAGCTTTCATAGAGCTGACCTTGAAAGAGCAGCTGCTGTGAGAGCTCTCTCAGCCCCACCTACCTCACAGGGTGTCTATTGTGGGGGTGGGGAGAAGATAAAGGAGACTGTGAGCCACTCTTAGACTCTGAGATTCAGGGTGAAGGACAGTATATAAAGCCAATATCTTCTTCTGTTGTTCTCCTCGTACAAGTTCTAGGCCTTCTGACAAACAGGTTATAAGTAACTTCATCTTGTAGCCTGTCTTCTTGAACAACCAGACTGTGTTTACTGCTCTGGTCTAGGCAGGTACACACATTGGCTTGCAAGTTCTCAAACTTAAGTCTTCTGAGAAAGAAGGAATGAAACAAAGGGTGCAGATTGAGGTCTTTGAGGTGAAAGCTCCCAAAATCATAGATTAGGTTGGAAAACCTGATGGAAACTTGTTTTACCCTCACATGGTATACCAGCAGCTTCTGGTTGACTATATAACAACATCCATTAGAGGCACTGTTTATGTCATTAAGTCTCTCCCACAGCAACAACTGTACACATTTTATTTCTGAACAACAAAACCTTTCTGTTCCCCTATAAGGGAATGAAGTTATATTTTTTGTTTATCCTAGATTCTTCCTTGCTATATATGAGCAAAGGAGGTTATAATGTGTTAAATATCTGGGCAGAAGAGAGAGGAAGAGTGTCTCCATAGCATGTCAGAGGAAGGTGTAATAAGCATCAGTTATTTAACCTCACTGGTGGCTAACATCAATTAAATTATCAAACACTAGCAGGCCAGTTAATAAACAAATATTTTGCCTTTCTGAATTATTTAAGTTTGCTTGTTGTCACAGCAGAGTGCTATGTCGCTACAATTAGGGATGGGCATGAACCAGGATAATGCAGTTTGTTTTGGTTTGTACCATTCACGAAACATAAACTGCCATACATTTTTAGCCGCCAAAAAACTACTTCCGTTTGTGAAGTTCATGAAGCAGTAGAATGGGCTCCAGGCATGCTAGAGACACCTACCTCACAGGGGATCTCCAGCTGACTCTCCTCTACCTGTCTTTCAAGTTTGCCGAGGATTGGATTTACAAAGTCTGAGCCCAAGAAAATGCCCCTAGGAAAGTGCTTTCTGGGAAAATGACAGGTGCAAGTTCAATGGGGTATAGCAGTGGTTCCCAACCTTTCTGGCACCAGGGACCAGTTTCCTGGAGGACAATTTTTCCAGGGACCGGGAGGGGGCAGTGCTAGAGGTTTTGCCACCCCAGGCTGCCCCCTGCCCATGCCCTTGTCCCTTCCCCCCATGTCAAAATACAAAATCTCTGCAATGGCAATGCAAGCGGGGAGGCACTTTTGCAAGCCCAATCACAATGTACAGATGCCCAGCATATCCCAGGAAAACTGTGGCAGTGCAATCTGCCTGCGAATTCAGAGAATCACAAAGAGCAGAACAAATCTGGGAAGCAGGGATTTTGCAAGCCCAACAGAACAAATACCAACGTATAGATGCCCAGCAGAACCCAATGTCACGGTGGCAATAAACTCAGCAGAACTAACATCAAACTGGAGAATCACAACAGAACAAATCCAAGGCTTTGCAAACAAAAAAATCTTGAAATTCACAAGCAAACTTGAAACTGACAAGAAGCAGTCTACAAGCCAACAGAACAAGAGTTTCAAACATGCAACCCACAGGCCCCTGGATCAGGCCCCTGGAAAACTCCTATCAGTCTTGCAAGCAACTTACTGTTGTCTGCTTCTTCTCCCTCTCTTGCTTCCTTCTGTATGTCAGCTTGCCAATCTCCAGGTGCAGCCTTTAGTTCTCCCAGAATTACAACAGATTTCTGAACTACAGAAAAGAAATCTTGAGAAAATGGCAGCTTCAGGAAGTAGGGACTAATACCATTGATTATAGGTTAAATCCATCTCAAAAGTCCTCCATTCACAGGCAGCACCCCAAATCTCCAGGAATTTCCCAGCTGTAGTTGGCCTACTCACAAACTTTGATTGAAGAGAACCCAGCATCATGTTAAAGCTTTCAAATGATATGGGGGCATGCTTTTTGCCACTCAGGGAAAAATCCCTGAGTAAAAATAGCCCATATTGCTCAGGTCCAGTAACCAACAACCATGTTGCTTAGTTCCAGTACTATAAAGTAACCTTGAAAAAAGTGCTTTTGCAAGTGAGTGTGATACAATATCTTGCTGGAGCCCTTTGGATGGAAAGAATAACATTTATACCCTGCTTTAAATTTCAAAATTAAGACTGATTCCCCACTAGCCTTGTTGCGGTCTCATGCTCCTCTTCTCTGCAAGGCTTCCATCAGATTTCACACAAGCTGCCACAGGGCTGCAACTCGCTCCACCTCTTTTGTGCAGCAAGCAAGATACTCTAAAAAGAGGTGGAGCGAGTTGCAGCCCTGTGGCAGCTTGTGTGAAATCTGATGGAAGCCCCGCAGAGGAGTGTGAGACCGCGACAAGGCTAGTGGGGAATTGGTCTGTCAGCAATCTTATAGTATTGAAATCTATAAAAACAAATAAAATATATGATAGCAACCATTAGAAACTTATAAACTTTGGGCACATCATCATCATCAAATTCCAAAACCTTTGTTAGTTAAAAATTTTCAACGTCACTCAGCTGATTTTTTTCTTAGAAACCTCAGAGAGTCTGTAATAAGGAACATGCTACCAATTATGTACCTATCTCACATGGGGATGAAAATACATTTCTATATCAAGTGAGTTTATTATCCTACCTCCTTTTATTTTACATCCAGTAGAAAATATCACAGAGACTGATTTCGCACTAGAGCTTTAATCCTGGTTTAACTCTATCCCCAAACTGACTTTCTACACTAGAATCATAGAGTCAGAGAAACCAACTTTATGACTCTATGATTCTATGGTTTTAGTGTAGAAAGTCAGTTTGGGGACAAAGTTAAATCAGGATTAAAGCTCTAGTGCGAAATCGGCCAGATATTTTTAGTTCCACTCCACAAGTTTACAAAGCAAATGAGAACAACAAATGTTCCTACCTGCACAGATCTCAGTTCCGTCTGGAAGTATCAGGTACAAAATATAACTCAAAAGACCTGAATAATGCTTTAGGTTATGGTAGGAAGTTCCTTGACAGGCCTCTTTTTGATTCTGAAACAACCATATTTCTGACCAAAAGTGGTTTTGGCAGGAGGTTTCCCATCAGCAGTATTCAAATATTCATTAGTGGGCAGCATGAAGACAGTTTCATGTAAGGTGGAAGGCCAGCTTTCAGCCTCAAAGTCTATAACTGCTTAAGGGTTTTGTTTTTTTTTGCTAAACAATACTGTCTGACTGGTAGCTGATAATCAGGAGGCTTCTACAGAATAATTTTAAGATTCATATCTGGGCAGTTGCACACTTCAAAGTTTGCAGCCCAAGTTATATACAGATTTTAGATATTGTAAAGGAATGTAATAGGCAAGGATGGTAAGATCTATCCAAGCAACACTTCTCATACATTATACACAATATTAGAATACAAATTTAAATCAAAGAAAGATTATAAAGCATTCCATGTTATAGGTATTAGAATTCTACATTGTGCAGAATTTAAAGGCTTCCACATATATTCAGATTAAAAAGACCAAATCATAGGCAAGCATAGCTAAGCAACATAAATTACAGAAGAAGGCTAATCCTAGTGTTGGGTCAAAACAAGTTTTGCCCAGTAAAGTCAACAGCGTCACTGAGGAATAATCACATATTTGAGCTGTCCTAAGTGACTTCTAATGCAATCCTAAAAAAACAATTACACTCTTCTAAGTGCAGTGACATCAACAGACTGAAGCACTGTTCCTCTAAGAAAGTGTTTCCTGAGAAGCATGAATTGGAGCCCCAGGTCACAACCTAGTAAGAAGACAAGCCTCTAATATACCTTCATCCTGAAAGAACTAGGGAGAAGTTTAACACACAATAAGTTCATATATGGATCTAAGTCCACCTACAAGAACTGTGGATACACCACATATACGATGTAATAATCAGTGATAAGGGCATGTCTTTTTAATTTTATGTCAGAGTGGGAAGCAGGTCCAAGCATATAGTGGAAATAGCTGCACTTTAACAAGGCCTGTGAGCTTGGGGAGGGTTTACTTGGGCCACAAGCTCAATAAGGCCTCTTTGCATCATTTGATAGAAATTTTCTGCCATCACTAATGGTGGAGAGGGGATCACATAAATTTATACTGAATCAAAGGTAATTGTGCTTGATTTCTGGTAAGAAGTCACAAGCTGCTATGGCATACTTGTATATCTAATGGGGTCATTGTAAATAATGAAATTTTATGAAGTATTTTCAGGTTTCACTCCCATTCCTCTAAGTATTTCCATTTTTCTATGTATACTAAGTATTATAAGTGACACATCCAGGTGGGCCGCTGTGTTGGTCTGTGTCCATGCACACCAAAGCTGACATTCTGCATAAAACTTGGTTGGTCTTAAAGGTGTTACTGGACTCCAACTTTGTTCTAGTAACCATTTAAATTTTATTAAAATATTCTAGGCTAAAAAAATGCACTTGTCTCCAGGCCTCCCTAATGAAAAGTTACATTCAGTCACGGAGAACTTTAAAAAACAACAACAGCTGTATTTCCCAAACAAATTCTTGTATATCCTGCCACTCCTTTCCTACAATAAGTAAAGAGTGCATGATTGTCAGGTCTGGAAGAGAATAACTAGCTATTAACATGCACTTTCTTACCAAGAGGCTTTTATAGATTCACTGCATTCAAAGAATGCTGACGAAACATTTCTGAACCGTCAAAAAGAATTTTTCCCTGACTCCCAAAGCACCTGATTAAATTGTACCAGTCCATCAATGGGTGACATTGATCAGATAAAGGTTATGAGTAGATTCTGATCTTCATTGTAACCTAACCAAACAACAACAAAGGCTGTATGTGTGCATTTAATCCTAGCCATGACATCCAGTCAATATGCTGCACAATGGAATTAACTTAGAGTCCAGTAGCACCTTTAATTTATTATTTTATTTCTGTTGATTTATAGCCCATCCTATCCCGTAATGGGCTCAGGGCTGGTTCCAACACAATAAAACAATCAAACCAACAATAAAACAGAATCAAACAATTAAAAACAGATTAAAATATAAACGAGTTAAGCTGCTTAACTCAGAGTTGATTTAAAGCAGCATGGAATGGTGTGGACATATCAGTTAAATACAGCTTTGAAGAAGAAGAAGAAGAAGATATTGGATTTATATCCCGCCCTCCACTCCGAAGAGTCTCAGAGCGGCTCACAATCTCCTTTACCTTCCTCCCCCACAACAGACACCCTGTGAGGTGGGTGGGGCTGGAGAGGGCTCTCACAGCAGCTGCCCTTTCAAGGACAACCTCTGCCAGAGCTATGGCTGACCCAAGGCCATGCTAGCAGGTGCAAGTGGAGGAGTGGGGAATCAAACCCGGTTCTTCCAGATAAGAGTCCGCACACTTAACCACTACACCAAACTGGCTCTCTCTTTGGTGTCAAGAATGTCAACTGTATTAGCCCGACTTAAGTAACAGTGCAGGGAGGCCAATCTGATGGTATAATAAGGTAAGGACATCTGCCTGCCTCAGCCATAGGCCTCATGGAACAGCTCCATATTACAGGCCCTCCGGAATAGCAACAGATCTGGCAGGGCCAGAATGTCTATAGGGAGCTGGTTCCACCAGGCTGGGGCCAGGGCCGAGAAAGCCCTGGCCCTGGTCGAGGCAAGCCGGACATCCCTTGGGCCAGGGATGGTCAAAAGATGTTGGTCCACAATTGGTGAAGGACTAAGAACTTGGGTGGGGTAAGCTGGTTCAGGGCGACTGACTTGCCCTCCCGTAACCAGGTCTCCGTCACACATGCCAGGTCTATCTGTTGCTCCACGAAATAGTCACGTAGAGAATAGGTCTTATTGTTGATAGACCTGGCATTAATCAACACCAATGTCGGAGCCAGGTAAGTTATCCTAGCCCCACAACTGACATGCCTTGGGATGGGTCATAGGAGGGAAGAGGTCTGAGCCTTCTCATATCCTCTTCCTAATCTCTGAAACCTAGTCCCATTGCCATATCTCCCCTGCCCCCAAATGACCAGAATCCCTGACCCAGTCATGGCCTCCTTTACACAGTGCTATCTGGTTTCTTGTTTAAGACCAACAAAGCTTAATTCAAGGTGTGACCTTTCATGCGCAAGCTCACACCTTGAATTAAACATTGTTGATCTTAAAGGTGCACTGGATTCTAACTTTGTTCTATTGCTTCAGACCAACACAACTACCCACCTTGATCTATGCTGCACAATGTGATTCTTCTGAATTGCTCTGTTAATAACAAATGATTACTTTATATCGTTGTCCTTAAGATAAAAAATTCTTTTAAATCTTCCATAAAATGCTAGCTATAAAGTGAAACCTAAATCTGAAACAGAATGCCAAGGCTACTACTAGGAATGAAACTAGGTTACTAAAACAGAGAAAGTGAGGCACAAATTTGGCATGATTTGATCTTCATGTCTGCCATGGGAGTGCTGCAGACATTTTAAAGTGGTGTAAAAATGCCATGAGGGTCCCCCTTCCTCATTACTCTGCTTCCCAATGCCCTTCCTTGCCATTCTGCCCATACACCCACTAACTGCTCTGCCATCCACCCCTCCTCTTCACAGCTCCTTTGCACCACCTTTTCCTGAAGGTTTGGTTTTCTCTTGGTTACCTTTCCTTTGTATATTCTAACTGCTATATTTCACAATGGATACTCAATCCTGAATTTAAATTCCATACTTAGAGGTTATCCCCTGCATTTTTGTTATCTAATAGGCCACAAGGCTAGCTCTTGATAGAGCACTGGAGACAACAGATCACCAACTGACCCTTGCTAGGGCTTGTGGAGTATGCTGTACTCAAGGGTATCAAACATGCAGTTCGGGGGCTGAATCAGGCCCCAGAGGGCTCTTATCAGGTCCCCGAACAACTGGCTGCCATCAGGCTTCTCCCTTGGAAAGGAGAAGCGGGCTTGCTTTGCCAGGCTTTCTGAATTGCACAGTAGAGCTACTGAGCCAAGCCTCTCTTCCTTCTGTTGGCTGTGGCTCTCGTCCATTAGCCTGGGGAAGGAAGGAAAGAGCCAGAGTTTCCTTTGCCCAGTTCCCTGGATCCCATGGCAGAGATACAAAGAAAGCTCCTTTAAGACCAATGAGTGCTAATGTTTAAGAATGTTCTAAGTTTTTTTAAAATATATATATTTGTATTTGTCTGTGTTCCAAGGAGCAGCTTATTTTTTTGGAAGAAGAAGACGACATTGGATTTATATTCCGCCCTCCACTCAAGAGTCTCAGAGCGGCTCACAATCTCCTTTATCTCCCTCCCCCACAACAGACACCCTGTGAGGTGGATGGGGCTGAGAGGACTCTCACAGCAGCTGCCCTTTCAAGGACAACCTCTGCCAGAGCTATGGCTGACCCAAGGCCATGCCAGCAGGTGCAAGTGGAGGAGTGGGGAATCAAACCTGGTTCTCCCAGATAAGAGTCCACACACTTAACCACTACACCAAACATTATTCAGATAGACTGTGTCTTGTGGATCTGGCACAACTGAAACACTGGCTCACATCTTCTTGGACAGTTTGCTGGTGGCCACTTTGACAGATTTCTAGATTCAGCCAATGATTGTGTCTGGAGCTTCTTGTCAGATGAAACTGACTTTGTTGGTGTAATGCTGTGGACCAAGATTATATATGGTTCCTCTTAAATTTTAAGTTTGGGCAGGCTTAAGGCCTGCTTATAAATTTTTAAATGTTTTATTTTTTTTCTTTTGGCAAAGCCCTAGAACCTAAAGGTCAGGCCCATTAGAGAGGGCCTTGAGTTGGTGCACCTGCAGATTTGTTGCCCAGGGAACTGAAGGGAGACACCCATATCTGGGTCTCATTAATGTTATTTTGTGGAGTTGAGTTCTGATTGGGTTTTTCGAATCTACCCACGAGGGCTCCTTAAGAATAAAATATTACCTTTTTCTTTGCTCTGGGCCCTCTACGGGACGATTGGACTAGACTCTGGGACCCTAGACTCTACGCTGGGGTTCTCTGTTTGTGGATTCAAGGGACTTTGTTGCCTGATTTCTTTGGAACCATATGGTGCCTTTAGTTAAGTATATTTTGCAACGTTATTGTTTTGGTTCACTGCTCTTAATGATAATTTTTAAGCCTATCTTTAAATAAACTCTTTTTTGGTTTTAAAAAAGAGCTTTCTTGTCGCTTTGTGTGGGGGGTTGTGGCAACATGCCAAAAGCTTACTCGACTGCCCCGAAGGTCGCCTAATCTACCAAATAAGAAAAAATACTTTGTCTGGGGAACTCCCGGCCACATCTGCTGTGGTTGGGCTTTCCCTGGTCTTAGAGGATAAAACTCTGAGGTTGGGCTGGCATCTCAGAGTGTAAAAAAGTAATCCAGCCTGGTGGCAGTTTACCCCAGGATCCGGTTTTGGGCCTGGATATTTGGATTTTGTTTGAGCCACCATTCTAACGGCCCGCCTGGTCTCGGTCATAGGGGTCGGACCGTTACAGTTGGGCTGTGGCAATTGTTTTGGCTGCATGAGGATGGAACTATTGGGTGGTATTAACGTGTTTTATGTTGTTCAAGACCTTTGAGTCATCAGATTTTTTTTAACCAAAACGATATATTATTACAATATTCAGACCTACTGTTCCTAGAAATTGAGGATGTAGACAAATATAAGATTTTAACTGTGGTGAAGTGCTTTGAATGAAAAATTTGCCCGTGGAATAGAGTGAATATGTATGTTCCTCAAACCCCCTTTTCCTTATTTAGACTACTACATCTGTCTACCCTGGCATGCTGAGAAACAACAGCCAAAAGACAAGAAAGGAATCATAAAATGGATTAATTAACTACCTTCTGGCATACAAAATATACTTTGGTGTTCAACTGGATAATTTAATAGGAAATGACATAATACTGGGTATTTGTTCAAATGACTATTTGCACAGTAGAAACAAAGCTGAAAGAGAGAAACCCATTTGTCATTCCCTTTCTGCTCTCTTGTTGGTAAAATGAAAACATTGAGAAAATCACAATAATATCGAGTTAAATTATTTATAGTCTGAATATAAGCACACAAAAATTGCTGACATTGATTTGCTAAATAAATTGGTCACTATTAACCAGGAAAGGACATTGCTGGAGTAAAGAATTTAACATACAAGACCATACAGGATTATATAACTGAAGGACTGCTCACTAATTCAAAATATGAAAACTAGCTTGCAGTATAAATCAATTACCCCACTATCACCTTTCTCAAATCTTGACCAAGAGCTTAAATAAAACAACAAGACTTCAAACTCCTCCTTGATCCAAGATGGGTTTATATAGTTTTCCCATCCCTACGTTGAATCACTATCAAGCCTACAAGGTATAGTGTCTGCATCACACATTCTAAGAGAATATATTAATATAATAAACTTGGATCCAGAAAACTGATTTCCCCTTCCAAATTCAGACCCCCCCTCCCCCCAAAAAAGCCAAACCAAAGAGTTGAAGGGCCCTTTATGTCACATATATATTTATCAGGTTATGTTGGGAAGAAGAAATCAGCAGACACAAACAGAGCATGAGTCGCACAAGAGATCAGCGATATCTGCTGGTTCTGAACTACTATTCCATGCTACATGAGCAGTTTGGGGGAGGACACATGGGACTACAGTTGAAGAAGGAATATCCATTTTATAAATATTGCCCTGTTCACAGTTATCTGGATCCAAGCCAACTGGATGTGGGATCTAGAAATTAATTATGTTTTTATCCTCTCCCCGCCCTTTTTCTAAATAGCTCAGGGTGGCACACACAAATTCCTCACTCTAATTTTCTGCCTTCATCTTGCTATGCTAAAGAGGATACTGAAAATATTGAAACAATTACAACTAATGTTAACATCACTTTGTCCTGGAAAAGGCATTTAGAACCTAAATTGAAATTTAGTTAACTCTCAAATAATGCCCTCCAGTTGACAACTATATTGGTCTAGTATTTTATAAGAAATGGTATCATAAGTAGTATTTCATAATCAGGGTTGTCCTTTTTCTCTACAGAAGCATGTAGGAAGCTTTCATGATCATTTAAGAAATCCAGTCTATCAATGTCATCATGTATTAGGAACTGAAACTGAAATTGATCCATATAATCTTTCTCAAAAAGGAAAAATCTCTGGACTGTCTTGAAGCATTTAACATAAAGTGCCTAACAAAGTACCATAAATAAAATATTATGTATTATAAGAAAACTATATTTTGGCATCTCAGTACTATGCAATTTTGAAGAATAAATACTTGCTTAAGGACTCTGAAACAGCAGCCTTTACTAGTATAGTAACAATTGCAATCTGCCACCCATAATCCACTAAGCAAAGTTTGTTAATTATTCCAGACTTATAATGCTGGAGACCTTCTATACAAGGAGCAGGGTGAATAACACTGAACACCTGAATATGCTTCTAACAGTGCAAAGCTAAGATATTCACAAGAATGCAAATCACTTCAGAAACAGGGAACAAATCATTAGAAATGTAGATCAAAAGCGAGGAATATAGTAAGGTAAATTATGCTGTTGAATTGCAACCAACATGTGGAGATCTTATGAATTTTTCAAAACAAGAGATGAACAGAGATGGTTTGCCATTGCCTTCCTTCTGTATAGCAGTCCCAGACTTCATTGGTCATGCAGTTACTAACCCTGTTTAGCTTCTGAGGTCTGATTAGATCAGGCTAGTCTGGGCTATTAAGAGCTGCTACTGTGAGGTATATATATGTAAATAAATCCTTTCATTTACTATTTCCGTCATAGTTTTGCTGTTCTACTTTACTCTTCCATGGGCTCTAATTCATACTCTGACAATATCTGCCTTACAAATATTGACACTAATATTTTCATAGAACACATTAACTGCAGTAACTTTGTTCTGTTCATAGTTACAGCACTTGCCCTTTTACTGGTTGTTTGTGGTTTAAACAATGCATATGAGGAATATTCAACAGTCATCAGTAGCAATTTGCTTCCAATAGATGTTATTACATCTCCTTTGCTGGACTTGATGGTCCATGGAAAACAGCTACATGGTAACAATGAAAACTGCAGCAATCTTGTCAGTATAATTTTCCTTCTGAAGGTGATCTATGGTTCTTTAAAATGACAAATAGCTACTACAGCAATTTCAGAGCCCCAACAACCTACAAAAGTATCGTGTTTGTCAAATGGATTTCTTGAACAATCAAAGTTGAAAAGATCTAAACTAGAGCAGTCAAGATATCTGAAGTCACAAATAATTGATATAACAAATTTAAATACTGGGCCCTTTAAGGAATTTACTAAACCATAAAAATATTTGTTTTGTTCCAAATATATGTTTGGTGTTCATGAGTATTTCAGTGTGCAGCATCACAACAGAAGGGACAGTTGAATGTATGTAAAAAAGAACTGTTTGATTCACTAGCCAGCTGAAATCTGCTTGCACAGGTCAGGTTATTAATTGGGATTATATCTGTGATTTTCATGAAATGATTTTTTAACACTCAGAACTAAAAAAATTACAATAAATTGAGTCAAAAAGAATTATAGAAAGGACTGGATAATATGCTATACATATTAATGCTAATAGGAGCAATTATCTGTCTTTTTTTTTACACTTTCTGTAATTAACTTTGTTTAATGTTCAGTCAAGCCAATGTCATGTAGTAGTTGTACAACATGATCTTTGTCAGGAGAAATTCCTGTAAAAGTCATAATGACAAACCATCTAAATTCTTCAGCTTGTATGTTCCCTCTCCTTCATGCACAATTTGATAACTGAACATTTCTTGGTCAGAATCACAATCTATAGTTCTTGAGGTCACTTCTATCCTTTTTTTAGAAAGAATTCCTCTATAGGAATGTTCCACAGTCATCAGTAGCAATTAGGTTCAAATATATGTTGCTATTTCTGCCAGTGTTCCCTCTAAGTTGAGATAGTGTGAGCTAACTCATAGTTTTTTAGCTTCCAGCTCACACATTTCTGCCCTAGCTCAGAAAAAATAGCCCCAGAGCAAACAGTAGCTCACAATTTTAACACCAGTAGCTCACAAAGTAGAATTTTTGTTCACAAGACTCCATAGTTTAGAGGGAGCAATGATTTCTGCTTACTGGACTTTATGGGCCTTAGAAAATAGCTATGCATCTCACTTTTATGAGATTTTAATATATTTAAAGCCTATTACTGAGTGGACAGTAAAAGACTTTGAAACAACTTTAATATTCTCATTATAAAAGGTAGAAAAAATGTCTGCCTTCTCCAGCCACAGAAGCACTCTCTTCAGTGCTGTGGCTGCTTTACTGCTGATGCTTGCAGTGGGGACAAATATGTTCTTAGTCTATCCCTGCAATCCCATGCATGATTATCTAGTATTTAGTTCAAGGAAAGAATAGGGAAAGGAAATATTGTGGAGAGAGGAAAATGGGAAATGAGGTGTTCCCCAGCAGTCCTTGAGGAGTCTCTGCTTGTAATATTTTGTTATTTTTTAAAGCATTGGTGAAAGTGAAAATACTTCTCCCCTCACAACTCTGAACAAGCCCAATGAATCTGACAAGCTTTGAGGGTTTCAAAATGGTATTACAGACTTTGCTATTAAGTTGAGAGATTTCACCAATATTTTATTTAACAGGAGAAACAGGGATGATCCAGGGCAGAAATTCTTAACCTTCAATTCACACCATCCACTAAGTATGGAATATTCCTAAACTAAAAAAAATATGGCTCCAGGCTGGAAAATTTTTAATATATAGTTATGATATACACATACCATACAACAAGCTCAAGAATGCTCTACTGCCCTACTGTACTACTGTATTGTGGTACTATCTTTTGTGCTATTCTGTAGTACCATTCTGTAGTACCATTCTGCCATATTATTCCGCTATATCTTCTTGCTGGACAATCCTGTTGCACCTTACTAAATGTTGTAATAGGTTTTTATTTTGATATTATTGTAATTTTATTGTGATTTTATTACTATCTTGATGTACTCCGCTCTGAACCCCCAAATGGGGAAATGGGTGGAATAATAATAATTCAGAAACAACTTTGAATCAAGTGGACATTAGCCAACAGGCCTGGTAAAGAATCACTGCCACAGCAGATGGAAAAAATGGGATTAAACAATTTCTCTAATATCACCTCCACCACTTGTGGTGCAATCATGCTATATTCAATTCACACCTGAATGAACCACAGCACAAGTGGATTTTGAAAACATCACAACAAAGTGACACCGGGGGGGGGGGGGCGTGATGGATAATAATAGGGAAGTACAGGTTCTGGTTGCAGATGAATATTATCTGGATTTATCAGCAATAAATGGATAAACAATTGGTAGCAATATTATACAAAATCTAGACTGGAAACAAGCAATATTATAAGGTGCCAAGCCAGAAAATAACAGGAAAGCAAGGCACACAGGACAATAAATGAGTACAGGCAATGATTTACTGACACCTTTTCCAATTATGAGTTTAATTTCAACTGAACTGAATAGGAGTTAACGTATATAGCTATATTCTCCAACCTATAATTGAAGTTCAGTTACTGAACCATTAAAAAAAAAGTTCACCCCTGACCTGTGGTCACTTTTTAAAATCTGGTCTATTATATACAAATAGTTTGAAGGACATATGTGACAAGAAAGGAAAAAAATATGACAGATGACTAATATGACAAAGAAAAACAGAAAGCAAAGATCCTGAAATACTTATCATGTGAGAGAGAATTTTTATGGAGAACCAAATTAACAGCTGCCAATCAACTTTATAATATCTAACACCTTGAGAGAGTTTTTACATAGACTTTAGGTCTAGCAGCGGGCTTTCATTTACAGCAAATAATAGTTTTTAATGTATGCATCTGAAAGCTATATGAACATTGAATTCCTCTCAGAATAAATTAAAGAAAAACTTAATTTCAAATCAAGTTTTGAGTTTAAAGACTCCTGCCAGTTCTTTAACCATAATCCTTATTTAAAAAAACATTTAGATAGGTAAATATGTGTTTCTAGTGAGTAAATGCAGTTTTAATATCAAATCAGCAAATATCAACATCACAGCCCTGAGCTGAATAGCCCAGGCAAGTCTGATCTCATCAGATCTTGGAAGCTAAGCAGGGTTGACTCTGACAAGTAATTGGATGGGAGACTTCCTTGGAATACCAGGAGTTGGGAGGCGGGGACAGACTTTATTCAGTCACCCCCAGGCCCCCAGTAGGGGTCAGTCACCAGAGGTCACCAAGACTTCCAGGCGCTCTCTCTCTCTCTCTTTCTCCCCCTCACACACACACACATATCTACATGATATTTTTCAGATAAAAAGGCCATTTCACAAAAGTGATAAAATAAAAGATTGCTCTTATTTGTTAGAGACAACAGTCACCTATCTATTTAATGAAGATCCTTTAATGAATTCCAGTACTGTCAGCACCCAATTAACAGATATGGAAGTGATGGCTGTTATTTCCCCAGATGCTATTGTGAAGCAACATATTTAGAACATAAGAACATAAGAGAAGCCATGTTGGATCAGGCCAACGGCCCATCAAGTCCAACACTCTGTGTCACACAGTGGCAAAAATTTTTATATACACACATACACTGTGGCTAATAGCCACTGATGGACCTGTGCTCCATATTTTATCTAAACCCTTCTTGAAGGTGGCTATACTTGTGGCCGCCACCACCTCCTGTGGCAGTGAATTCCACATGTTAATCACCCTTTGGGTGAAGAAGTACTTCATTTGATCCATTTTAACCTGTCTGCTCAGCAATTTCATCGAATGCCCACGAGTTCTTGTATTGTGAGAAAGGGAGAAAAGTACTTCTTTCTCTACTTTCTCCATCCCATGCATTATCTTGTAAACCTCTATCATGTCACCCCGCAGTCGACGTTTCTCCAAGCTAAAGAGTCCCAAGCGTTTCAACCTTTCTTCATAGGGAAAGTGCTCCAGCCCTTTAATCATTCTAGCTGCCCTTCTCTGGACTTTCTCCAATGCTATAATATCCTTTTTGAGGTGCGGCGACCAGAACTGCACACAGTACTCCAAATGAGACCGCACCATCGATTTATACAGGGGCATTATGATACTGGCTGATTTGTTTTCAATTCCCTTCCTAATAATTCCCAGCATGGCGTTGGCCTTTTTTATTGCAAACGCACAGTGTCTTGACATTTTCAGTGAGTTATCTACCACGACTCCAAGATCTCTCTCTTGGTCAGTCTCTGCCAGTTCACACCCCATCAACTTGTATTTGTAGCTGGGATTCTTGGCCCCAATGTGCATTACATTGCACTTGGCCACATTGAACCGCATCTGCCACGTTGATGCCCACTCACCCAGCCTCAACAGATCCCTTTGGAGTTCCTCACAATCCTCTCTGGTTCTCACCACCCTGAACAATTTAGTGTCATCCGCAAACTTGGCCACTTCACTGCTCACTCCCAACTCTAAATCATTTATGAACAAGTTAAAGAGCATGGGACCCAGTACCGAGCCCTGCAGCACCCCACTGCTTACTGTCCTCCACTGTGAAGACTGCCCATTTATACTCACTCTCTGCTTCCTATTCCTATTATTTGAAAGTAAGTTCACACTGGCCCTACCTAAGGAACGTTCTAGAGCTTAGAGTAGGCTTCCCAACCCTCCCGCCCTGGCGGGGGACCCCAGGATTTCCAGCCTCTTCCCCCGCTCCCCCAAAAAACTGAAGCGGGGGGAGGGGGGAAACGGCGCCAAGGAGCGTGGCGAGCCGCCCCATCTCGGAGTGGGCGATGCCGCTGCGCTGCTGCCGCCTCTTCTCCACTCACCGTAGCTGCTCCTCCGAGATGGGCTCAGGCTGAGCCCATCTTGGAGGAGCAGCTAAGATGAAGCGGACTCAGGGAAAAGGAGCCAGTCAGCTCTCCGACTGCAGAGCCACTGCTTCTTTTTCCCAGCCAGCCGCTGGTCTCTCATCTTTAGCGCCACTATTTCTCTGCTCCCTCCCCTGCCCGTCCCTCACCTGCTCCCTGCAGCCTTCAAGCAGCCCCCTCCCTCCGGCCAAGCCGCACCTCTTACCCAATTTGCTGCAAGCCGCCAGTTGCAAAGGCTGGCCAGGAATGCGGGATTTGGGGGCCTCTCTAGAAGGAAGCACAGCTCGGTGCCTTTAACCCCTTCCCGCTTCTCCTGGGAAAGTCATCAATAACCGACTGAGGGCTCTTGGGTTGCGCCCTAGCACTTCCTATCCTCTGGCTGCAGGGAAATGTTCAGAAGGAGGACGGCAGTGCTGGGCCGGAAAAGCTGAACCAACAGGATTTTGCCAAAGGAGGAAGGGCAGGAAATTCACTCTCCTCACCTTTCCAAAGTGGAACACAGTAGGAGTGAAGTAGTACCTTTAAGACCAGCAAAGTTTTATTCAGAATGGCAGCTTTCCTATGCACACTTCTTCAGATGAGGGGATAGGGAGAGTACAATGGGCTGAAATACATGTAGCTGGTGGTTTAAGAGTGTAAACTGACACAGTTAGGATCAAAGCAGGAGTCAAGTTTCACCTTTAAGACTAGGGTTGCCAATCCCCAGGTGGGGGGCAGGAGATCCCCCGGTTTGGAGGCCCTCCCCCCACTTCAGAGTCATCAGAAAGCAGGGGGAGGGGAGGGAAATGTCTACTGGGAACTCTCTATGGAGATTTATTCCCATAGAAAATAATGGAGAATTGATCCACAGATATTTGGGGCTCTGGGGGGCTGTTTTTTGAGGTAGAGGCACCAAATTTTCAGTACAGCATCTACTGCCTCTCCCCAAAATATCCCCCAAGTTTCAAAATGATTGTACCAGGGGGTCCAATTCTATGAGTCCCAAAAGAAGGTGCCCCTATCCTTCATTATTTCCTATGGAAGGAAGGCATTGAAAAGGTGTGCCGTCCCTTTAAATGTGATGGCCAGAACTCCCTTTGGAGTTCAATTATGCTTGTTACAGCCTTGATCTTGGCTCCACCCCAATGTCTCCTGGCTCCACCCCCAAAGTCTCCTGGCTGCACCCCCAAAGTCCCCAGATATTTCTTAAATTGGATTTGGCAACTCTAGCTTGGAGAGAAGACCAGACACCTATATTCATGTGTCTTAAGAGGGGAACCAGTAATTTCATGCCTACTGTCCAATCTATTTTCTAGCCTATAATAAACAGACTGGACTGTGTGATGTCATCAAATCCAAAAAAACCCTGTATCTAATAAATCCAGATTCAATGGACATTTGATGAAACACACTTGATGAAATCAGCATGTCTGGTAAGAAAAAAGACTAGGGAACTTACTACTTTCAATACCATTGAAGCAATACCATTTCAGCACAGTCAGGAAGATACTGCCTATAAATACTATTTTAGCATAGAAAATTTGTTGGCTGCAGTCACTGGAACATAAGCTGATATACAGAAAGGGTAGAGGAATATCAGTGAGAGTTGAAATTCTGTAGGAGGCAGAATTACATGGGCCTCATGAGCAGCTCACACATATGGAATAGTCAGTATGTATGAGCCCACAAGCACTAACCACTAAAAATGCCTTGAAATACTGCAAGATCAAAATGAGGCTCCTGTACTTATGAACAGCAACTAAAGATGGTTTCAGTGATCTGAAGCAGTGGCTCCCAACCTTTTTAGCACCGGGAACTGGTTTTGCAGAAGAAAATTTTTTCACAGACATGTCCACATTGTTTGCTTCCACAAACTCAAAGGTATCCACATAAATCCACATCCTTGGGCTCCACAAGCTGAAACATATCCTTATAAATGGGACAAGTAGATACCAAAGGTACTGCACATCCACACAGGTATCTAACCCAGAGTGGTTCTAGCTGGTTTGTTTGCAAAGTACATAATTTATTGATCATACCTGGCCATTGTGTGGTCAGAATCTGATTCCCTGGGGCTATGATGTAAAAGGCAGAAGCCCCGAGGCAGCGTGGTAAGCTGCAGTCCAAGCTCTGCTCATGACCTGAGTTCAATCTCGGTGGAAGCTGGTTTCAGGTAGTTGGCTCGAGGATGACTCAGCCTTCCATACTTCCGAGGTTGATAAAATGAGTACCCATCTTGCTGTGGGTAAAGTGTAGATGACGGGGAAGACAATGGCAAACCACTGAATAACAAAAAGTCTGTCAAGAAAATGTTGTGTAATGTGATGTTACACCATGGATCAGTAATGACTCAGTGCTTTCACAGGGGACTACCTTTACCTTTTATGATGTAAAAAACCCTGGACTATATGAAAAGAAGCTTAGTAGATCCAATGGTGGCAGATAAATATTGCCTTTTTGCCACCATCATTGTCACAATAAGCTTTAATATGAGCTCTGTGCTATGTTCAGTCAGTCTTGCTCTGACTTTGCACCCGCAGCACTCTAGATATTGTCCCTCCCATTTTATTGCCATCAGTTTCCCAGTAAACCAGGGAGACTCTGTCCAGGTGGGAGAAGGCATTTAGGGGTGACTGTGTTAGCCCAGGCATCTCCTTATTCCAGAAAACAGACAGGGCCTCAACAGAATTGTCACAAGCTGATGAGTACATATTCAGACAGTAAGGCAAAATCAAACATATTTCTGATATTGTAACTCCTCCCTCTCTAACACACACGAAAAGCTTGTTTATCTAGACAGAATACCTGTTCTTCTTTTTGTTTATTTTAATATATTTCAGCATCTAGAAAACTTTCTTGTTTCTAAAGTACTGCCTGACAATAGCCCAAGAATATGTTTTGTCATTCCCTGCCATCAAACCTGTCATTATTTGCAGTAGTCATAGGACCTCCAATATGTAGATGTGAGTTATAGCAATATTGGAAAAGGAATATTTATTTAGTTATCAGTACCTTGTTACATTCCTCTACTGGTTATTCTTCCACTGCCAGCACTTAATTTAACAATGCTAGCACACCCCAATATCAACTATAATTCTGATCTACTGAAACCATTAATGTTCAAATGATAAATTCTAAATGTCTGTCCTAAAGGAAGTAAGACTAGATTTAACACTTTCCAATAATACTTTTAATAGATGGTTCCAACTGCAGAACTTTCACCTAACTTTCACTGAACTACATGGAATTATGCACAAACTAGTTCTAAAACAACTGGATGTACTCTCTTCATAATATTTGCCATTCCTAATAAAGACATGTTGAGAAGTATTTAGCAAAAACTTGGGGCTGAAAAACAGATTACTGTTGTTAGGCTCCTGAAAACGGCCTCCCCATGGCAATTAATCACTGTCTAGCCTACAGCATTTAGAAATGTATTACTATTCAACCCTCACATTACAAATCTGTAATTGGTGGCCACTAAAAGAGGCATGGAGACTCACAAATGTGATGGCCAAGCTACATATGGAAATAATGACTAATAATTAAGAACCAGTTGGAGATCAATCAGCTTTAGGAAGTCAGTTTTTAGCTGCATCTTCTAGGCTCTCAATATTCATTTTGTGTTCCAGCAATAACCTATATTACTCATTATTAATAGCTTAAAATTTTATTTCTGCACACAACATAATCAACATCAGCAATCCTGCTGTCACCAAGGTATCTTTGCAGTCAATTGAGAAGATGTATTGGACCTTGTTAGGCAGCAAGATAAAATAATTAGTCTTAGGAATGTGCTAGAAACTGTCAAACAGTGCCTTTGATAAATGCAGCTCATTGTCTACCAACAGAAATCTCTAAGGCAAAATGCAGCAAAGCACATATCTAATGCTGATTTTTTTTATTGGCAGGCAGTAGAATAAAATACATATAAAATTAAATGCTCTTGCTTCTTTAAAGTCTGAATTTGTATACGTGTGCTAAAAGCAACTTCAAATGATTATGCTTTATGAGCCTAATAGCTGGTTTATTGGAATATGATGCAATGAGTGGAATCCAGCTCCTTCCCTCTGTGGTAACATCACTGGAGGATGGGCGTGGTTTTGCCACCCTGGAAGAATGGCATGACAACACCATCTAAGCAGTGTGATTTGCCGCAGCTGGCTGGGGGGGCGGAACCATCGAGGCTTGTGTCTATGTTCTGCCCTCCAACAGCTCAGTTGTCGTTTGTACTCAGCCCACCCTCCCACCCTGTTTTCCAGTGTAGGCTGTGGCTGGTCTCCGGTTAGGGACCAGGTAGGAATTTTTTTGCTTCCATTCTTGATTGGCAATTAGGATGGAGGTGTTTTTGACTACCTTGCATTGGAACAGTGGATTTGGGATAATTGGCTTGGGTGGTTGCTGTTAAATAGGTTGGTCACTTGGCAGTGTAGGACAGGTGTAAAATTGGAATCGGTGAGCATCTTTGACATTGTAATTTTGGTATCAGGGGTTCATCATGAACAGCCTTCAAGGCTTTCCACAGCCCAGGGCTGAATTGAGGACCGCTGCTGGGAGCTGCTTGGTTAGGCTAACCTCTGCAAGTTGTAAGGCTTCAGTGATGGCTTTCCATGGTGGCAACCAGTTGCCAGGCTGCTGGCCAGGAGCCAGAATTTGGCTTAGGGTCGGGGCTGAGTGCTTGCTCAAGGCAGGCAAGGAGGTTGGTCAGTAGGTGACACCTGCCTGGCCTTTGTGCCGCACCTGCAAATCCTTCGCCCTTTGCTGCTTAGTTATAAAGTTTATTAACGTGGCCCTTAATGGGAGGAACACCAAAGATTTATTTCATCTTTGAACCTTTCACAATATGAAAAATTAAAATAAAGTATCAAATGCCAACTGCATGATGATAAATACAACTGTAGGTTGATATAATTACTTGTTCCTGCAACATCCAAAATCAGCATGGAACCAGACCAGTTGGTTGTGGAAGTTTCAGCCTAGTTTTGAATAATGGCTAGAGCTGCAGTTCTTCTATCCACTGTTATATTATATCTTCTCAGACTTTTCTATGCAGAAACTTCTATCAAATTTCTAAACTTATGCAGTGACAAAACAGAAATATAGTTGAAGCACTGTTTTAAAAAGAATGTTATACCTCCTGTAGTTAGTCTTCCATTTTTGCTTGTTAGATGCTTAAAGAGATGCAAGTTGTGTAGTCTTTAACATAGATGTTACTTGAGATATCTGACTCTTGGCTGTTCTGAAATGCAATCAAAATGTAACAAATTAAAATTTATTACATAAACCCAAGAAGTCTAACAACAGACTTGCAGATCACTAATCATTCAGCCTTAAATGTTACTTCAGCAATGATAGATTTTTACATACTAAAGCTTCATGAAGTCCTTTCACATACAGAGCAACTTCATCTGCTGTCAGGCGAAACAAATCAAAATTTGATATGGTTGCAGAATTGAATGACCAGGACTAAAACCTGTATTAATCCTTGGACTTGGGAGGGAAATTCAAACAAACAAAAACTGCATATATCTCGGAACATTTAAGTACTAACTGTACATAAGCAGGTTATACAGGCAGCCTAAGTTATATCAGCATGCAGGATAAACCATATTTCAGAAGAAACATAGCTTCCCTTCAGAGCTCTGAAGATGATATTCTGTATGTTCTTCTGTTTCCTGCTCCAGCAGCTTACGGCAGTAATGGAATCATGCTGCCATTTTGAAAATCTGATTTTTCTTGAAATGTTTAAAAAACTGAGAGAAATAATTAAATAATTGTTCCAAACATGAATTTTGCAACTATTACACTAGTTTCTCATTTACTTTAAAATGTCATTTTTGTACCAAAATTTCTGTTTCTCTATATTTTAAAAATCTTGATAAAGGATCCCCAGGTAAGGACCAACAAGTAAATATCACCTGAAAAAGCTGTCCTGTGGATGAAAATGTCAACAACTCTTGTGAAACTGGTCACCAATAATTTAAATTCAGAGAATTTAACAGTTATATTCTACATAGAAAGATGTCTCCTATTTCCTCACATTACATGTCATATGGACTCCATATACATGTGGGGGATGTATTTATATGCATGTATGTAGCTGACAACATGAATTCTGATCCACAAAAGCTGATGTATGTAAGTGCTGTCAAGTCACAACCAACCTATTTACCCCAGCAAGGGGCTTTCAAAGCATGAGAAGCAAAGGTTTGCCATTGCCTTCCTTTGCAGAACCTTCCCTGGTGGTCTGTAATGGCCCTACTTAATAATGGGTCCAATTAATGACTCACTTAGCTTCCAAGATTTCATGAGATTGGGCTATACCATAGCATTCTGCATCTCCCATGAAAGGTTAAAAAGGTAAAGGTAATCCCCTGTACAAGCACCAGTTGTTTCTGACTCTGGGGTGACAGTTAAAAAAAGGGTAAAGGTAGTCCCCTGTGCAAGCACCAGTCATTTTCGACTCTGGGGTGACGCTGTTTTCACAATGTTTTCACAGCAGACTTTTTATAGGGTGGTTTGCCATTGCCTTCTGTAGTCATCTACACTTTCCCCCCTGCAGGCTGGGTACTCATTTTACTGACTTCGGAAGAATGGAAGGCTGAGTCAACCTGGAGCTGGCTAACTGAACCAGCTTCCGCTGGGATCAAACTCAGGTCATGAGCAGAGGGCTCCGACTGCAGTACTGCAGCTTTACCACTCTGTCCCCCGGGGTAACATACCCTGATGAATTTTGTTGGTCTTTAAGATGCTACTGGACTTTAATTTTGTTCTACTAGTACAGAGCTACCTGCCTTAAATTATCTTCATGGAAGGAACCGCATTCAGCCATATGGAAATTCATCAGCCTCGCAAAAAAAAAAACTTGCACAGGTTTGTGTGAAACATAATGTATGATCCTGAGTGAATACTAGAAATCTTTCAAGATCCCTGAAACTTCAATGTATTTAAAAAAAAAAAAAAAAAAAAACCACCCAATTTTTCTTCTCACTGTTGTATACATACAACACACACAGCCATATTTGTCTACACCCACATACCTTTACCTCAAAAAACATGTATTAGTTTGCTTGTCTATAATTAATATTACCAGAATAGCTCTACAAACCACAGTCAGACCAAGTAATTATTCTGGTAGTCAACTGAATTTGAACTCTGTTGGTCAGCATGACTCACAGTACAAACTTGTTTCCTTCAATGCTATAATTTACTTACATGCATTTGAAAACCCACAAATGAACAACAAAGTAGCATGGTTCAAGTAATTAAAAGGATACTATTTTTACACAGACAATTATTCTCTCATCCTTACTCTTCCTCACAGTGCACATATATACCCTAAGTGCCCCATATATTCAGAACCTCTCCAAAAGCAATTCATAAATTAATTCCTAAAATCCATTTGAAACTTTCATCTGTGGCACCAGGCCAAAAAGTAGATATTAGAATGCGCTTGGGAATTATATATCAATATAAAGGCAATAAAGCTAAACAAAGCAGGATCAATATAACACAGGCAGAAGAGGCTTTTTGCATTCTACAGCTGAAGGAAAAGAGGAACTAAAGTAAGAAGCAGCTTGCAACATTACTGTAGCTAAGGCAACGGCTACTGGTAAAGCGATGCACACAGAAAGGAGGAAGTTGTACTATGCAGGCTCCAGTAGCTGAATTTGAGAAGCTTTAGTAAAAGCTAAATAAGGGCTGGCCGTTGAGAAAGATTTGCTGATAAGACTAACAGTATGCATATGTGTTACTATTTGTGTTAAGATGTTACTAATTGTGTGAGGCTGAGAAAAACCTGGGAAAAAACGGATTAAACCAGAAAAAGTACTGATACCCCTACTGATACCCCGACGCATCCGTAGGGAACTTGCTACACAGATGCCCATGATGAACTGGAGCTTAACGGTCACGAAAAGCAGAAGGAAGCTATGAATGTATGAGTAGTCCCCATTGAAAGCAATGGGCTGGAACTGGAAATAACCGGAATAGCTGCTGTGTAATAAGTACGGTACCAGTTCAAGTAATAATGTTACCAAATTTGTTACTGTATGTGAAAGTAATGATTGGAAATGATATAAAAGCGTGCCTTACCGTATATCAGCTAATGCGTATTACTGTATCTAAACTGATAGCTGAAAATTGCTATAAAAGGCGTGTGTTTGCTGTGTTCTGGGCTCAGACTTCCACCTTTCTGGCAGATGCCAAGTAAGTCTAGCCCACACGTGTGTACTCAAATAAAAGGAAGCTGTTTTTCCTGACTTCGCCTCAGACCTCCTTTGTCATTGCATCGGCTCTAATTGGCAAAGTGGGGTTTTCCTGCTACAATCCATCAAAAAAATCTACCCTTAAAAAATGCATTGATATGATTTAAATTTCTTTCTTTCTTTGTCAAGTCACAACCTATTTATGGCAACCCCATGGGGTTTTCAGGGCAAGAGACATTAAGAGGTCATTTGTCATTTGCCTTCTTCTGCGTTGCAACCCTGGTATTCCTTGGTAGTTTCCCATCCAAGTATTGACCCATAATACCTTCAAGACTGAAGCTGGTGGCGGTGGAAGTGCGCATGCTCTGAAGAGTAGAAGCCTTGGCTCGCCCCTCTCCGGATAAGAAAAGAGATTAGGACCGAAAGATAAGTAAATATTGAAGTTTTTGGGGTCATAATATTTGGCAGTGAAGCTAGAGAGTCAGAGAACTAAAAGGCAAGCTCAGAAGAGAGCTAGCACTGAGAAAAAGGGAGTATTTTGGCAAAACAGATAAGAAGCGGATAAGAAGCGGAGGCAGTAATTAGCACCGTTAAAATGGCTGCCACTACAGTGAAACAGCTTTCCGAACAGATAGCACAGTTTCAAGCTTTAATGATGCATTCTCAGAACAAAATAGAGGAGACTGTTGCTGAAATTAAAAATGAAATTAGCCAGATAAACAAGGAACTGCAAGATATTAGGCAGCTGGCCAACAAAGCAGATAAGGCAGCTTCAACAAACAGAAAGGAAATAGTTCATTTAAAGGAGCAGATTAAGAGCCTCTCCGACAGAGCAAGAAGGGCAAACCTTATTATTCACGGAATTTCAGAAGACATTGACTCACGACACTTGGAAGACGGGATAATAAATTGGCTTTCAGAACAGCAAACAGGTGTTATGATTAATGCTGACCAGGTCGAGAGAGTCCATAGGCTTAGATCTAGAAGGTCAGGAGGATCTCTGAGACCAGTAATAGTCAAATTCACAAGAGAAAAAGTGCAGCAGCAAGTCTTTTTGGCTTTGAAGAAGAAGAGGGCACTGGAATTTAAAGGGAAAAGGGTATATGTGAGACAAGACTTTTGCAGTGAAACACTGGAAGAAAAAAGACAAATGAAGCCATTTGCAGATAAACTCTTTCAGAACAAGATATTGTTTACTTGGGCTTACCCAGCCACTATTGTAATCTACAAAGAAGGCAAAAGACTCACAGCAAGGAACCCAGCTGAAGCAAGGAAACTCTTGGAGAAGATGGGTCTGGACCCAGGAGAAACAGGAACTCAACCAGAGGAAGAGCTTAATGTCGACGAACCAGAGGAGGGGCCCTCTACACGTCAGGAGAAACGACAGAGGACGAGACTATAAGACGTCTAAGTAAAAGGAGGAACTTCTAAAAAAAAAAAGGGAAGTACCCCACTAATAAGAGGGAGGGCATATTACGGTCTTAAGCGAAGGAAGGAAACAATAAAAGATCCAGGAGGGGGGGGAGGTGTGCCCACCTAAAGGTATAGGGAGGGTGGAGAGATCAACCCAAACGCGAGCCCTATACCAGAAGAGGGGAGGGGGGGATGATGGGGAAGAGTGGGGGGAAAGGGTGTGGGAGGGGGAAAGGGAGAAAGGGGAGAAGCATAATAGACTTTGTTATCCAGCCAGGGAAGGGAGGGGAGGTGAATGATTATGGCTAAAACTTTGAAAGTGCTCTCACTGAATGTCAATGGACTAAGTTCAGACCTGAAAAGATATAGATTAACAAGAATGGCAAAACAACAAAATATAGATATAGTATATTTACAGGAAACACATAAGGCAAAGGATGACATTAAACCGTTGATTAAACACCCAGGGTGGAAAGTATTGGCTGAAGCAAGAAGTAGAACTAAGGCGAGAGGAGTAGCAATTTTGGTACACACAAGGATTGATATTAGGATACTAGATCTCATTAGTGATAGGGAAGGGAGATATTTGTTCATCAAAGGTAGGTTTCAAAACAGAGTAATAACGCTGATAAATATATATGCTCCAAATACAGGACAGAGGAGATTTTTGAATAAAGTTATGCAAAAAGCGCAGAAATTCTCAGAGGGAGAAGTCATTATAGCAGGAGACTTTAACATAGATATGACCAAAGAGAAGGAGGCTAGGTGGAAAAGGAACTTGGTAGAAGCGCATGAGGCCTTAGGCTTGGTCCCAAAGTCGACACATTTATCAAGTAGATACAAGACAGCTTCTTGCATATACTATATATTTCTTAAAAAATCAAATAATTGGGAGTTGAGGAAAGTAACAACCCATCCAATATGGATCTCAGATCACGCCCCACTAATTATAGAACTGATGACAAAAAATGAGCAAATTAGAAGGACCTGGAGATTTAACAGTATGGTCTTATTAAAAAAAGAAAATAGACAATATATGGAAAATCAAGTAAAACAATATTTAGAGAAAATAAGGGAACAGTGGCCACAAATATCTTGTGGGAAGCAGCAAAGGCAGTGTTAAGAGGTCATTGTATGATGAAGGAGAAAGAAATAAAAAAAGAATGGTATGCTAACAAGACACAGAAACTCCAGGAATTAGGTGCACTGCAGAGCAGTCAAGGTATTAGATTCTGCCCTGATAAGGAAAAAAAGATTAAGGAGATTAGGAAACAATTGGACTTTATGGATTCGAGGGCATTATGGAAAAAACAAACCATGGTAAGAAATGAGTTTCAAAGAGACTCAATAAACTCAGGAGACTGGCTAATTATCTCAAGACTAGGAAAGAAAAGTAAAAGGTGGAAAGTATAAAGAGACAAGGAAAGATTACGCAGAACCCGAGAGAAATTAGGCAAGCGTTTCAGGAATTCTACAAAGAGTTATACGCTAGGAGGGATATAATAGAACATATTGAAGAAAGTGGAGAAGTACTGGAAGACATAGATAAAGAGAGTTTGGAGAAGGAAATAACAGTTCAAGAAATAGAGGAAGTTGTGAACAATTTAAAAGTGGGTAAATCCCCAGGGCCAGACGGCTTTACTGCGGATTTTTATAAGGAGATGAAGGAGTTACTGATCCCCGAATTACAACAAGTGTTTAATGCTATATTGAAGGGAAGGAAGGCTCCCGACTCTTGGAGAATGGCTGAAATAACCGTAATATTAAAACCCCAGAAAGATCCTCGAGAAGTAGGTTCATATAGACCAATAAGTCTACTTAACCAGGACTACAAAATATTTGCTAAAGTTTTAGCAAACAGGTTAAGGAACATATTACCTTATTTAATAAAAGAAGATCAATATGGTTTTGTGAAGAATAGGAGTATTGCACATCCTATAAGGAATATATTTAACGTATTGTACCATAGACATTCTGGGCAACTTGCTTTACTTAAATTAGATGTATACAAGGCATTTGATACGCTGTCCCATGAATTCTTATGGTCCATAATGAAGAAGTGTGGGATTGGGCCACTATTCTTAAAAGCCATTCAAGAGGTCTATAGGGAGGGGTCAGCAGTGGTAAGAGTAAATAACGAACATACGGATCAGATCCCAATTGAGAGAGGTGTGAGGCAGGGGTATCCACTTTCCCCATCCCTGTTTATAATGGCGATAGAACAACTAGCAGAAAGGATCAGGAATTCAGGGAGAATAGAAGGCTGTAGAATGGGACAGGAGGAAATAAAAATCAATTTATTTGCAGATGATATAATCATGACAATATCTAACCCGAAAGAAGCTATTAGGGAAACGAAAATTATTTTAGAGGATTTTGAAGCCGTGTCAGGTTTAAGAATAAATATGGGAAAGTCTGAAATAATGTACTTTAATGTTGGTTTGGAAGAAAGGAAAGAGATTAATAGGATAACTAATATGGGGATGGGAGTAAAGAAATTTAAATATCTAGGGACAGAAATTTATAAAAATATTAACAGGATAGTGGAGGGAAATTATAATAAAATCTGGGAGAAGACAGAAAGGGATATGAAGCAGTGGGAGAAAAGGGCGATGACCCTGACTACTAGAATAAAGAGTGTGTCGATGTTTTGGATGCCAAGGTTGTCGTACCTTTTTCAAACGATACCATTGGAGTTAGATAAGCAAAAAATGACTAACTGGAACACTAAAATAAGGGAATGGATATTTGGTAGTAAGAAACTCAGATTCCCCCAAAAATTGGCATACAATCATAAATCGGAACTTGGATGGGGAGTCCCAGATATAGTCAATTATTATGAAGCATTTTTTTTAAGCTGCGCCTTGCCAAAGGCTGAGCACATCTCACAGAGGTCTGAGAGGAGCAGAGCAGCTCTGATAGCTGAGACAGCTGGAGAAATTGCTGAGAATTTCTGAGTTTTGAAGGACTTCATTCTAAGGTTTGTGGGGCTGCCTAAAATTCTAAGGTGTGATAGCTGGGGAACTGCTCTTTGTTTGGTTGACTGGCCTAAGGGTGAAAGAGATTAAGAGTGATTGCTGCTGATTGCTGAGGAGTGCCTCTACTCCACCCTCTTTGCATTTTAAGCTGCACCTTGCCAAAGGCGCGAGCCGAAGGGAGAGAGCTAAAGGGCTCTTGGCCTGTGGCTCTTCGCCTAGGGGCTCTCTAAGGGCCAGGAACCCAGATCCCTGATTTCCTTGTTCTCCAAATAAGGTAAGCTCCCAATAAGGTAAGTTGAGGTAAGGTAAGTTGACCCTCCATAAGGGGAGCCACTTAAACAAACAGCATTTAAAGAGGACTGTATATTTTAATATATATATATCATGAAGATAGAATGCCAGCAGGGGGTTGGGGGCTTTCCAGTGTTTTGCACTGAGTGTCACATGTATGACTATCTGCCCAAAGGACAGAAGTCTTGGGTGTGTGCTCGATGCAAGGAGCTCCTGGTCCTCAGGGAACGAGTTCGTACCCTTGAGGCCGAGGTTACTGCCCTGGAGAAGCAGAGACGGTCAGTTAGGCACTTGGGGAAGACTCTCGGGGGCGTATTAGATGAGCCCCGCTCTGAACGTAGCAGCCCCGTTGCTGCCAGAGAGCGAGAGGGTCGAGAGGGAACAGGGCACCGTGCTGAGGACAAGGGGAATGCACCCTCAGAAGGGACCTCTTCTTCGGTTGGTGAGCGGGAATCCTTTCGCGCCAAGGAACCATCCCTGAGCAGGGGGAGAGGGGGGGGGTTGGTAGTTGGTGATTCGATCCTTAGGCAAGTAGACAGCTGGGTGGCAAAACCGCGTACTGACCGTATGGTGACTTGCCTGCCTGGTGCGAAGGTAGCGGACATTACGCATGTAGTAGATAGACTGATAGACAGTGCTGGGGAGGAGCCTGTGGTCGTGGTGCATGTTGGCACCAATGATGTGGGGAAATGCAGTCGTGAGGTCCTGGAGGAAAAATTTAGGCTGCTAGGCGGGAGACTTAAGGCCAGGACCTCCAAGGTAGCCTTCTCGGAAGTGCTACCTGTTCCACGTGCAGGGCAGGAGAGACAGGAACAAATTAGAAGTCTCAATGTGTGGATGAGACGATGGTGTAAGGAGGAAGGGTTTAAGTTTGTTAGGCACTGGGATGCTTTCTGGAACAAGCGGGAGCTGTACAAAAGAGACGGTCTCCACTTGTCCCCGGATGGAACCAGGCTGCTGGCGCTTAAAATCAAAAAGGTGGCAGAGCAGTTTTTAAACTAAATCATGGGGGAAAGCCGACAGGAGATGAAATGTCTCTGGTTCGGGAGGACTCGTCTCAAAGAGATGAAGGGTTAGCTGCTATTTTTCTACCGGGTAACAGACCAGAGTTGTCCACTGTGAAGGCGACAAACAATATGGACTGTCTGCCAGAGTCTCGAGGTGGCAGGAGGAAGGTGGCGGGCCTAGTTCGCCTGGGAAATTATAGATGTTTGTATGCAAATGCTAGAAGCGTTCGAAGTAAAATTGGTGAATTGGAATGTTTAGTGTTGAGAGAAAACATAGACATTGTGGGAATTTCAGAAACTTGGTGGAATGAGGAGAATCAGTGGGACACGGTGATTCCTGGATATAAGCTATATCGGAAGGATAGGGAGGGAAGGGTTGGAGGTGGGGTGGCTCTGTATGTCAGAGAGAGTATACGGTCCAGTAAGACTGAGGTCAGAGAATTAGATTCACTTTTAGAAATGCTTTGGGTTGAAATAGAGGGCCCAAAAGGAAATTTAACTATGGGAGTTTGTTATCGCCCACCAAATCAAAAGAGAGAGGACGATTATAATATGATGGAAGGCTTAAAGATAGCGGCTAAACGTAAAAACTGTGTCGTAATAGGTGATTTTAACTACCCGCAGATTGATTGGGTCAATATGTGTTCTGGTCGAGAGAAAGAGATTGAGTTTTTTGATGCTCTCAATGACTGTGCTATGGAGCAGATGGTCTCAGAACCTACCAGGGGTGGGGTGATCCTGGATTTGGTCCTAAGTAATGCCCAAGACTTGGTGAGAGATGTAAAAGTGATTGCGCCGCTTGGGACCAGTGACCATAATGTTATTGATTTCACCGTTTGTATAAATAGGGGGTTGTCCAAAAAGACCGCCACAACCACGTTTAACTTTAAAAGGGGTAAATACACTGAGATGAGGAGGCATGTGAGGAGGAAACTGAAAGGAAAGGTACATACGGTCAAAACCCTTGGGGAAGCTTGGATGCTATTTAAAACTATAATCCTAGAAGCTCAGATAAAATACATACCACAAGTTAGGAAAGGCACAAACAGGCATAAGAAAAGGCCTGCATGGTTAACAAACAAAGTAATGGAAGCTGTAAAAGGTAAGAAGGACTCCTTTAAGCGGTGGAAAACCAGTCCAAGTGAGATTAGTAAAAGGGAACACAGGCTGTGGCAAATCAAATGCAAGACTGTGATCAGGCAGGCAAAAAAGGGACTATGAGGAGCATATTGCAAAAAACATAAAGACCAACAATAAAAATTTCTTCAAATATATTAGAAGTAGGAAACCAGCCAGGGAGGCAGTGGGGCCCTTGGATGACCATGGGGTAAAAGGATTACTGAAGGAGGATAGGGAAATGGCTGAGAAGCTAAATGAATTTTTTGCCTCCGTCTTCACTGTGGAAGACGAGAACTTTTTGCCCGCCCCAGAACCACTAATTTTGGAAGGGGTGTTGAAAGACCTGAGTCAGATTGAGGTGACAAAAGAGGAGGTCCCACAACTGATAGACAAATTAAAAACTAATAAGTCACCGGGTCCGGATGGCATACATCCGAGAGTTCTGAAAGAACTCAAAGTTGAACTTGTGGATCTTCTAACAAAAATCTGTAATCTTTCATTGAAATCTGCCTCCATTCCTGAGGACTGGAAGGTAGCAAATGTCACCCCCATCTTTAAAAAGGGTTCCAGAGGAGATCCGGGAAATTACAGGCCAGTCAGTCTGACTTCAATACCGGGAAAGTTGGTAGAAACCATTATCAAGGACAGAATGAGTAGGCACATTGATGAACACGGGTTATTGAGGAAGACTCAGCATGGGTTCTGCAAGGGAAGATCTTGCCTCACTAACCTGTTACATTTCTTTGAGGGGGTGAACAAACATGTGGACAAAGGCGACCCGATAGATGTTGTTTAACTTGACTTCCAGAAAGCTTTTGATAAAGTTCCTCATCAAAGGCTCCTTAGAAAACTTGAGAGTCATGGAGTAAAAGGACAGGTCCTCTTGTGGATCAAAAACTGGCTTAGTAATAGGAAGCAGAGAGTCAGTATAAATAGGCAGTCTTCGCAGTGGTGGACGGTAAGCAGTGGGGTGCCGCAGGGCTCGGTAGTGGGTCCCGTGCTCTTTAACTTGTTCATAAATGATTTGGAGTTGGGAGTGAGCAGTGAAGTGGCCAAGTTTGCGGATGACACTAAATTGTTCAGGGTGGTGTGAACCAAAGAGGATTGTGAGGAACTCCAAAGGGATCTGTTGAGGCTGGGTGAGTGGGCATCAACGTGGCAGATGCGGTTCAATGTGGCCAAGTGCAAAGTAATGCACATTGGGGCCAAGAATCCCAGCTACAAATACAAGTTGATGGGGTGTGAACTGGCAGAGACTGACCAAGAGAGAGATCTTGGGGTTGTGGTAGATAACTCACTGAAAATGTCAAGACAGTGTGCGTCTGTAATAAAAAAGGCCAACGCCATGCTGGGAATTATTAGGAAGGGAATTGAAAACAAATCAGCCAGTATCATAATGCCCCTGTATAAATCGATGGTGCAGTCTCATTTGGAGTACTGTGTGCAGTTCTGGTCGCCGCACCTCAAAAAGGATATTATAGCATTGGAGAAAGTCCAGAGAAGGGCAACTAGAATGATTAAAGGGCTGGAGCACTCTCCCTATGAAGAAAGGTTGAAACGCTTGGGACTCTTTAGCTTGGAGAAACGTCGACTGCGGGGTGACATGATAGAGGTTTACAAGATAATGCATGGGATGAAGAAAGTAGAGAAAGAAGTACTTTTCTCCCTTTCTCACAATACAAGAACTCGTGGGCATTCGATGAAATTGCTGAGCAGAAAGGTTAAAACGGATAAAAGGAAGTACTTCTTCACCCAAAGGGTGATTAACATGTGGAATTCACTGCCACAGGAGGTGGTGGCGGCCACAAGTATAGCCACCTTCAAGAGGAGTTTAGATAAAAATATGGAGCACAGGTCCATCAGTGGCTATTAGCCACAGTGTATGTGTGTATATAAAATTTTTTGCCACTGTGTGACACAGAGTGTTGGACTTGATGGGCCGTTGGCCTGATCCAACATGGCTTCTCTTATGTTCTTATGTTTATTTCAGCTTAAGGCATTATTAGAAATAGAGAAGGAAGGGGATCAGAAATGGATAAGTTTTGAGAATGAAGCTAATAATGGGGTAGGAAAACATGGCATCTTTACGAACATGGGGGCGAAGGAACTTAATTTAAACGTGGGACCAAGGAAAAATGGGCTAAATATCTGGAAGAAATGGCAACCGAAATGGCTGAATCGGGTATCTAGATGGACGCCATTAGAAATGTTGATGGAAGGGGATAAGGAGCATAGGTGGAGCGAACTACTTAAGACTAAAGGATTTAGAAGGGTAGAAGATTTGTTAATAATAGATAAGTTAAAACCATTACATGAGTTTCAAGAAGTCGTAGGAATACAATACTGGCTTAAGGCGACAGGATTGTATACTAAAGTTAAGAAGGAAGTGGAGAAGAGTAATTTAAATGAAGAAGAACCTATGGAAAAGTTTTATAAATTAATGGGTAAAACAAAAAAAGGATTAGTAGGCATCCTATACAGGAGTATGAATTCAGGCAACGAAGGAGCAATAAGCTACCTTCAACGCTCATGGGGTCTAGAAGGCCAAATAACGAAACGAATAGGAGAGAAGATAATGGAAGGTTTAAAAAAAGTTAAGATACATAAGGTTAGAGAAATGGAATTGAAATTTTTCACCAAATGGTATAGAACTCCGGCCACTTTAGCCAATATGTTTCCTGGGTTGAGCCCTAAGTGTTGGTACTGTAAGAAAGAGAAGGGATGGTATTCCCACATGTGGTGGGAGTGTCCTGAGACCAAGATACTATGGGATATGGTAGTGGGAATGATAAAAAAATTCTTTCAGGTAGAGCCGAGAATTAACTTTGAACTTATGCAGATGAGTTTATTAGGAAATGAAAAAATAGGGAAGAACAATCAAGATTTACTAAAAGCAATGATATCAGCGGGTAAAGCAGTAATAGCGGCAGGATGGAAGGATAAAAGTAAATGGAAGGAAAGAACTTGGCATAACTACCTCTTTGATTTTGTCCAGTCAGATATAGCTGCCATAATGTCGCAAGAAAACTCATGGGAAGAAAGGAGATCAAGAATTAAAGAAAAGTGGCGAACCTATCTGAAATGGGTGAAAGAAGAAAGGAGAGTGGACATTCAGTGGAAGCTTCGAGTCCTTTGCCCCTGGCTGGAAGAAGAAAAGGATGTATAGACCAAGGGGGGTGGGTTGGGGGAAAATGTAATATGGACATCAGAAACCGTGAAAAGAAACGGATAATGTATAATAACAATAAATATATATATAGATAAAAAAAAAAGACTGAAGCTGGTGTTGTGATAATACTTTCAAAAATTTGAGGTTCCAATCATAGGAAGTAATTGATAAAGGAAATGAAATGCTTTTAGAATCTGGACACACATCACTTTGTCTTTTTCTTGGGGCACTTGGCAACCAAAAGACCTACAGTCTGATTTGAAGGACTTTTGTATTCTTTGGTACCTCTGGTTATTTGGAAAACTGTTTGGTGAACTGCATTTTGAGATTTGTGCAGCTCGTGAATTTCTTCCAGGGGCACCTTGCAACTAGAACATCTACAATTCGACTAGAAGGATTTTAGATAGTTTTGGTGCCTTTGTTTTAGCTAGAAAATTATTTTGTGAACTGCTCTTCGTAAATTGTACAGCGTGAGATTCTTGTTATTTTACATGTACTGTGCCTTTAAATAAGCCATTATGCTTTGGTATAATATAATACCCCAAGTCTTTGTGAATAATATATAAATACATATATGAATGCTTGTATGCACATTTTGAATATTTGAATAATTGTTTGACGGTTCTACTCCCTAATGGTTTATTTTTCCTACTAGCTTCCATGATCTGACAAACTCAGACTCCCATGGTCCATACAGGTCAGATTAGATTAGATATTTAGATTTTATTTCGATTAGGAACATTTTAATGGAAAAATACTTGGATAATGGCTTAATGACAAGTATGAGATCACTGTCCTAATTAATTTATATGTTCCTGTGGTCCATTCACTAGGGGAGGGGATTTATAACAGCAATCCTGAGACAGTAATCTTGTTGAAAGTCTGCTTCAAGTATGGCTAAAGGGAGAGTCATAGTTTATCATGCTGCTATCACCAGTGATAACTGTAACAAGAAAATGAGCAAGAAAGTTTAGTTTGGAGAAAGAATACAAGTTGGTGAGGCAGATTTTATGTTTTTCTGCTGCTGTTTTGTGCTCTTAACTGTTAGAGAAATTTATCATCAACACACCAATCTCTAGAAGTAATGAAGAGATTCCTACTTCAATGTCTTCTGATTCAGATATACACATATACATATCCATGGGTATAAAGAACAGAGGAGGGAGTTTGTGAACAGCTGTGAGCCTCAGCACCATTCCAAATACAAGGCTATTGGTTTATAGCAAACTGCTAGAAGAAAGATTTTTTTCAGTCTCATAGTTGGGTTGCAAAAAGCTCACCATAGGACTAGATCCAAGTAGTAAGTATCCCCCCCCCCCCCCAAAAAAGCACACACATATGCGATCGCACTAGGGTTGCCAAGTCCAATTCAAGAAATATCTGGGGACTTTGGGGGTGGAACCAGGAGACATTGGGGGTGGAGCCAGGAACAAGGGTGTGACAAGCATAATTGAACTCCAAGGGAGTTCTGGCCATCACATTTAAAGGGACAGCACATCTTTTTAAATGACTTTCTTCCATAGGAAATAATGAAGGATAGGGGCACCATCTTTTGGGGCTCATAGAATTGGACCCCCTGGTCCAATCGTTTTGAAACTTGGGGGGTATTTTGGGGAGAGGCACTAGATGCTATACTGATAATTTGGTGCCTCTACCTCAAAACATAGCCCCCCCCCAGAGCCCCCAATACCCGCAGATCAATTCCCCATTATTCCCTATGGGAATTGTTCTCCATAGGGAATAATAGAGCGCCCAGTAGACATTTCCCTCCCCCCCCCATGCTTTCTAAAGCGGGGGGAGGGCCTCCAAACCAGAAAATCCCCTGCCCCCTCCCTCGCTCTCACACACAAATACTTACTGGGTCTTGTTCCTGCAGAACTTTACCTGATCTGAAAACGAAAGCAAAACAAAGGGAGGGGCTGTTCTCTGACGCCCTTCCTGTTTCCTGCTTCCTTTCAGCCTTAAAGGCACATATTTTAAAAACGGACCTGCAAGAGCTCTAAAACTGCATGGTGAGGGGGCGGGGCTTCCCCCGCCGGCCAGCTGGTTGGGGGCGGGGAGAAGCCTGTAAAAACGGGGGATTCCCTGCTGGCACCTGGGCATTGGGAAGCCTAGATCGCACACGCACATACACACAAAGAAATATTAAATGCACTGGCAATCCAGAAGACAGTCTTAAATTAGACTAGGTTGACGGTGATTAAGGTAGGACAGAGAACATGTAGAATGGGCTCTGGAAGTGAACCATAATCTATGTTGCCTTAAAAAAGCTGAAGGTTAGAAGACAGAGAGCACCAAAAGTGTTCCTGCCAACATATTGCTGCAGATTAAACAATTGATCTTCTACTTCTTCCCTCAGGACTTGGCTACAGTGAACCATGCAATGGTCACTTCCAGGCTTGATTACTGTAACTCACTTTAGGTGGATTTGTCGAGACTGATCCAGAAACTCCAGGTAGTACAGAACATGGCGGCACACCTGCTGATAGCATCGCCTGTGCAGGCATGCATTCAGCCGTTGTTATGCTGCTTGCACTGACTACCAATTGAGTACCGGATCCACTTCAAGGTATTAATCTTCAAAGCCTTGCATGGCCTGGGAACAACATATCTGAGGGACCACCTCTCCCCATATGTGCCACAAAGAGTCTTGCACTCACTGGACCAACGTCTATTAATTAACCCCAGCCCCAAAGACATCTGATTGGCCTCAACCAGAGCCAGGGCTTTTTCTGTCCTTGGCTCTGGCCTGTAAAATGGAGCTGTTCTGCCAGGCCTTCAGGTGAGGCAGTGGGTGTCTTTGTGGGAACTCCTATCTCACTGAGGCATTGACCTAATTCTAATTAGGTGGCCCAAAGAGGTCTCTACGTAATGTGTTGCTAACTGTTTTAATCTACTGTTTTAACTATTTAATCTATTATTAATGTATATGTAACATGTCGTTGACTCTGTTGTGATCTGCCCTGAGCCCACTTGCATGGAGGGTGGAATATAAATCTGAATAAACAAACAAACAAACAAACAAATAATAAGTCACCTTTGCACAGAACCCTTACAGTGTTAAGACATTAGACAGACAAGTTCAGTTTATCACCTTACTGCCCTTCAAGGTAATGATCACATGCTCAAATAGAATGGCAATTATACTGGACATTTTTGTTCCCATATTTGAGGCTGGGGGTCATTCAAACTTCATCTGTTGGGAGAATTTCCTTCTGTCATCCTTAACTTGAGACCTCCTTGGGGCCTGCAGGGCCTGAGATATGAAGAGGGGAAAGAGTTGTCATCTTATCTCCCCTTCTCTCCTCAGCTTCTCTCTCTCAGCCTACCACATTTCACAATGGGCAGCAGTCTGGCTCCTTATTAAGTTCTGGTGCAGTAAACCACACATGCGCAGCTGTTCCTCCAAATGTATTACAAGAAGAGAAAGTTTTGTGGGAGACCAGGAGTAAAGCTGACCCAACAGGCAGCTTTCCCCTGTCCTGCTCTCCCTTTCTTGGCCTGATGCCAACAAGAGATCCTCAAAGCAGTGCCAGTGGGTCATTAAAGGGTCCAGACTAATACATGATCACAAGGACAGGAATGCTTGCTCTGCATTTGCTTAATTTTACTTGAAAGGGTGTAGCATGGTTCATATTAATGGCAAATATCCTGTATGAAAACACTGGTGAATTTCATCAGCCTAATAAACTGTTTATCTTCTTCAGGATTGCCAGTAACAGCTGGAAAGACAGTTTTAGCATTTGAGAACATAGAGTGAATGTCCTACTGTTCTACTCTAAAATATTATATCATAATCATAGATCAAGGTTTAGTCACTACGTTGAAGTAAATTGCTAAAATTATGATAGGCAACACACTGATGCCAGTCCAAGATAACATTAATGAGATATACTGGGACGCTATTTCACTTACAGTGTTAGGACACTTGGAATATCAAGTGGATCTGGCCACAGTCATGCATATTGCAACATGCTTTATGTTAGACTGTCCCTTAAGACAATTCAGACACTTCTACGAAATAAACCTGCTGGAGTTCTTACCGAAACACTACATAATGTACATATAAATGCCTGCTCTGTTGCTTGTCCCCAAATTGTGGAACTCCTTTCCCCAGTAGGTTAGGTTAGGACTCTCCAAAGTTTTCAGAGAAAACTAAAGTTTGTTCCAGAAAACCTTTGGATTGACTAATGATGGCAACTTGTTTCTCCTTTTTTAATTGTGTACAAGTTAAAAGTGTTTAAAATTGTTTTGTAATTACTGTGAGCCACCCTGGGGCCCCCAGACACAGATGAAAGTCAGCACAAAAAATGAATGAATGAAGTAGCAATGGCCATTTGGGTAACTGTTGACCCACAACAGTTTGGGCCAATTTTGTAGATTGATTAAGCGAGCACTCAGAATGGGTGGAAATTTTTTATCTATTTTAAACTAAAATTCAGTCATATTTCTCTGGCACATTATGACAATGCAACCTTCTTTTAAAGGTCCTCTACCAGGTTCCAAATTGTGACAAGGCTGAGATGGGAGTCAGAAAAGTTAAAGAAGCTACATACAAAAACTTCACAGTGTCAGCTAGCAAAATAGTTTTAGTTCTACATTTATTTTTAGTTTTCAGGACTAAAGTATTTATTTTGAAAAAAAATCCAAGATCAGAACATTAGCTCATTATTAAATCAGATTTCTGAACATTTAATTATTCAAAGGCTGACTACTCTTTAATCCGATTAATTAAAATATCGACTTTTCACAAAGCATATGAATGGATAAACTATTTTTTCTTATCCTGCTATGCAAATGTTGAATTAATTTTATCATGAATATTTTAAACATTTGCTATGTAGGAATGACTCAATAGGCTGGACCTGTCTCAGTATCAGTTATGCATTTCTGTTGTGTATTTGAAGCTAGAGATTTAAGATATGGTGCTAATTTATACTATAGATATTTGTAGATTAAAAGACTTCTATGAAATTATGCTTACCATAAGATTTGAATCAATATATTCATGTGGTTCTAAGTTATGCCATCAAGAGATATGCCACAGAGCAATAAATACTTTTTTGTTTGCATGAGATCTTTGAACAATGATCTAATCAAAAGCACAACAGCATATGGAACATAAGGACTTGAAATGTATGAATCAACTCAGAGTGGAGGGGGCAGGAAAGATTGTATATACTTGGTACCTATAATTAAAAGCAGTTCACAGCAGTTCAGCTAAAATTCTGCTTTGCGGGCAATACATAGAGGGTAGTTTCTTTGGATTTTATAGAAGAGAATTCAAAACAAACAAAAATCAATTCCAAAATGGCTTCCACAGTATTTTTAATGTAGATAGGATATCATAATATCAGCTGAGCGTATCAGAATATCCTCTGTGGTTCATAGCACTTTTAAACTCATTTTGGTTGGTTTGCAAATGTTCCTTGATAAGTAAGATTTGACCATGGAAAGCCATACTGTGACCACATCCAGGTTAAATTATATTCTCCATGTGGAGCTATTTTTGAAGATTGTTCAGAAGCTTTAGCTAGTACAGAATGCTGCAGCCATTCTACTATCAAGGGCTGCATTCAGATAGCGCATCATCCCGGCCATGAAAGATCATCCCCAGCCTGCACTAGCTACCTGTCTTTTTCTGGGCACAATTCAAATCCCTAAACAGCTAAGGATGTGTAAATGATTATGTTGTTCCATAAAATCCTGTCAGCCCAGTTAAAATCTTCATCCCAAAGTCTGCTGTGATGCTCCTGTCTAAAGAATGTTCTCCCTCTCAAAAGTCACTTAGCTATCATTAATCTGACAAGCAGTATTTGCTCTTATGAGCCAAATAAGGCTAATTTGCTCAAATGGGTTACTATTTATTTTTCACCTACCTTTTAGTTAGGCTTCCCAACCCTCCCACCCTGGCGGGGGACCCCAGGATTTCCAGCCTCTTCCCCTGCTCCCCAAAAAAACGGAAGCGGGGGGGAGGGGGGAAACGGCACCAAAGAGCGTGGCGAGCCGCCCCATCTTGGAGCGGGCGACGACGCTGCGCTGCCGCTGCATTTGCCTCGCCCCCTCCTCTTTTTCCCCCATTTTGTGACACAAATAGAATCGTCCGCTTAACCCTCGCCCCCTTTCATTGCAGTCAGCTAGAGATGGGTTTACCCGCTTAACAAAACTTACCTGCCACTTTAACGGCTTTTTAAACTCGCTGGACTTGCCTGATCGCTGTCAATCAGAATATCACCAACAGCCACTTCTGGCTTGTGTGGGACTCAGGAATGGGAGGGTTTCTCTTTACTATTCCCGCCTTTTCCGGAGCAAATAAACCTCCTCTAAAAGGATGTTAGCGGAAGGAGGGAAAAGTGAGCGAAGCCGCCGTCATCAAGATAACAAGCAGAGTACGCGAGGTATCAGAGCGCTTGCGCGGTGGAGTGGGAGGGCAACCAAAGGACTGAGGCTCAAAATGCAGTTTGTGGCGGAGGTGTTGACGAGCAGAGACGTAAAACTGTCGCCGCCGTGTAGGGTTGCCAACCTCCCGGTGCCAGTAAGTTATCAGGTGAGCGTGGGCTGGATGGAAAGTTGTGGGGGGTTGCTGGTAAGTTTTGGGGGGGAGGGATCCCAGAGGCCCCATTCGCTAGGGTTGCTGCCCCTTTAAATGTGATGGCCAGAACTCCCTTGGAGTTCAATTATGCTTGGCACACCCTTGCTCCTAGTTCCACCCCAGTGTCTCCTGGCTCCACCCCCAAAGTCTCCTGGCTCCACCCCCGAAGTCCCCAGATATTTCTGGAATTGGACTTGGCAACCCTACTTTTAGTACTTTTGGTCATGCAACTTTTTTGTTGCTATCTACTTTTTCACCTTCATACCTTTTGGATCATTTTATACCTTTGTTTTTATTGATCATTCACTATTGATTTATTTATTTATTGGTAATTTGTCTCTTGATGGACTAATTTTTAATTCTTTTTAACAGGATACCAGTTAGTAATTTTATTTTTGATTTTATGGCTTTTTAAATTTTCTTTGTGCTGTGAGTAGAAATGTGAAAGCCCAGAAAAAGTAATACAGAAACCCATTCCCCCTCCTGCTTCTCCCCCCCCCGGACTTTCCCCCAGTGTTTCTGGTGGAAAACTTAAAATTTGGGGGGAAATACTAAAAAAAACTCCTATGTAATATTTTCTCTTTTTGAATTAACAAAATGCTTTTAAACACAAGGTGGGCATGCTGTAGATGTATACAACTCTTAAATCCAATGTGCGTTTTTGCACCAAGGATACCTAATTGTCATGAGGGGAGCATGAAGGGCTTTTATTGCTTCTCAACAATTGCATGCCTTCTATTGTCCATTTGACCTGACTTGAGGTTGACCTTTTTCCCTTTCCCTCAAACTACTATGACAAGGGATGGAAGACCAGAAGGTGGTGAGGTAGAAACTGCACCAAAGCCTCAGAAGAAAATGGAAACTTTCATTGAGAACTTAACATTCTCTTACCAGGCATGTGCTAAGGCATACCTGGTTAGAGAATCTTAAGTTCTCAATGAAATTTTCCATTTTCCTCTGAGGCTTTGGTGCAGTTTCTACCTCTAACCAGGTACATGTGCTGTGGTGGACTTGCGAAAAAGCGAAGCAATTTTGGCTAATGATTCAACAAGAGATTTCGAAAATCTTGGATTATAACATCAAGAGAGCACCAGAGATCTTTCTGGTGGGATTACAAATGGAAAGTTTTCCGAAGCGAGATAGAACATTGGTGTGGTATTTGCTTTCAGCTGCGCAAATGTGGAAACAAGATAAAATACCAGAGAAATGGGACTGGATCTTAAAAGTACTACACTGGAGTGAAATGGATAAGCATACTAGAATCTTAAAAGACTATAATTCAGAAAAATTTAAAGATGACTGGGAGAAATTTCAAAAATATATTGAAAAACAATGGAAAAAGAAGAGACACTTAGTGATTTTTTATAACATTAACTGAATTTTTTACTGAGAAGATAAAACTGCAAATATTGACTTTTGTTTTAATATGTAATATAGCAGAAGGTTAGATTATGAGATAAATTGAGGGTTAATTATAATTATTACATAGTCTTGGTTTATCTTGTGTTAAGGTAACTGTAATTTTTAGTGAAGATTCTATAATTGTGAATTTTACCTTTATTTTCTTTTTAATTGTTTTGAACACTGAAGGAGGTCATGAAAAAGAGGAGATGGGGGGAGAAGAGAATTTTGTAGTGTATGTATGTATGTATGTAGTGTAAGTATATGTTTGATGAATATTTTTCAATATATTGCAAAACAATAAAATTGGTTTACTTAACTAGGTACATGTGCTAAAACAGCATACGGTGCATCAGCTTGCTATTTTCTCTCAAGTACTGGGTATATTTGTAATTTTGCATTAATAACTTAAATTCCAAAAACATGTCAAACATGTCAAATATTGCTATTTTATATGCTAAGTATGATATAAATGGTGCATTTACTGTTGTTAAAGCAGTAAAATTTGTTTATTTATTTAATAATTTAAATTTATAATATTTAATAATTTAAATTTATAAACCACTTTCCCCTGAGTACACAAGGTTCAAGGTGCTGAACAGCAACAATTATAAAACAATTATAAAAATATTAATGATGATAAAACAGTTTACATCAGGGGTGTCAAACATGCGGCCTGGGAGCCAAATCAGGCCCCGGAGCAGCTGCTCTTGTCTGGTTCCTTCTCCTTCTCTCTTGCTTCCTTCTGCATCTCTGCTTGATTTGCCAGGCTTGCTCAATCACACAGGAGCTACAGAACTAAACCTTGATTTTCTCTATTGGTTGTGGATCCTCCTCTTCCTGGTCCTCTGGGGAAGGAGGGAAAGAGCCAAAACTTCCTTTGCCCAGTTCCCTGTATCCCACAGGAGAAATACAAAGAAAGCACATTTAAGACTAACAAGTGCTAATGTTTTAAGCATGTTTAAGGTGTTTTTTTTTTAAAGTCATCTTTGTCTGCATCCTTTAAAAGTTTATATCTCTGCTGTCTAATCTTAAATAGGTATGCACATTGCCCAGCCTGACACAGCTCGGCCTGACAAGGTCTCATTTATGTCAGATCCGGCCCTCATAACAAATGAGTTTGACACCTCTAGTTTACATAATACATAATTAAAACATTTCCAGATAGCACTAAACTTCAAAATTCCAAATTGTGTCACTGCCTCATGAGGGAAGGTAGAGCAGGAAAGGGGATAGGGAGTACCAGAAGACAGACCTGTCACTGTCCTCAGCCAAAAGTCTGACAGAACATCTCTACCCTGCAAGCCCTACAGAATTGCATTAAGTCCTGCAGGGTGTAGATGTTATTCAGCAGACAGTTCCACCAGGTGGGAACCAAGGCAGAAAAGGCCCTGGCTCTGGTTGACGACAGTCTTTTGGGCTGGGGTTTACATAGCAAAGGAGCTGGTCTGGAAGATACATAGGTCCCTGACCACTTAAGGCCTAAAACCTTGAACTCAACTTGGTACTCCACCAGAAGCCAGTGCATCTGATGCAGCACTGGGTGAATATGCGCTGTACTTGATGTTTCAGCCAGGACTTGCACCATCGCATTCTGGACCAACTGGTTTTTCTGAATCAGTCTCAAGGGCAGGCCTACGTAGAATGAGTTACTGGAAGTGACCATTGCAGGCATTATTGTGGCTAGGTCAGGGGCCAAGTTGCCTCACCTGGCATGTAGTTTGATAGGACAGTAAGTACTGCATCTGTTTTACTTTTCCCCCAAAGTTTCTGAGAGAAAAAAAACAAAAAAGGGGGGGGGGGGCAGGACAGGTCTTTCCCATGGCTTCAAAATTTCCAGAAATGTCATATCTATAAGTTGTGAACCACACCAGTCAACAGACCATCCATGGCATGGCAGTGGCATGGAGCTACACTGGTTCAAGTGCTGCACCAATGAGAAAAGGGATGGCCCTGGAGAGGACTTCCTGTTTGGCTGGAAGACAGGCTGAAGCTCCCTTGTAAAGGGGGATTTTATTTTCACTGTTCAGGGTATTAAAGACCTCTTTGGGGGGGTCTATGCCCATTAACCCTAGTCAAGGGTTAATCCAAGACAACGTTTCTTTCCTTTAGCTGTTGATATCAATCTGGGGGGGACAGGGAGCTGCCTCCTTCAAGACCTCCGGTCTTGATGTCCGGCGTACAGAGGACCTGTCAGCCATTCTCTGCAGTGATTTTAAAGTCATTAATTTGACTCAAGCCTGTCGGAATCCAAACACTTTAAGACGGACTGACTTTAATTGCAAGATAACGAGAGCCGTGGTGTTGAGAACATCTGCAAGATACATTAATATATTCTTATCTTCACTCTGAGAGACTTTGAATACAGTTTAAACATCGAGTGGATTATAAACAGACGAAGGCAAAGCGTAACTGATTAAAAAATATTACCTTGTCAAGCTTGAACTCTGAAACTTTGAAAGTGAACAGCTGTAACAGAATTTGAAAACAAGAAAGGGAGTTGGCAGTTTGCGGTTGGTGACGCATAAAGAAGAATCGAGTTTTGTTGTGTATTCACTCCCATAAACTGTTGAACTCTAAACAGACTGAACTGAATGAAGGCATAATTGGAAGAGAATTCAGCCTGTGAAAATTGGATGCTGTAAAAATAATAGCCTTGAAAGATATTTGAAGAAAAGACACATTGTTTTGGATTCCTGTGGTTGTGGTTTCTTCATGAAGCTCAAAGACTGCGAGACTTAGACACGAGATCAGAGCAAGCTGTACCAGGAAGTAAAAGGGACTGGCCAATAATACAGAGTCTGTAAGGATTACAAAAGCTGTGACATCCGACCTTTGAACCAGGAAGGAATTGAGATCAAGACCAAGAAAGGCCTCTCTGGATTTGAACTTTACCATAGAGAAAGAACGATTGCCATTTTAAAAGGGAGAAAAACTATCAAATTTGTTAAAAATCAATATCTTTGCTTAGGAAGATGGGAGGAAAACGAAATTAGCCTCATTTGAAAGAACTTGTTCTAAGCTATTGGACTGGGTGCTAAATTTTAATTGGCGATTTTTTAAAGATTTGGTGACTTTTTATATGTCAGAAGGAAGAACAACTCGTGCAAGAGCCCACTCATTTGACAAGATGCAATCCCAATTTGATGCTCTGGAGGCGAAAATGTTAAAAGCTATGGACAAATTGCAAATGGCAATGAAAAAAGACTTTAAAAAAGAAGTTGGCGATCTTAGAAAAGAGATAGAGGGTTTCAAGGAAGAAACACAAAATAGAGTGAAGGCGGTAGAGGTGAAAGTGGATACACAGGCCTCTGCCTTGTTAAAACTTCAAGAGAAGGTCACAATACATGACTGCAAGTTGATGGAAACACAAGTTCGTCTGAGAGGGGTACCTGAAAAGGAAGAGGCAGACTTAAAGGGCTATATGGTGAACATCATCACTGAATACTTAGAAGAAGACCCTGATAAATTTAAGAGTATGCTGGAGGGTGCCTATAGAGTCAACTCAGTATACGCGAAGAATAAAGGCCTGCCAAGAGACATTGTCATAAGACTAAGATCAAAAGAGGTGGCAGAGAGGATTTTAAGTAAAGGCTACCAAAAAGCCTGGACTATAGAAGGGAGCAAAGTTAAAATAATGAAAGAGCTACCAAGACAAGTGATCAGTGATAGGAAGAAATACAAGAAGTTAACTGACCAGCTGCATGCAGAGGGCACAAGATATAGATGGATAATATCGGAAGGTCTTGGATTTGAACAACACGGGAAAAGGATTACAATAAGGAGTGAACAAGAGATGCATAGCTTTTTTGAAGAAAACAAAGAATCAACATCATAATGGAGTACAAATTATTATCTTGGAATATAAATGGACTAAATTCACCACAGAAAAGAAGGAGAACATTTCATTGGATTAAAAAACAAAAATGTAATATAATCTGTTTACAGGAAGTTCATATACAACGCAAAGACAGTAAATTTTTGTGGAATAGAAATTTGGGGTTGGAATTTTTTTCATTAGCAGAGCAAAAGAAAAGAGGGGTGGTCTTCTACATCAAAGAACAACTTGAGCCAAAATTAATTTTTAAAGATAAAGAAGGAAGATATATTGCTGTCGAGGTGATGATAGAGGCGAAAAAAACTTTATTATTAGGATTATATGCGCCCAATGGAGCGAAAGGTAATTTTTTTAAAGACATAAATCGACAAATGGATGAAAAGACATACGATCAGGTATTGATGATGGGCGATTTTAATGGGATAATACAAAATAATCTTGACAGATCAAGCCAAAAGAAGAATGACGAAGGGAAGCTACCCAATTCTTTCTTTGAGTTGATTAAACAGGAAAATTTAGAAGACATTTGGTGAAAGTTTAATCCGAAAGTAAGAGACTATACATTTTTCTCAGCAAGACATAACTCTTTCTCTAGAATAGACATGTTATGGGGTTCCCAAAGCTTGGGCCTCATAACAAAAAAAATTGAGATTCTACCAAAGGTTTGGGCGGACCATAATCCAATATGTTGGTCTACAAAATTGCAAAGGAAAACAAGAAGATGGAGAATTAATGAGGATTTACTACAAGATAAAGACAATGTGTCATTCTTAGAAAAGGAGACTGCAGCATTCTTCCAACTAAATGAAATGGAGGATATGGAATTTCAAACAGTATGGGACACCTACAAAGCAGTAATGAGGGGACTATTAATTACATTGAATAATAAAGACAAAAGAGCAAAGGAAGAAAGGTTGTCAGCATTGCAAAATGAAATAAATAAAAAAGAAAGGGACTTGAAAAAAAGACCAGGGAAAAAGAAATTAATAAAAGAAATTACGATATTACAATCCCAAATTAAGCACTTGCTGAACAAAGAACTAGAATGGAATTTAAAAAATCTGAAACAGAAATCGTTTGAAAGTGCGAATAAACCTGGTAAATATTTGGCCTGGCAATTAAAAAAAGAAAAAAAGAAAATAAGACTATAAATAAAATTATGGCTAATGGGAAAGCAATAGTGGATCAAGATGGAATTAAAAGAGAATTCTTTAAATATTATGCAAATTTATTTAAAGGTGTGAACATAAGCAAAGAAAAAGTGGAAGAGTATTTACGGAACATTCAGGTGGCGCCTTTGACGGAGTACATGAAAAAGACATTAAATGACCCAATAGAGAAAACTGAAGTAGAAGCAGCAATAAAAGCAATGAAAGAGGGTAGAGCTCCAGGGCCAGATGGATTTACATCAAAATTTTACAAATCTCTTAAGGATGAATTAACACCCAAACTGTTGAAGTTGTTAAATACGATAAGAGAAGAAGGGAAAATTCCAAAGACTTGGAGGGAAGCTGTAATTTCTTTGATTCCTAAGGAAGATAAAGATATCACAAATGTAAAGAATTATAGACCAATTTCATTGTTGAATAATGACTATAAGATCTATTCAAGAATTTTAGCAGAGCGATTGAAGCAATATTTGATCAACTTTATAAACAAAGACCAAGCCGGATTTCTTCCTAAAAGACAAATAAGAGACAATGTAAGAGCTGTTATCAATGTCGTGGAATACTATGAGAAGCATCCAGAAAAGGAAGCGGCCTTATTTTTTGTCGACACAGAGAAAGCCTTTGACAACTTGAATTGGGACTTTATGTTTGCGGTAATGGAAAAAATTAATTTAGGGGAACAATTTATAAAAATGACAAGAGCAATATATATGGATCAGCATGCAAAACTGTGTATAAATGCAGATCTTACCAAAGAATTGAAAGTGAGTAAAGGAACAAGGCAAGGATGTCCGTTATCACCATTGTTGTTTATAATGACTATTGAAATTCTGCTACAACAAATTCAAAAAGACGAAGAAATAGAAGGTTTAAAAATCAGAAGATTCTCTTATAAATACAAAGCTTTTGCAGATGATATAGTGTTTATACTGGAGAATCCAATTCAAGTGTCACCATTGTTGCTAGCTAAGATAAAAGAGTATGGAGAATTAGCAGGATTATATATAAACAAAGAGAAATTGAAATTCTTATGTAAAAACATGCAACCAAATAAAATAAAAGAATTACAAAAGGTGATGGGTTGTGAAGTCACAACCAAAGTTAAATACCTTGGAATAGAGATAACAATGAAGAACATTGATCTATTCAAAAATAATTATGAAAAACTGTGGTGTAAGATGGACAAAGATTTGATTAAATGGAATAGGCTTAACTTGTCCTTACTGGGCAGGATAGCTGCAATCAAGATGAATATTTTGCCAAGAATAATGTATTTGTTTCAAACCATCCCGATTGTAAAAGATGCCAAACAATTTAACAAATGGCAAAGGAAAATTTCTGACTTTATTTGGGCCGGAAAGAAACCAAGGATAAAGATGAAGATTTTAACGGATGCCAAAGAGAGAGGGGGTTTTCAACTTCCTGATTTAAGATTGTATCATGATGCAGTTTGTTTGACATGGATCAAAGATTGGATAATGCTGTTAGATAAAAAACCTTTATGGTTAGAAGCCCACGGAAATAAATTCGGCTGGCACGCGTACATGTATTATGGGAAGAATAAAATGAACGGTTTTTTCTCTCACCATTATGTTAGAAATACTTTACTAAGTACTTGGATAAAATACAAGAAATACGGGGACGAGAGAAAACCGCTGTGGATAGTGCCAGCAGAAGTAATAAAAATAACAGCTAAATCCGATGAAGAAAGAGAAATGTCATATAATCAACTGCTCAAGATTCAAGGAGACAAAATTGAGTTAAAATCCTCGGAAGAGCTAAATAATAAGTATGATTGGTTTCAAATGCAACAAATTAAAAGCTTGATGGAAAATGATATTAAATCGGAGGGAATTAGACGAGAACAAACAGAACTGGAAAGGGTCCTGCTTGGTGATAATGAAAAACTGATATCAAAAGTATATAAGTTATTATTGAAATGGTCTACAGAAGAAGAAGTAGTAAAGTCTCAAATGGTCAAATGGGCAATAAATGTGAATAGAGAAATACAAATGGATGCATGGGAACACCTTTGGAAGAACTCAATGAAGGTATCAACTTGTCAGAGTATAAAAGAGAATTGTTTTAAGATGATCTATAGGTGGTATATGACTCCGAAAAAATTGGCTAAGATGAGCAAGAAAATGTCGGATAGATGTTGGAAATGTAAAAAACATGAAGGTTCTTTCTTCCATATGTGGTGGACTTGTGAAAAAGCGAAAGAATATTGGAAGATGATACAACAAGAAATCTCCAAAGTTCTGGGCTATGACTTCAAGAAAACTGCAGAGACGTTTTTGCTTGGATTACAATTAGAAAAATTTCCAAAGGAAGACAGGACTCTAATTTGGTACTTGCTATCAGCTGCTAGGACATTGTACGCGCAGCTTTGGAAGCAAGAAAAAATACCGGAGAAATGGGACTGGACCATGAAAGTTTTATCGTGGAGTGAAATGGACAAACTAACTAGAACACTAAGAGACTATGATTTGGAGATATTTAAAAAGGAGTGGAGGAAATTTAAAGGATATATGGAGAAAGAGTGGAAAGTAAAAAGACATTGGACAATTTTTTAGTAGTAAGAACATATATATTGAATTTTGATCAGTTAGTAGTACCTTTAGTATTGAATTTGAATTTATAACCTCGGGGAAGTCAACATTGGAGGGAGGCGGGATTGAAATGTCATATGGGTTAGTACTGAAATAATTAAGAAATAATTAAGTTTTGTAACCATATGCTATCAATAAATTGTTAAAACACAGAAAAGGGATGGCCCTGGAGGCATGGCAGAAGTTACCTCCCTAAGCCACACCAGCCTGGGAACACCTCCAATAACTGGCAGAAAGTTACACCAGCAAAACCATGGGGTAGATTATACAACAAAAAAGGCAAAAGACCTCCAATAAGAGTGTACCTGCCCACAAGCCCATGTGTAGCAAAGGATAACAACTACAGATGCAGCCAATCACCTCCCTCCCCAGAAGTCATCAAACTCATCCCTTGCATCCAATCATAGTTTCCACAACACTACATAACCCCAACTCAGGATGCTCTACAGGGCATGCAGCACAAGACTCTGTATCAGAGGCTTGACACACGCACACTTAGAATGTATGGCACAGCCAGGAGTAATTTCATAGAAAAAGAGGTGCCAGAACTCATCAGCACAACTCATTTGCATTTGCCACACACCCCTGACATAACTGGAAGGTGTACTAAATTATATCAGCTCAGCATCTACCTTAAAATGCTTCTTGAATTATAATTGTCATAATAAACCTTACTCCCATCATACTTTTTAAATTACTTTAAAATTTGTGGCCACAGTGGCATGATGAAGATTTCCATCTGTCTGCTTCATACGTTTTCATTATTTTCTCATTTTGTGGCAGAAAATATTAGAAAGCTTGTCAAATCTTAGAGTTCAGCAAAATTCTCACAGGGGTGTTGAACCAGAAGCAAGGGGGTTGGGGGGGGCAAGAAAGAAAGAGCACAATAAAATTTAGAGGTTCCAGAGTTCCGCTCCTGTGGGCACCTGCCCAAAATGAGGCCTAGGCATAGCACTTTGGTGGTGTGAGGGTGTGAGAGGCACAAAGAGGGCATGTCCACCACCAAAGGAGCATGTAGCATTAACATCTAAGCAAAGCCCATGCTGTGTGGTTATTCCAGCACCTTTCCTCTGAATCATGCATGCCTGAACCGCCATCTCCCACACTCAAGAATAGTATGCTATCCACTTGACCAAAAAGGCAGATGCAAGAGATGCATGCCATCATGCAGTAGCATTCCGCTGCAGCCCTGATGTCTCTGCCAACTACATGGGGCCTGGCAGAGAATATTGCAAAAACACGCTTGCTACATCCTTTGTGCCTTGCGGAAGGACGTGTTATTTCTCCCTGCAGAATGTCCATAAGGAATGGACCACTGGTACCTCAGCTGCACTTGTGGCTGTCTAAGCCCACTATGGTGGTCCTCAGGATTGCTCTATCCCAACACCAAATTCTTACCAATTCCAGTCACTGTTGCTCTACCCCCGGGCTTCTGCTTTTGTTGGATCAAGGGATCGATTCCCCACCAGTTGCTGTGAGGGTGCATTTTGACCTGTGGCTCCCACCAATCCTCCCTGCCCCTTCCTGATCTCTAAAAAACAGGATTGAGAAGGCACAGGGAGAAATTGAGGGAACCACAGGTCAAAATGTGCCCATGCAGAAACGGGCAGGGAATCAATTGCTTGATCCGACAAAAGCAGAAGCCAGGGGACAGAGCAACAGTGACTGCAGAATCAGTATCTGAATATATTGAACAACTAGAATCAATTTATCAATGCTGTAAAATATAAGCAAATAAAACTATTTATTTGATTTTAGGTAGGGGAGAGAGAGCATAATGCTATTACAGAAATGTTAGGCTGTTTGCTATATTTCTTTCAAAGGTATTTTCTCCAACACCATTCTTCAAGAACACGCAGCAAAACACCATTGCAGTATTTTCACCACCAGGTGGTATACGTATTCTCCCTAATCAATGCAAGATTCACATTCTCTGAACAAATCACAAGAAGCAAAACAGCATGTATTCCTGCTCAGTTAGACTACTTGTATTCTGAAAAGAACATGCTGCCATTTATGCTGAGTGTAGCTATTGCTATTCTAACCTAGTCGTGTGCTTTCATATGACTTGCATAATAAAATAAGTATTTCAAATCACATGAAGTTTTCATGTTGTATCACAGTGATATTCAATGGGGGTGCCATTGTCATGAAGCAAAATACTGCCTCCTTTCCTCAGTCCTTTTAACTACAGACAATTTTTTGTTCTCAGACAGGATATGAGTTCTGCAGCAAGATAATGGACCACTGCCAGCTCACTTGGGTGATTAATAGCTATCTAGTTCCCTTTTTCCCTTTGTCAGGCTAAAGGCACTTTCAAAATTTATATGGTTTGACAAAGCAGTGCCTTCTTTTCTGAATCCGGGTAGGCACGTACAGAAGTCAGGATAATAATGTTTGATCATTGCAAATTGTTAAGGTGTAACTGTAAGTAATTTAATAGTTCTTTGTGGGTAAACGTCATCAGTCAAATTCTAGACCTAGCAAATGGAATTTTCATACCAATAAAACTCAACTTTTGCAATCGTGTTATGAAAGTTATACTACTTATTTAGAAAATGTACATGTCATCTTTCCAGAAACTGATCAAGGTGACATATAACTCTACATTAGTCATAATTTATTCTAGTTGCTGTAGTTGTCACATAGACAAAATATTTCAGCAAGGACTAAAGTGGCAAAAGCCAAAGAAAGAGAGGAAACTGAGGAGATCCATGTGGTCTAGGACAGGGATGTCACACTCATTTGTTATGAGGCTCATATCTGACATAAATAAGACCTTGTCAGGCTATGTGTGTCATAAAATGGAATAACAGGTAGCAAAGATATAAACTTTATAAAGGACACTACCAAAACACAACTAAATATTAAAAAAACCCTTAAAACTTGCTTAAAAGATTAGCACTCTTGTAATATTTTATTTAACAGTTTCTGATGACTGACACCTCTTGCTCTGAATTATTGCATCAAAATCTGGAGGCAATGTCAGTGCTGTAGCAATCTTGAGTAGGCTGTTCAGGTGTTGTTCAGGTGTGTACCTGTAAGTTGCTAATCAACTTTTGATTTATTGACATTTATTACAGAAATCTTCATGTTCAGTGTTCAATGCCCCTAGGACCCAGGGGGAAACATGAAATGGCTGGGCATCATGAGCTTTTGTACATAAGTTGCTTTGTGTGCTGGTCAGCAAATGGAGAAAATAAAGACTTTGTTCTGTAGCTCCTGCGCGACTGAGCAAGCCTGGACAAGCAAATTGCGATGCAGAAAGAAGCAAGAGAAAGAGATGGAAGCAGATGACAGTGAGTTGCTTGTGGGCCTGATAGGACCCCCTGGGGGCCAGATCCAACCCTCGGGCCACATGTTTATCACCCCTGGTCTAGCTCAAGGAGAAGACATCGCATTGCAGTAACCAGGCCTCAGATTCAGTGGGAGTTCACAGGAGTGCAGTTCCTGAACCTTTCTGAGAGTTCTACCTCCTCCTGAGAGTTCCACCTCCTCCTTCTGAGAGTTCCACCTCCTTTTCCATTGAATAGTATATACAGCTGCATAATAATCCCTGGATGAGCTCCACCATCTATTTTTCTACAAAACGGAAGATTTGTATCACTTACCATGAAGCTTCCTTCTCAGTGGACTGGCAGTGGGTCGATCCGACTACTGGGTATAGGCTCCTCCTCCTCATCACAGGGTCGGGTCTTCCAATTGATCCGGAGGGGGGGAGTGGCCTATACCTCTCAGAACTCTCCAGTTGTATCCAAGCAGCATCTCCCTATAGAAAATAACTTCCAAATCCTCCCCATTAAACATACTCTAGTACCGAGTAAACGAGGAGAACAATTTTATTATGCTTCAATGCACCATACAGAATGGATAATTGAACTAGAGCATTGCAAACCACAGTACAGTAATTTATTCCAAAAGAAGGAACCAGCTCCAGAATCCATCTCCAAAACCCAGGAAGCCGTTCAACCACCAAAGGGCAGGCTGGACCGACCCACTGCCAGTCCACCGAGAAGGAAGCTTCACGGTAAGTGATACAAATCTTCCGTTCTCCAGTGGTCTGGTCAGTGGGTCGGTCTGACTACTGGGACGTGACAAAGCTGTACATCCCTGGGCGGGACTGGCTTCCCTGTTTAGAGTGCATGCTGCAGCACACACCTCCCAAAGGCCGCCTCTGCCGAAGCCCACTTATCTACCATATAGTGCTTGGTAAAGGTATGCACCGACCTCAAAGTTGCTGTCTTACACACAGCTTCCAAAGAAGGAAAGGACCTATACACTGCTGATGTCACAGCACCCCTCAAAGAGTGAGCCATGATCCCATCCGGAGGGATTTGACCTTGGGCCTTGTAAGCCAGAACAATACATTCCCGCAGCCATCTACTAGGAAAGGAAGTGGAAACCTGTCGCCCCTGTGACCTTTTATTGAAAGACACAAACAAGGAGTCAGACTTTCTCCAGATTTTTGTGCGCTCAATATAAAAGCTAAGTGCCCTCTTAACATCTAGACAGTGCAACTCTCTTTCCTTGGGAGACTTAGGATTGGGGCAAAAATTTGGAAACACCAACTCCTGGGACCTATGAAAAATAGAATTAACTTTAGGGATGAAAGATGGTTCTGGTCTAAGCACAACCTTATTATGAAAGACACAGAGTTCCTTATCAACAGAAAGGCCCCGTAACTCAGACACCCTATGTGCCATGGTGATTCCCACTAGAAAGAGTGCTTTTAAAGTCAGTTCTTTAATACCACATGATGCCATAGGCTCAAAGGGACGCCTACACAAGGCATTCAGCACTACATTCAACTTCCACGAAGGGAACCTATGCACCTGTGGTGGTTTGAGAAGTGCAGTACCCCTCAGAAAACGCCTAATATGCGGATGCATGGACAAAGCCTTACGCCCCCGCACCCCTTGGATAGCAGAGATGGCAGCCACCTGACACCGCAGTGTATTAGTGGGAAGCCCTTTGTCCGCCCCCTCCTGTAGGAAACAAAGAACACCTTGAACCTTCACCTTCAGCGGATCCCACCCCTGCTGGGCCAACCACAAAGAGAAAACCTTCCAAGTGGTGTTATACACTCTGTTAGTGGAGAATTTACGTGATGCTAACATAGTGTCCACCACTCTTGGCATAACCTAGACCTTTGAGCTGCAACCGCTCAACCTCCAAACTGCCAACTGTAACAGGTCCGGCTGAGGATGTGACATGTTGCCCTGAACCAAGAGGTCGTCCCTACTCGGCAGTTGCCAAGGGGATTGAACCAACAACCTCTGAAGTTCCTGGAACCACACCCGTCTTGGCCAGAAAGGAGCCACAAGCACCATCTCTGCCCTTAACTCCACTACCCTCTGAATCACCCTGGGCAATAGTGGAATGGGTGGGAAGGCATACAGTAGCCCTGTCGGCCACTCTCCACTGAGCACATCGGTCCCTTCTGCTTTTACATCTCTTTTTTTGGTGAAGAACCTGTCCACCTGACGATTCTCTGCCGTGGCAAACAAGTCCACCAACACTGGACCGTATCTGTCCACTATCAGACTGAAGGTATCTCTGTGCAGCATCCACTCCGTCTGGTCCAGAAAACGTCTGCTGAGCCAATCCGCTAGCAGGTTGTCCTTTCTGGGAACATGAACCGCCTTGATCGACAGGAGATTGGCTTCCGCCCACTTGAAAAGAACCTTCGCCTCGGTGTGAAGAGATTTCACCCGGGTTCCTCCTTGTCGATTCACATATGCCTTGGCCGTTGAGTTGTCCGTTTTGACTAGGACATGGCGACCTATCAGGACTGCCTGCAAACCTAACAACCCTAGACGAATTGCTCTGAGCGCCAAGAAGTTGATACTGCGCTTCATCTCGTGGGGCTCCCATTGTCCCTGAATCATTTGATCCTGCGAGTGAGCCCCGCAGCCACATAGACTGGCGTCTGTGGTCACACATACTCTCGGGTTCGCGGAGTGGATGGCCCGGAAGAAAGCGGACCGGATCCAGCCACCACTGTAACTGGGTTGTCACCTCTAGCGGCAATGTCACCAGTTTGTGAATTTTGTTCCCTATAATGTCCTGGAAAGGATGAAGGAACAACTGAAGGGGTCGAGTGTGAAACCTGGCCCAAAACAGCAAGTCCTGACACGAGACCATCATTCCTAGCAACTGTGCTAGAGACATAACCGATACCCTGCATTGTTGCAGAACCCCTTGTAACAGGGAGCAGAACTTCTCCCGTCTCTCTACAGTCAAGAAAACTCTGTCCATGGTCGTATCTATCTCTACCCCCAAGTGCACTAGCCTCTGTGAGGGAAGAAGATTGCTCTTTTCCATGTTTACTACAAAGCAGTGATGACATAACATGGTCACGGTCTGCTGAATGCCCTCCAGACATTGTTGGTATAACCCTGCCTTCACCAGAATGTCGTCCAGGTAAGGGAACAGGGCCACACCCTGCAGTCTCAGCTCCGCCACCAGGGGAGAGGACTTCAGACCGAATGGTAGGGCCCGATACTGAAAGTGTTTCCCCCCGTAGGAGAAACGCAGAAATTTTCGGTGTGATTCCCGAATGGGAACATGTAAATAAGCCTCGGATAGATCCAAGCAGGCCAGGAAATCCTGTGGCTGAATGGCTAGCAACACTGACCGTAAGGTCTCCATCTTGAAATGCTTCATTTGTACGAACTTGTTAAGCCATTTCAGATCCAGAATGATTCTGAACTCCCCATTCTTCTTTGGCACTAAAAAAATTACTGAATAAACTCCCAACCCCTGTTGGGGTGTTGGGACTGACTCCACAGCCCCTATATCCACCAAATGCTGAATGGCTGACAACATAACTCTGTGAGCGGCCAGATCCCGCTTCCGGGGGACCCAACGAAAGCGGTTGGGAGGGAGGGAGTGAAACTCTGTGGCGTAGCCCTGTGCCACCACCTCCAGTACCCACCGGTCTTGAATAGAATGATTCCAGGTGTCTGTGAACAGGGAGAGACGACCCCCTATTCTCCCTGTTGTCTGGTGACCAGCATAGTCATTGGGATCCCCCATTTTTTGAGAGGGGTTTGAATTCTGGTCTGACTTTCCAGAATAGTAGGGTTTAGAATCACTTTCCTTCTGTTGCCACTTTCCGAATTAGAGATAAGATTAGTTACAGGGTCATCTACCGTTGGTAACTTTAGCCTCTTAGTGGCCTGTGGAATTAGGGAATAGAGCTTAGAAAAAACTTGCTGGGTGGCCTTGGGCTTAGCCGGCCGTTCCCACTCTGCCTTAACCATAGTGAAAAAGGCAGCTGGCAAAGGAACACCTGTTTGAGAACTACTCAGTTTCGGCATCATTTCTCCTGAGCCTGTGGGAAGGTCAGGATCCAGTTCCTCCTTTTCTTTAGGAGTTGCCACAAAATTAAGGGTCCTTAAAACCTTAGGGAGCAATTTTGAATAATATTCGAGGGGGAAGAGCCTAGATTGCACTGTAGCAGGCTGTTTCTCCTCTTCTGAAAGCTCCCCTTCCTCCCTGTCTGACTGTTGACTTCTCAGCCGAACTTGGGAGAAGCGAATCTAAGCCTAAATGAGACCTGCCCCTAGGTCGCCATTCCAGAGAGTCACTAGGGCTGGTATCTCTGCCTCTTTTCCTTCCCTCCTGTTTCTTTTGCATCGTCGAGGAAGCAGGGGAGTCCAGGTGTTGACGGAGGTCCTGCCCCAGCTCCTTTAACATTTCTTGCTTAAGCCATTGCAGCAAGATCGGGGTTCTGAGCCTCTTGCTGAGAGGCCAGTGTTCCTGATAGAAGAGGCAGGTCGAACTCACTGGGGGAATTGCTCTTTGAACTAACTGCCATTTCGTTGCCTCCCTGCGTCACTGGAAACAAAAGTGAAAGTAGAGGCAATAAGAAAATAAAAGAGCGGGAAGAGCATAAAATGGAAGGCAACATGCCTTCACTGCGCCCCCTGTCGGATCTTAAGGCGTCTTCCACCCTTCCCTCGGTCCCTCTAATGGCCCCTGTGAAGGGTTTCTCCCCGCTGCCATGCGTCTCACTGCAACGCAGTTTGGGCTCCAGGCAGTTCTGTCTGTACCATGCCTCTTCCCAGGGCTTTAGTCGATCTTCCCGACCATGCCAGGCCCTTTCCCACTGCCGGATGACTTACCGCGCTGCAGTTTTCGGGCTCACTCAGCTTTGTGCCACTTTCCTCCTGCTCTGTTTCTGTTGTGTCAGCGAGGAAACGGAGCTCCAGAGGGCTCTGCCGTCTTCGACGATCGGGTCTACTCACAAGTAGCCCTCTGACAGCTTGCCCCTCTGCCGGTTTTGTTGGGGACCAACCTCTACGCTCCCGGCCTTCGTTCTTCTTCATCCAGATCTCCCGTGCTTTTCCCAAAGGCGCTCGGAAGACAGCTGTCCTGCTTCATGCAGGGCAGGGCAGGGAAAAAACTGGTGAAGAAAGGCTGTACTTTTCATAGGTAGAGACTCCAGGGTGGGTGGGGGAAGATGGAAAGCTGACGTCAGATCAATTCTCCCCCAGAAAATGGCCACCCTGAGCTGCATACTCTATGGCAGGCGTGTCAAACTCATAAGGGCTGGATCAGACATAAATGAGACCATAAATGGGCCGGTCCATGCCATGTCAGGCCATTTGTGTACCTATTTATGATTAACGTTGTGAAAGCAACATCACCCAAGAGTCGGAAATGACTGGTGCTTGACCAGGGAACCTTTCCTTTCCCTAAGATTAAGTAGCTGAGGTATAAACTTTATAAAGGACACAGACAAACACAATTAAAGGTTGTTTTTTAAAAAAAAAAAAAACTTAAAATAAAACATGCTTAAAACATTAGCACTAGTTGGTCTTAAAGGTGCTTTCTTTGTATTTTTTCCCATGGGATCCAGGCAAAGGAAGTCCTGGTTCTTTCCTTCCCTCCCCAGGGGACCAGGAGGGGGAGGAGCCTCAGCCAGTAGAAGAAAGGCTTGGCTCAGTAGCTCTGCCATGTGATTGAGAGAGCATGGCAAAGCAAGCTCTCCCTCCCAACCTTCCTCCCCAAGGAAGGAGCCTCAGTCAATGGAGAAAGTAGAGGCTATGTTCTGCAGCTCCTATGTGATTGAACAAGCCTTGCAAAGCAAGCTGTGATGCAGAAGGAAGCAAGAGAGAGAGAGAGAAGAAAGCAGATGACAGTTGCTTGGGGGTCTGATAGGAGCCCTCCGGGGACCTGATTCGGCCCCTGGGCCACATGTTTGGCATCCCTGCTCTATGGTATACTATAAAACAATCAAGCCAGCCACCCCGCCACCCCGCCACCCCCCCCCCCAAAAAAAAACAGATCATGCCACAAAAGCTCATGCTGATGCTAAATGCCCCAAGACTGAATGACATGAAAAGGAAGTAAAAATGTACTGCAAACAAAAGAAATGTTGAGCTTCAGCATCTGTGTGACTTAGCCCCGCCACACCTTCTATAATTATTCTTCCTTACCTCTATTCTGGGCCTCTTTCACAGCTTTGAGCCACCACAGACACTGGGACACACACACATGCAGGGGGAAACCAGCATCTGTTTCAGCTGCAGGATGGGTGGGAACCAAGAAAGGGTGGGGGTGAGTGAATGCCACGGGTTGTGGGGGGGAAGACAGCAAGGGTGGGGTGAGTGAATGTCATGGATGGGGACAGTAGTGGTATATCAAAGGTGTGGGATTTGTGTGGGGTTGGGGGTGGGGGGGGTAGTTGGAGTTGATTATTTCATCCTTCAGAGAAAATAAAAGGCAGTTTTAACTTGCTTTGTACTAAAAGCTTTTAAAATTATTGTAAGGCATGCTTTACTGCTCCAAAAAGTCTTAGTACTTGGGCTCAAATGTCAAATGGCTATTTTTACAGAGGATTGCTTTCATTTATCTAGCTCTCTGTAAGTGCATCTTTATCAGCAACTTAAAGGAAGAAATAATTGCTTTTTTCTGTTTACCTTAGGATTTAGAGATGTTGCTCTTGTGATATGATAAGCCTTTTCCAGTAAGAATGAAGGTGTATTGTTAAGCTTAAACTGTGTAATAAGGGAACAGCTGCCCCATAATATTAACTCATTTTCACTATCTGAAGGGGAAAGTGTAATATATTTAGACAATACTGCTTTGTTGCTGCAGATTGTTCTCTCTTTTGAACGTGAGCCAGATTCCCCCCCCCCCCCCATCTTGCTTTCTTATGGTTTGAGGGTTTTTTTTTGTCAGTGGTGGCTTTGCTTCTGTTTTATCATACTTTTCACCCCAAATTACAAGGTCAACAACATGGGGATTAAACAAAATAGAAGCACACTAAAATGAAGGCTTACATTCATTCATATATTTTTAATAGCTGAACATCAACTGGTGTTAATAGCTGAACAAATTTCTTTAATAACTTCTTTGCCCTGTCCAATGAAACTTTTGGTACTATAATGCACAAACCTGGCAGTCACACACAAAATGAGGATGGGCTGGATTCCTTGATTGTCACACAGGGATCATGGATCTTTCCCACATTCCCCTTTTCAGTAGTCCTTTCCAATCATGGCAATGGTTGTTTTCAGAGTCACAGGACCGATCAGGAGATTGCAATGGGCAGGAAGAAGGGGGATGTTGCTCTCCTCTTCAACCAGTGCAGCCGTGCTAACAGACAAGACTGAAAAGGTGGTTCATTCTCCTTCCTCCTCCCCACTATCATTTTCTGACTCATGTTGCTATTAGTCTACATGCAACCTGCAACATCAGGAATAAGCTTTCCCGCGAGCAGAAAAAAAACCTGTGGTGATGCAGGAAAGACATATGACCACCAGCACCATCCACTGACGGATCACAGAATACAAACAATGGGAAAAATTATTTTCTCGTGTATGTTCCAGCATGGTGGCCATTTCTGTTGAAGCAACAACTAGAAGGAATAAGCCCCAACCAGTTTTCAGTGAAGAAAGAAATTAATGTGAAAACTCTTATCTTGGCTGTCAATCCATGCCAGTTGTTTATAGTAGGAAAAAGTAGACCATTTAACTTAGCTAACAAAGATAATCACTTTGCAGAATTATTAACATTCTTCATATGTAAGAGATGGTTCAATTGGTTTACACCCCTTTCAGCCTCAGACTATAGTTTCCTGCCATCTTGAATAGGTGGTCCTGTATCACTACACATTGGAAGTCTAGTTCTCTAACCTTACATTAACATATAAGTGTCTTCAATGCAATTAGAGTTTATACCAATTTTGGATGGCAACAAGTATGTTATCCATTCAACTCTTTACAGATTATATACCACAGAAACTGAAATAGTATACCTAAATACATTGAACAATCAATCAATTAATCAATAGAAGAGTCTAAAGAATCATCAGCTATCCAAAGTATGTATTTTTCCTGTTGTATAAAGCTTCCAAGAGTCTGTATAAGTTCAGAAATGAATACACCAATGACTGTCAATTGCTATAATACTGTGATACATTACTACTATTACATTAATACTTATGAAAGACGGGAAAAGTCCCAATTTTTGCTCACTGCTAAAGTTGATTGGTTTTGGATTACTGAGTCGTGCTTTTGGTTTACTTATTTTTAAATTAATTTTATTTATACCCTGTCTACCCTCATCATTTTACTATTCTGTTCCTTAATTAGCTTAGCATCTTTGCAGGTTTTTTGAGGAAGGCAAAACATATTATCTACAAGGACACTCTAACTAAAACATCCTGATATGATGTCAACACACTTAATATCAACACTGTTTTAGATAAACATTGTTTTGTGGCTAAACACGAAAGGATGCCTTCTGCATACATTGTCAGACCTTGTTTGAACCAAAGGTCATCATTCTGTATGGTTTTCTCACAAGACAAGAATACAACTTATCTGAAGTTTTAGCAGTGTTCCAGATTCACTGAACTCCACCAAGAGTTGATAGGTTAAGAATAAGCACTCTTTAGAATATTAAAGATGGGACTTTGGAATTCCCACTGCAGGGGAACTTCATTGCTCCTCTAACATTTATAGAACCTTCCCCAGAAAATGACTGAATCACCTCAACTAGCTGAACAAATTGCATTTCAGGGATGGCATTGTAGCTTTTCTTATTTAAGGAGTCTGATTTCTTTTTAAATAAGGCTGTTAAGAAGTGCTGGAATGTAACACATGATGAAGGCAAACCAAAATGAGTCACTGTGTAATTAATTTTAAAATAAAGGTGGACACAGGCCGCTTCACACTCAGCAAGTCTTTCACAAAGAACTCAGTATAAGAAAATAAAGCAAATACTCAATTATAGAAATTGTGAGGGACATTGATTTTTATTTTTTGTAAAGAAACTATGACCCACTTTTAAATTCACAAGCAGAATAAAACAAGTTATGCCTTCTTTTTTAAAGTTGTGGCATCTTACCTTTGGAATGCTCTCTCCAATGAGGCTGACTTAGTATCTGCCTTTTTGTCTTTTAGCTGCTAGGTCAAAAGATTTACTCAGGCTTTAAGTAAGGAGTTTTATCTTGCTTTTTTTTCTCCCCTCTCCCACCCCCGCACTGTGTTCTAACTAGGGTTGCCAAGTCCAATTCAAGAAATATCTGGGGACTTTGGGGGTGGAGCCAGGAGACTTTGGGTGTGGAGCCAGGAGACATTGGGGGCAGAGCCAAGAGCAAGGCTGTGACAAGCATAATTGAACTTCAAGGGAGTTCTGGCCATCACATTTAAAAGGACTGCACATCTTTTTAAATGCCTTCCTTCCATAGGAAATAATGAAGGATAGGGGCACCTTCTTTTGAGGCTCATAGAATTGGACCCCCTGGTCCAATCTTTTTGAAACTTCGGAGGTATTTTGGGGAGAGACACTTGATGCTATTCTGAAAATTTGGTGCTTCTATCTCAAAAAACAGCCTCCCCAGAGCCCCTGATACCCACAGATCAATTCCCCATCATTCCCTATGGGAATCATTCATGGAGGTGAATGATGGCTGTGGGGGCGGGGCTTCCCCCGCCAGCCAGCTGGCTGGTGGAGGGGGGAAGCCTGTAAAACCGGGGGATCCCCCTCTGGGACCTGGGGATTGGGAAGCTTAGTTCTAACCCTGAGGAATGTTCTGTGGGTTTTTTTGATTGTTCAATGTTTGTATTATGATGTTTTCATGCCCCTGGATTGTTTTTAATGGTTTGTATTTCATACTGATCATTTCTGCACTTTTCCAGGTTTTATGGTATTGTTTTTAGTTGTAAATCACCCCAAGGAGGTCCCTGAAGAGGCAGGACATAAATTCTCAAAATAAATAAAATAAATGCCTTTTTAAATAAATGTTTTACATGAATGGAGATGAAATTAAGGTGCTATCTTCATCCAACATGGTAAACAAATGGTGTAGGAAGGTGGGTGTTGGCCCCTTTGTCCCACATCATGGTCTACTAGGCTTCACATCATGGAACTGAGAGCCAATAAATCAGGGAAACAACCCAGACCACCCCCACTCTGACACTTCTCATAACTAAGGAGCCTGTCCTCATACACCTGTTCCTTCCTGCTTTTAAAGGCTGCCTCACAATATGAGTACATTTCACACTTGTTGCCATCCTCTTCCAGGACAAGGTTCCTCTTGTGAAGTGATGTGAGCCAGTTTGCAAGCACCTATTACCAGGCACTGCTGAGAAGACTCTCCCTAGAGTTTCTCTCTCCCAGTTCAGTTGAAACGCTATCCCCTGCTGCTACGATCCTCCAAGGCCCTCCCACTAGCTATTAAGGTAGGCTGGAAGGACCAAGATGCTACAGTTTGGGTCTATGCAGCAGCCTGCCTACCATCGAACAGCTAAGCCTTGGGTACACAAGTCAGAGAGAAAGCTGCTGCGGCATGACCTTACCCTCCCCCCAGTTTCCAAAAACTTCTCTGGAAGCTGCCAGTTGCAGGAGACATTGCCATTATTCCCCAACACAGATGAAAAAGCCTACTGAAAGTCCAAGTTTTCACTTTAGTTTTTTTGTCAATCTATCTTTTTTCCCATTCTGGTTCTTTCAAGAACACTTGCACACTGAAGTCATTCTGGAAGCTGATTTTTGAGTCAGCTTTTTCCTTATTATAATGGCTATGCTGATTTTCTTTCTCCCATCCACTCTCACCCACCTCCAGTCCACTGTTTGATGATTGGCAGGGCTTTTTTTGTAGAAAAATCCCAGCAGGAACTCATTTGCATATTAGGCCACACCCTGTGATATCACCATTGCTTTGCACAGGACTTTTTTGCAGAAAGAGCCCAGAATGGACTCATTTGCATATTAGGCCACACACCCTGACACCAAGCCAGCCAGAACTGCATTCCTGCTCAAAAAAAGCCCTGATAATTGGACTGTTTTGGTCAAACCACTCCCTATCTCCTCCGCTCACTCTGAAGAAAATCCTGAGAGCACCAGATGTACTACCAGCAGAAGGCGTTCTGAAGAATGACACCTGCATATAGGAATATACTTGGAAATGAAGACTGATAAATATGATGTCCCTGTACTATTAGACTTACTCAAATCTGGATTCAGGTCTTGGTCAACCTAACAATTTTCACTGGTAGAGTAATAGGGGGATTGCATCTCTATTGATTTTCCTGGATGTCTTGACAGATTTTGATACCATCAACCAGAGCATTCCTTTGGAGTGGGTAGCTGAGTTGGGAACAGGGACAGTATGCTTTGGTACCTCTACTCACATTTTGCTGACCAATTACAGAAAGCAGAGCTGGAATTGTTGCTAAGCCCCATTGCATTTATGCTGTGGTGTCTTGATGGAAGCTCTTGTTTTCCTTGCTGTTTTACATTTATGTGAAGTCCAGAGATTTGGATGGCAGTGATATCAATATGCAGATGACACCCAGCTCTATATTTCCTTATCAGCTGAGCTGGGCGGGATCATGGAAATCCTGAACAGGTGAGTGAAGAAGGTAATTGGATGGATGGTGGCAAAAAAACTGAAGCTCAATCCAGACATGACTGAGGAACTGTTGGGCAATGACAAAGCTGTCTGAAGATTGAAGAGTCAATCAGAGCTGGATTAACAATTAGGCCAAGTAGGCACTGGCCTATGGGGCCCCATGCCTTTAGTGGCCCAGGCCAGCTCCCCCCCCCCTAGTTTTCCCCTTGCTTGCAACCCTCCCAGCCTGCACATACAGCCAGCAACTGAGCTGCTCTTTGCCCAACTGGCCTGGTGCACCTGCTGCTGGCACTGTTGCCAAGTTTGCCTCTCTCTGCCTCTCCCCTGCAGCTTTGTCAAAGGGGCTTTTAAGAAGGTGCCTGCAGGCTGCAGCGGGAGCCATGGGCGGTGGGGCAGGTACTCAGATTCTGAGATAATTTGTGAGGAGGCCCCCAAGATTTCAACTGCCTAGGGGCTTCCACAGGGTTTAATCTGGCACTGGTGTCAGACTGTCCTGAAGGAAGTTGTACCTTCTACTGAAAGAGCTTGAGGATGCTGCTAGATCCTGATCTACAGCTGGAGGCTCAAGTTTCCACTGTGGCATGTACCACCTTCTACCAGCTTTGGCTGATATGCCAGTTACAGCTCTTCCTTGAAAAGCGTGATTTGGCCACAGTGGTCTATGATCTGATCACATCTAGGTTAGATTACTGCAATGCACTTCTCATTAATCTGCCTTTGAAAATGGTTCAGAAACTTCAATCAATCAAAATGCAGCAGCCAGCTTATTGTTGGGGGCTAGATTCCTAATAACATAAGAGAAGCCATGTTGGATCAGGCCAATGCCCCATCCAGTCCAACAGTGTGTTATACAGTGGCCAAAAAACCAGGTGCCATAAGGAGGTCCATCAGTGGGGCCAGGACACTAGAAACCCTCCCACTATTTCCAGCCCCCCCACCCCAACAGCACCAAGAATACAGAGCGTCACTGTCCCAGACAGAGTGTTCCATCAATACATTGTGGCTAAACCCATTGATGGACCTCTGCTTCATAAATTTATCCAATCTCCTCTTGAAGCTGTCTATGCTTGTAGCCACCACCACCTCCTGTGGCAGTGAATTCCATCACCCTTTGGGTGAGTACTTCCTTTTATCAGTTCTAATCTGACTGCTCAACAATTTCATTGAGTGTCCATGAGTTCTTATATTGTGAGAAAGGGAGAAAAGTACTTCTTTCTCTACCTTCTCCATCCTATGCATAATCTTTTAAACCTCTATCATGTCACCCCTCAGTCAACATTTCTCCAAGCTAAAGAGCCCCAAGCGTTTTAACCTTTCTTTATAGAGAAAGTGTTCCAACCCTTTAGTCATTCTAGTTGCCCTTTTCTGCACTTTTTCTAATGCTGTAATATCTTTTTTGAGGTGTGGGTACCAGAAAATGAGGCCGCACCATCGATTTATACAGGGGCATTATGATCCTGGCTGATCTGTTTTCAGTTCCCTTCCTAATAATCCCCAACATAGTGTTGTCCTTTTTTACTGCAGTTGCACACTGTCTCAACATTTTCAGTGAGTTATCTACCATGACCCCAAGATCTCTCTCTTGGTCAGTCTCTGCCAGTTCCAACCCCATCAACTTGTATTTATAGTTAAGATTTTTGACTCCAATGTGCATTACTCGGCACTTGGCCACACTGAATCTCATTTGCCATGTTGATGCCAACTCACCAAGCCTCAACAAATCCCTTTGGAGTGCCTCACAATCCTCTCTGGTTCCCACCACCCTGAACAATTTAGTGTCATCCGCAAACTTGGGCATTTCACTGCTTTCTCCCAATTCCAAATCATTAATGAACAAATTAAAAAGCATCGGACTCAGTACTGCTTACCATGCCACTGTTTACCACCCTCCACTGCGAAAACTGCCCATTTATACTCACTCTCTGTTTCCTGTTAATTAGTCAGTTTTTGATCAGGAGATCCACAAGTTCATTTTTGAGATCTTTCAGATCTCTTGGATGTATGCCATCCAGGCCTGGTGACTTATCAGTTTTTAAATTGTCTATCAAGTGATTGAGGATGAGCAAAGTGAAGCATAATCCATACAAGACAGAAATAATGCTGGTTGAGAAGATAGAATATTTGGTTGTATTTCATTGGCCAAATTTAGATAAGGTTCCTGTGCTGAAAGGTCTGCACTGGGATGGGCTGCCCATCTGTTTCTAGGCACAATTCAAAGGGCTGGTTTTTAGTTTTACAGCCCAAAATGCCTTAGGGCCAGGGTTCAGTCATACTGTTTAGTCTACCAGTTACGATCCTTTTCCAAAGCCCTGTTCTTTGTGCCCTTGCCTTAGCTACATGTGAGGTAGCTAATGAACAGAAACAGGGCTTGTCAGTGGTGCTGTCTTGCCTTTGGATGCCCTCTCCTGTAAGATTCACTTGGTGCCTACTTTACACTCTTTTAGGTGCCAGGCTAAAACATTTTTACTCCACAGCTTTTCATGAAGATCCCCCCCCCCCTCTTTTAAACAGTCCCGCCCTTTAAACAGTGCACAGCCTGCTTCTGGCCCAAGTATTATTTTATCATTCAAGGCTGCTCAGTACATATTCTATGCTGTTGCAGTTTTATTAGATGTAAACTGCCTCAAGTAGGTCTCTGGAGGGTTGTGATATAAATTCCCTAAATTAGTAAATAAACTAAAAAATAAACAAATGGATTTAAAGGTTAAAGGCTGCAACAAGCACTTCGAACTGTTTTAGAAACAGACAGGTAATGAGCACAAGCAACACAGCACCAATGTTGTGTATTCCATGCACCTGACTCCAGACAGGAGTCCTGCTGCAGCATTTACTACTAAGTGAAGTTTCTGAGACATTCTGAAAGGCCGCCCCACACAAAGTGTGTTATCGTAATCTTATCTGGAGGTTACAGTAGCACAGATCAGCTTGACTAGTTCAGCAGAGTTCAAATAAGCGACTAGTTTATGAGCAGTATGTAGTTGAAATAATCTGTTTCTAAAAACATTATCACCTCTTTATGTATCACTTAGGCTGAGTGTGCCCAAGCTCTTCACAAAACACTAAGGAAGGTTTTAAATAAGTTAGCACATTACACCCTTCCACCTCATTTATGCTACACCTCAGAGTAGCATAAATATCCCCTTCCCCATTATAAGCCATATTTTAACGTTCAACCTTATATAAATTTGGCAAATGAAATACAACCAAATATTCTGTTTTCTCAACCAGCATTATTTCTATCTTGTCTGGATTATGCTTTGATTTACTACCGTTGAACATTCTTATATGGAAGTCAGTCCAGTCACTTCAATCACTTGACCACAGCCTCAAGACACTAGCCCAGGCAAGTTTTTCAGTTTCTTCCCAAGACTTACATAATGAGATGTAAAGCTAGGTGTCATTCATGAATCACTCTGAAGATCCAAATAATCTTAGTTTAAGGTTAAATGTTAAAGAGCAATGGAGATAAAATGGATTCTTGTGCCACCCCATGTATCATGTCCCAGCTAGCCGACTCTGCCTCCCTTATGGAAACTGTTTCCTGTCAGCAAGAGAATGGAATCAACAAAGAGCTGTTTCTTTAGCCCAGGGGTGGGGAACCTTTTTTCCGCCAAGGGCCATATGGATATTTATAACATCATTCGCGGGCAATAAAAAATTATCCGTTTAAAAAACAGTGCTCCACAGAGGGAGAATGCTTCAGGCCAGCAAAATTAATGCAAATAATTGTTTTTCTATTTGAAGTCATGTGGGGAGAACCTAATCTGGCACACACACACACCAGGCCCGTCACTCTAGGCAAACGCATAGGTCCAGGACTTTTTTGTAGAAAAAGCCCAGCAGGAACTCAGTAGCATATTAAACCACATCCCCTAATATTAGCATATTAGGTCACACTCATTAGCATATTAGGCCACACCATCTGAGATAATCAAGTGCAAACTGAACTGTGACGGTAACTTTTCCAGGCCCTGCAGCAATTCTGGCCAGTCAGCCAGGCCCCAGGGAGGCTGCCACATGGCTCGGTTTGGTCCAGCAATCCCTGAAGGCCACACCAAGTGACCTCGAGGGCCATATATGGCCCTCGGGACGGAGGTTCCCCACTCCTGCTTTAGCCCATCTACTGATTGTAACCAATCCCCAAAAATTTCAGGGACAGTCATATCAGATCTAACAATATCAACAAATCTAACTATCAACAGCCTCCAATACTGACAACTCATGGGCCTTCAAAATGGGTTTTATAATGCATTCAGTACAGGTTTTCCAATGATACAGAGAGAGCTCAGCCTCCAGTGTCTTCACATTCTCCAGTTATCTGGTAAACCAAAGAGCTAAAGTCAGCATCTACAGCCTTGTCAGTAATCCTCTGCAAACTATCATTCCATGCTGATGCAAAGGCTTCTACAGAATCAATGCCCAGATTTTCAACAATCCCCAAGGCCACCTGGAAACCAGCTGGACCAATCACACTCCAGGGTCATACCATCTAAACTGGTCCCCCACTCTGGTAGAGAAAGGAGGGCAGCATAACCTTTGCCTTCAGCAAGTTATCATCTGACCATGGCATAGGTTGTAACAACTATAGATTAGAGAAAAGAGTTGCCAGATTTTCCAGAAAATGACATGGTCACTAAGAAAAAATCTTGAGTTCTTTTAATGGCTTTAAGTGGGAGGATCCATTAACATCTGTGATGACCTGGTTAAGATTCCTATTGGTAGTGTCTTCCAGCCACAAACTCAGAAATCCCCTTACTTTACAAGAAACAGGCAAACAGTCTACATACTTGCCTACAGGTTTCATTCTAGAGAGGAATCAGAGCATTGTTGAGCATTTTCATATGGAAGTCAGTTCAGTCACTGCATCAAACTCTTAAGCTGAGACAAGGTCATGATATAAATTGTGATCTCTTCTGACCTGTACAGCTAAGGCTATAATTTTGTTCTTTTCCTTCTCTGTCAGAAACACCTGGAAAAACCTTATGAAAAGATGTGAGTTCAGAACCATAAACTTTTCTGTGGATTCACAATAAATAAATGAATAGAGACAATGAAACAAATATACAGATATGAGTAAAAACAAATACCTGCAATGTAAGATATGCCACCAAGTCTATTAGCACCTTCGTAAATAGCCTAGGGAACGTCTTTGAGCTTAAATAGAAGTATGTTGTAGTGGAAGTACCTACAGTCTAGACACTTCCAATGGAAAGGACATACCAGTATATGCAAGCACAGTGTGCTACCACTAAGCTCTACCTCAGGGGACTTCTATCCAGTCATCCAGAAGGGATTCTGGTTCAAGGATTCCCGTTCAAAATTGTAGTCAGAAATTGTAGTCAGTCCATGATGTACAGAACTTGCATGAACAAATAATAAAAATCCATGGTCCTTGTGCCCACAGAATGCCAGATTCAACTCTTTACTACCTACAGCTGCTAACTGATATTTTAGATTCTGTTTTATTAGTATTTGTGTTCAATGACTATGCATATTTTTAGAGATTGTTATGAGTTACCGCAAGCATTTTTAATGACATGTCAGATGATGAACACTTTAAATAAATAAGCAGCTATGCTTTGCTTGGAGGCCAGAACTGCTTCTTACCAATTCTGCCTAGAGTGTGAGTGCTGGTAAAAAGCAATTGTCTTAGAGTTCTCACAGTAGGAATGTTTATTGAGGATTACTTGGCTGCTCCAGTCATAGTTGCAGAGTTCTCTCAGGACAAATACAGCATCTGGAAGCATCCTAGACCAATAAAGGGTGCATGCCAATATGCTACATGGCTTTTAGTAGTGGTTAGTTGCCAACATGGTGAAGAGAATACAGAGAATAGAATAGTACAGATCCTCTAGATTAATTGATGGATCATGACCCATGCAACCAGGTTGCTCCCAGACTGAAAGTGGCCTGTACCACTTTTTAATGAGAGGAAAACTGAGAGATTGGGGGAAGAATGCATAAGGAAAAATGGAGGAAAATAGCTTACATAAACTAACATAAAGTTGAGTCCCAAACTATACCTGGAGTTAATGGTGAAACCTAGTTTGTTTAACCCTATTGTCCTACATCACTATTCCTAGAATGACCACTAAACACAACCACAGCAGTCCACTTGAACAGAAAATAAACATTGTACAATCCATTCCTGGGTGTCTTTTAATATTCTTAGTATAATGTTCTGCTTGGATAGAACATTAATATAATGTATGAGAGGCAAATTTTAACAATTAATAAATGGTGCACAGGATTAGAGAAAGTCAAAAGGTGGTAGAAGTGAAGGAGCAGGAGACAAAGGGTATTGTAAGAAGCTTCTACACAGAGCAAGAAAAGACACAAAGAAATACAGCTATAGGAGCAATTTAAAAGTTACTACTAAACCATGAAAATGATTCAGAAAGTTAACAGGATCTAGTGTAATAAGAATTTTATATAAAGAGTTGCAGACAACATACAAAAGAGGAGTTACAACAACAAATAAGAATCCAGAAAACCAGACTTCCGGGGGTTGGAGAATGGCAAGCTGAACTGCTTCTCTGTAGGGGAGCAGACTGGAACTTCTGTTCGGGTTAGAAAAAGGCAATCCAATGCCTACTGCCTACTTTTCTCAGTTAGAGATTAGTCCAAGACATGCTTGGAAAATTCTGAGGAGATTTCGCTTTCGCTTAAAGGGAGTCCTGGGGGGAGGCTCCTCTGAGGCTTTGAAGGGTCTCCGGAGACAAGTTGCATACCAGCGTCTACAGAAGTTTACAGAGTCATTCAATTGACTTAAGCTTGTCAAGATCCAAACCTTCTTTGATTCTACTGAACATCTGAATTTATGAAAGACCGGAGCCGTTTTGGATAACCATAGCAAAAGGTACAGATCGTTATCTTTCATTCCGGGACCAATAAGAACTGTAAAAAATAAAATTTAAAAGGTGGAACATTGAATATAGAAGCTACTGATAAAGAAGGGGAGAAAGGGCGAAATTGGGACTGTAAAATACTTAAAGACAGTGTTAAAAAGAGAAAAGAAAATAATTGTTTTGAATACCTGTGGTTGCGGTTAGAAAGCCCCATCGTCATAGAGCTGCAGTTTTAACAAACGATACAGGAAGTACGTCATAAGCATCATGAGATCTCTCTACCAGCGAGAATGGGAGTTGGTGGCAAGAAAAGCAGGAAGTACGTTACAAGCATTGCAAGATCTTTCTACCAGTGAGAACGGGATTTGGTGGCAAGTAAAGCAGGAAGTACTCAGTGAAGAAGGGAAAATTAGGAGTCAGCCAGCCTATTCTAGGACTGAGAAATCATAGAAAAACTTCGGTGGCCATTACAAGAAGGTCAAAATTTTAAAAGTTATTTAAAAGGACTTGAGACATCGAAAACTGGTGGAACTGGTGAACTTGAACATTGTAAGGTAAATACTATTGGATATTATTGTTAAAATTACTTTGGAAGCCTCCAGAAAAAAGTGGAAAAAAGTTTAAAAAGGGACATAAAAGTCGCGAACACCATTTTGGAGAAAATATAAACTTTAAAAATTTATATTTGACCTTAGGAGGCTCCAGGGACAGTGATTTTAGGCTTATTGAAAAAAAAGCAAAATTTATTCTTTATGACCCGATAGTTGGATTTTAATTTGGTGAGGCCAATTTTTTTAGCATTTTTACATGTCAGACCATAAGCCAATAAGTACTAGGGCTACTTAACTGGAGAAGATGCAGGAGCAATTGGATGCAATGGAAGCAAGGATGACGAATGGGATGAAAGAGCTAATAACTGCCTCCAAAAAGGAAATTAGAAAGGATATTGAAGATTTGAAAAAGATATAGAGGATCTCAGAAATGAAACTGTGGTAACATCTAAGAAAGTGCAAGAAGTGGAGGGGAGAGTGAAAGCACATGATTCCACCTTGAAAAAAATACAAGAAAAATGGTAATACATGACTGCAAACTGATGGAAACTCAGATTCGTCTGAGAGGAGTACCTGAAGATGAACAAACTGACTTAAAGGAATATATAATGAAAATTATTGCGGAATTTCTGGAGGAAGATCTAGAAGGTACTAGGAATATGTATGACTATATGTACCGAGTTAATTCATTCTATGCCAAAAAGAATAATTTACCAAGAGATGTGGTTATAAAATTCATGACAAAAGAAATCGTGGGGAAGATCATAAATAAAAATTTTGGGAAAACATTGACAGTTGAAGGTAGCAGAGTAAGAATCGTGAAGGAGCTGCCAAGACAAGTGTTAACTGACAGAAGGACATACAAGAAACTGACTGAAAAATTACAAGACAATGAAATAAGGTATAGGTGGATACTACCAGAAGGTGTGAGTTTTGAACTTCAAGGGAAAAGGATCACAATCACAAATGCACAAGAACTGCGTAGTTTTTTATGAACATAAAGAATTTGAACCATGATGGATTACAAATTATTATCTTGGAATGTAAATGGACTAAATTCACCACAAAAAGAAAGGCAATGTTTCATTGGATTAAAAAGCAAAATTGTAATATAATTTGTTTGCAAGAAGTACACATTAAATAAAAGGATTATAAATTTTTATGGAATAAACAATTGGGGCTTGAATTTTTTTCACTGGCTGAGCAGAAGAAAAGAGGAGTGATTTTTTATATCAAACAAGAATTGAACCCAAAATTGATTTTTAAGGACAATGATGGGAGATATGTAGCAGTGGAAATAACAGCAAATGGGGGGGGGGGGGGGGAAACGTTGCTATTGGGACTGTACGCACCAAATGGAGCAAAAGATAATTTTTTTAAAGACATTACACAATAATTGGAAAATGTGACATATCAACAAATTATGATAATGGGAAACTTTAATGGAACTATTAAGAATGCATTGGATAGATTTGGGAAAAAAATAATAAAGAAGGGAAACTGCCAAAGTCCTTTTTCGAATTAGTTAAACAAGAAAATTTGAAAGATATATGGAGGAAGTTCAACCCTGAAATGCAGGACTATACCTTTTTTTCAGCAAGAAATAATACCTTTTCAAGAACTGACATGTTGTGGGGTACAAAAGACTTAGGTCTTATTACAAAGAAAATAGAGATCTTACCTAAAGTAGGAGAAGATCATAATCCATTATTGTGGTCAACTAAGTCGACCCAAAAGGTGAGAAGATGGAGGCTAAATGAAGATTTACTACAAAATAAAGAAATAGTGGCAACTCTAGAGAAAAAAACTAAAGCTTTCTTCCAAATAAATGATAAGGAGGATATTGAGTTTCAAATGGTTTGGGATACATACAAAGCAGTAATGAGAGGGATATTGATTACACTGAACAATAAAGATAAAAGAGCAAAGGAAAAACAATTGTTGGACATTCAGAATGAAATAAAGAAAAAAGAGGGAGAGCTGAGGAAGAGACCTGGGAAAAAGAAAATTATATGGAAAATTACAATACTTCAAACACAAATGAGACATTTGTTAAATAAAGAATTGGAATGGAATCTGAAAAGATTGCAGCAGAAATCTTTTGAAGGAGCAAATAAACCTGGAAAATATTTGGCTTGGCAAATGAAAAAAAAGAGAGAAAATAAAATTATTAACAAAATAGTAGTTGGTGGTAAAGAGATTGTGGATCAAGAAGTAATCAAAAGAGAGTTTTTTAAATATTATGCCGAATTGTTTAAAGGTTTTAAAATAAACAAAGAGAAGATGGAAGTATATTTGAAGAAAATTAAAATAACTCCTTTAACAGAGAACATGTAAAAAGTTTTGAATGAGCCAACTGAAAAAATAGAAATTGAAGTGGCAATTAATTTAATGAAAATGGGAAAAACACCTGGTCCAGATGGATATACAGCAATAATTTTTTTTAAACTCTCAAAGAGGAGTTAACACCGATGCTTCAAAAACTGATGAATATTATAAGACTGCAGGGGAAAATACCAAATACATAGAAGGAAGCAGTAATTTTGCTGATTCCAAAAGAGGATAGAGATGTCACGAATGTAAAAAACTACAGACCAATCTCATTGTTAAATAATGACTATAAAATATATACAAGAATCTTAGCAGAATGACTTAAACAATACTCGATGAACTTTATTAAGGAGGAACAAGCAGGATTTCTTTCCAAAAGACAAATTAGGGATAATTTAAGGACTGTTGTAAATATTGTAGACTATTATGAAAGACATCCAGAAAAATAAGTCACTTTTTTTGTGTGGATACAGAGAAAGCTTTTGATAATTTAAACTGGGACTTTATGTTTGCACTCTTTCACAAGTCCACCACATATGGTAGAAAGAACCTTCATGCTTTTTGCATTTCCAACATCTATCTGGCATCTTATTGTTCATTTTTGTTAACTTTTTAGAGTCATATACCACCTATACATCATTTTATAACAGTTTTCTGAGCCTCTGTTACTAAGCAATCATCTCCAGGATCTCCTCATAGATCTTGACTCTGGACCACTAGAACAAGGGCTATCCCCCCAGCCTTCCCAAAGTTTGAAGGAAATTTCTCAGCTCCCTGTAGATGACAGCAGGGCTTCTTTTTTCCTTTTTCTTTTTTAGCAGGAATGCACAGGAATGGAGTTCCGGCTGGCTCAGGGTCAGGAGGAGTGTCCTAATATGCAAATGAGTTTCTGGTGGGCTTTTTTTACAAAAAGGCCCTATGTGAAACAATGGTGGCATCAGGGTGTGTGTCCTAATATGCAAATGAGTTCCTGTTGGGCTTTTTCTACAAAAAAAGCCCTGAATGACAGGACTCGAGCTTCTGCTGCCCAATATAGGAGAAGGTGCCTGCTGGTAATTGGAGATTCCATACTGAGAGAAGTAGAGGCTAAAGGTGCTGACCAGACTTGTCATCTTGAGATGCTGACTACCAGATGCACACATCCAAGATGTGACAGAAAGGGTAGGAAGACTCATCAAGCTCACAGATTATTATCCTTTTTGTTCATCCTTGTGGGAACAAATAATACTGCCCAGCACAGCCCAGAATGTATTAAAAGACACTATGGCTGATAACAGACGGCCATTTTGGGGCAGCTCGCAGCTGCCCCAAAGAAAGCCAGCTGAAAGAAGAGCACCCCAGTGCTTCTGGACGGTGCCGGAAGAAGGGGTGGGCCTTGGGCGGCCGGGGAGCATGTGGAATGCTCACACATCCCACTCACGGCTCTCCGGGTGCTTGTAAGGTGCTCTCCAGTTTTCCAGATGGCCGGCTGCTGCCTCAGTGCCACCCCAGTGAAAAGGGACCACTTTCCAAGTGGTTCCTTTTTGAGGCAGTCAGAGCATCTCTCAGGACAGGATAAGTGCGGAACGGGTGCGGCCGACAGATGTTGCTGTGCAGCCGGGTTTTTTGGGTCGACTTCAGAGGTGTCTCTAAGTCTTTATGGTGAAGCTTAAAAATATCAGCCAGATGACCTATTGCTCTGCTCCTCTGGCTCCAATCAATGTGTCTCCCTCTCCAAGGGAACACATTAACAACTACAGCATAAGGATTAAGGACTAGTGTAAAGGAGGCTTTTACATTAGCCTTCTGGTCACCATCAGAACTGTCTGACTGGACTCCCTTTAGTGATTGGTGAGCTGCTATCCTTATTGATAGACATGGTGTTATTCAGTTCTTGAAGCAGGGCCAACATCTTCTCTTGGGCTTGAAATATTTTATTCAGGGATTCAGCAACTAGAACTGTTTGTTGGGCTAGCAGCTCCAGCGCCTCCCAAGGTCTGGTGGCTTGTCTGTCATTAGGAGACATGAAACCAGGCATCTCTTGCTCAGTCTCTGGGGTGATTTGATAGGTGAGGAATTCGCCCTCCTCAGCAACAGCCTCCAAGCACTCAAACCTGTTTCACAATGGTATTGCAGGAAAAAAATGATCCAATTTAGATTGTTTAAATGACGGTTGAGAAACCTCTTCTTCAAAAGGATATGTCCTTTTCAATCCCATTGTTGACAAGCAGCCAAAGCACAAACCACAAAAGGCTATGCTGGAACAAAAAACTTAAAATACAATCCAAAGGGAGAAGGGAGACGCTTGGAATAACACAGATGAAAATAGTAGTGACTCTAAAACTTCAAACAGTCTTTTCTCAAAGGAGGAGCTAGATAATCTCACAAAATCCACAACTTGAAAAGGTTCCTCTGCCAAGGGTAAACTTCCAAAACTAGACTTAAAGAAAGACATAAAATCCTCTGGCCGAAGTTTCTTAAACTCCACTCTCGGCAGTAAATGGATGGCAGATAATTGACTCCTAGTTAGTGGAGTAAGATAAGATAAAACTTGTCCACCCTTGCCAAGAGGGAAGAACAAAGTTGTAAGCTGCAATAGATGAGTTTAAAACATCAATTGAAGGTTTAAAAACTTTGATAACTTAGCTTTTTAATCAGAGACGAAGTCACCACCGTCCTTAAACTGGGCGTGCCGGAACCAGAACCCCCTAGTTCTGTCTAGGTAGAAATAGAGTCCCCATTGGACATCTACAGTGTGACACTTTTCCATATAGCATGAACGATTTTGGCAAAAAGACAGCAACAACAGTTCCTAAAATCTACCAGTAAAAACTGCTTCCTTATTCACAAAGCCTTACTAACTGGGAAGGTATTTAAACTCAAGAGAATACCACCTTCCCTCAGGTGGTCAATGGCTAAACACTCAAAAGGAGGATGAAGTAAGCTGCAACACACAAAAGCTCATACTGGTGTTAGTCTTTCAGATGCCACTGTGCTTCTGTTCTATTTTGCTGCAATGGACTAACACAGCTACCCAGTTGTAATCAAAAAGCAGGTTTCCAATTGCTTCCTCATGCAGCAAGACTGAGCTGGTGGCCCCTGGGAACTTATTTATTTATTTAAACCATTTATTAGCCACCTTCCTTTGCACAGGAATTTAAGGGTAGCTTACAGTATAACAGTAACAAAACACAATAAAACACACAAAAATATAAATCACTAATTTAAAATCAATAATTTAAAACTACTGATAGGCAAAACAATTAAATCAATCAATTGCCATCCTAAATAAATTTGTCTTCGGCTGCCTCCTAAATTTAAACAGTGAGGGGGCCAGCTGCACCTTCCTGGGAAAGATGTTCCATAATTATGGGACTGCCTCTGAAAAGGCCCACAAAACAAGCTTCTCTGTTCAATAGCACAGTCAAGATGGCCTCTCCTTGTGATACTAGTGCCTGTGCAGTCATTTATGGGAGAAGATGATCTTTCAGATACCTCAGTTCCAAGCTATGTAAGGCTATAAAGGTCAAAACAAACACCATGAATTGGGTTCAGAAACAGACCACTAAAAAGTATCATTGCTGTAATGTTGGGGTCACATTCCAATAACTGGCCCTGACCAGAAGTCTAGTCGAGGCATTCTGCATCAGCTGCAGCTTCCACTCTTCAAGGGTAGCCCCAAGTACAATACACAGAAGTAGTCCAGTCTAGATGCAAAGATCACTGTGACTAGATGAGACTGAGCTAGGAACAGGTGCAGCTCTCACGTCAGTCAAAGCTGTGTGAAAGCACTCCAAACTAAAGCAGCACTCCAAACTAAAGCTGGTTTTCTAAGGCTACTGCTTTATCAAGCAATACACTCAAGCTGTGAAGCTAACTAATGGAAGTGACTTATTAAAAACTAATAAGTCACTGGGTCCGGATGGCATATATCCGAGAGTTCTGAAAGAACTCAAAGATGAACTTGTGGATCTTCTGACAAAAATCTGTAATCTTTCATTGAAATCTGCCTCCGTTCCTGAGGACTGGAAGGTAGCAAATGTCACCCCCATCTTTAAAAAGGGTTCCAGAGGAGATCCGGGAAATTACAGGCCAGTCAGTCTGACTTCAATACCGGGAAAGTTGGTAGAAACCATTATCAAGGACAGAATGAGTAGGCGCATTGATGGACACGGGTTATTGAGGAAGACTCAGCATGGGTTCTGTAAGGGAAGATCTTGCCTCACTAACCAGTTATATTTCTTTGAGGGGATGAACAAACATGTGGACAAAGGAGACCCGATAGATGTTGTTTACCTTGACTTCCAGAAAGCTTTTGATAAAGTTCCTCATCAAAAACTCCTTAGAAAGCTTGAGAGTCATGGAGTTAAAGGACAGGTCCTCTTGTGGATCAAAAACTGGCTGAGTAATGGGAAGCAGAGAGTGAGTATAAATGGTCAGTCTTTGCAGTGGAGGACGGTAAGCAGTGGGGTGCCGCAGGGCTCGGTACTGGGTACCATGCTCTTTAACTTGTTCATAAATGATTTAGAGTTGGGAGTGAGCAGTGAAGTGGCCAAGTTTGCGGATGACACTAAATTGTTCAGGGTGGTGAGAACCAGAGAGGATTGTGAGGAACTCCAAAGGGATCTGTTGAGGCTGGGTGAGTGGGCGTCAACGTGGCAGATGCGGTTCAATGTGGACAAGTGCAAAGTAATGCACATTGAGGCCAAGAATCCCAGCTACAAATACAAGTTGATGGGGTGTGAACTGGCAGAGACTGACCAAGAGAGAGATCTTGGGGTCGTGGTGAATAACTCACTGAAAATGTCAAGACAGTGTGCATTTGCAATAAAAAAAGGCCAACGCCATGCTGGGAATTATTACGAAGGGGATTGAAAACAAATCAGCCAGTGTCATAATGCCCCTGTATAAATCAATGGTGCGGTCTCATTTGGAGTACTGTGTGCAGTTCTGGTCGCCACACCTCAAAAAGGATATTATAGCATTGGAGAAAGTCTAGAAAAGGGCAACTAGAATGATTAAAGGGCTGGAACACTTTCCCTATGAAGAAAGGTTGAAACGCTTGGAACTCTTTAGCTTGGAGAAACATCAACTGCGGGGTGACATGATAGAGGTTTACAAGATAATGCATGGGATGGAGAAAGTAGAGAAAGAAGTCCTTTTCTCCCTTTCTCACAATACAAGAACTCATGGGCATTCGATGAAATTGCTGAGCAGACAGGTTAAAATGGATAAAAGGAAGTACTTCTTCACCCAAAGGGTGATTAACATGTGGAATTCACTGCCACAGGAGGTGGTGGCGGCCACAAGCATAACCACCTTCAAGGGGGGTTTAGATAAAAATATGGAGCAGAGGTCCATCAGTGGCTATTAGCGTGTGTGTGTGTGTGTGTGTGTGTGTATATATATACATATATATATATATATATATATATATATAAATTTTTTGCCACTGTGTGACACAGAGTGTTGGACTGGATGGGCCATTTGCCTGATCTAACATGGCTTCTCTTATGTTCTTAAGTTCAATTCCATCAATGACAGAAGAAATTATCAGGTCTCTTGTCTGCCTTTCAACTAATCCAGAGCACTTCTGTCTTGTCAGGGTTAAATTTCAGCCTGTTCAGCCTCACCCAGCCCATTACTGACTAAACTGACTGGTTTAGAATATCAACAGCTTCCACAGAATTAGGTGGAAAATAAAGGTAGAGCTTGCACTACAGGCCAAACCTCCTGATGACCTCTCCCAGTGGCTTCATGTGGATATTAAATAGCACGAGAAATAAGAAGAAAATCTGTAAAATTCCACAGTCTATGGGACAGAGCAGGAATTCCCCAGCACTACCTTCTGGGACTGACCTCTCAAGACAGGACTGAAGCCACTGAACACAATTCTCCTTAGTTCCAGTGATGAGAGGTAGCTCAGTAAGATCCTATGGCTGATGGTACTGAAGGAGAGATTCAGAAGAACTAGCAGGGTCACTCTCCTCCTGTCTAGTTCTTGGTAGAGGTCATCAACCAAGGCAACCAAAGCAGTCTCTGTTCCAAACACCATCCTGAAGCCAGACTGAAATGGGTCCAGAAAATCAATCTTTTCTAAGAGCCCCTGGATCTGGGAAGCAACCATCCACTCAAGCACTTTTCCCAAGAATGTAAGATTAGAGACTGGACAGAAATTCTCCAACATTGCAGGGCGTAAGAAAGGTTCCTTCAGATCAGGTCTAATCATTGCCTGCTTGAGCATGGGTGGAACAGCTCCTGGTTTCAAATAAGCATTCCCCACTTTCCCCACAACCCCTTACCTGTCCAGACAGTTCCCCTAGGGCAGCTTTTCTCAGCCAGGAAGGCCAAGGGTCAAGGACAAAGAAGACAGGCCTCCACTCTCCAAGGATCCTGTCCACATATTCAGGCTATATAAGCTGAAAGGTATTGATGTAAATCAGACAAGCAGATGACATCTGAATATGCATCCATGCCAGCATCTAACTCATCCCAGAACTAGGTGATTGCCTCTGCAAAGTAATTAGCAAATGGATGTTGAAGTCACCCAGCAGACCCAGAGTTTCTGCAAGCATGCCTGAGACAAGCTCAGCTAGCTCAGGAAGATAAACAAGTGGGCAGAAGGGGTGGACTTCTTAACCCTGTCAGTTGCCCTTCTATGGATGGAATTCCAAAAGACCAAAGCAATGCTACCTCCCCCACACACACTCCTACCTGGTCTGCCTGCTGCTGTACAGAGAAACAGAGGGTAGAACTGAGGGTCTTATTTGCTCCTCCAGCCTCAGCCAACCAAATCTCTGTAATACATGCCAAGTTAGATTGTTCACCACTGGATTAATTCAAGAATGGCAGCTGTTTTCCTGTTTACTGACCTGGCGCTCTGTGTGTCTAGTCCTCATTAACAATTTCACCACTTCATTTTGAATGTGTTAAAACTGAGTGATCTTTAAAAGAGAGCTCCTGACAGAAATAAGGAATCCACAGCAACCAAATCCCACCCAACTGGGACTGCTATAGTGACAGCCTCTCCCCAAAACACAGAACCATACTATTTCTTTGGTGTAAAAGTATGTTCATTATTTCCCCATCAATTAACATTTTCACCCCTTTAGGTGGAACACTCAAATGTGTATTTAGAAATATGTGAGAAATAAAGGCCTGTATCTCTGGAGGATACTGTTTTATTGTTCAATTTGCTGTAGCTAATAATTTCCTAGTGTTGGTTTACCAGTACTATGATTAAATGTGACACACAGCACTGATGCAAGAGGGCTCCTACAAAGAAATCTGCTTAAAGGCTACATTCTTTTATCTAATTTCTTTACACGGATAACTTTCATGGCTGTTGTCTACTAAGGGAGACAGTTGACTGAAAAGAGCTGCCATCCATATAACCTATGTTATACACATTATCCTATACCCGTTATTAGATGGCTACCCAGGTACCACCCCACATAATCTGGCCACAGGTTTGGAGGCCATAGTGGGATAATTTAAAAATGGTAGGCTGAGACTGAATCCAGCTAAAACAGAGGTTCTGTGGCTGAGGGGCGGGAGCCTCAGGGTTGAGGCAATAGGCTTCCCACTCTTTATGGGGTGCCATTAACACCAGCAGACTCTGTAAAGAGTTTGGGTGTAATTCAGGATGCCTGCTTAACTATGGAGGCCCAGGTCATATATATTGCCAGGCTGGCATTTTTCCATCTATGCCAAGCACAGCAATTAGCTCCCTTCCTGTTGCACCCCAACCTAGCTACAGTAATCCACACTAATCCGCACAACAGTCACATCCAGGCTACAGTACTGTAACTCACTCTATGTGGGCCTGCCCTTGAGACTGATCTGGAAGCTCCAACTGATCCAGGATGCAGCAGTGCAAATCTTGATGAGAACACCAAGGACGGTATAGATACAACCTGCGCTACACCAGCTATACTTGCTTCCAGTACAGTACTGAGTCAGGTTCAAGTTCTTGGTGTTAATCTTTAAGGCCTTGAGCTGTCTGGGACCTGTATACTTTCAGGACTGCCTCCTCTGGTATGTCCCCAGCAGTGTATTTAGGATTGCCTCAGGTGGGGGCAGGGAATCCCCTGGTTTGGAGGCCCTCACCCCGCTTCAGGGTAATCAGAAAACAGGAAGGGGGAGGGAAATGTCTGTTGGGCAATCCATTATTCCCTATTGAGACTGATTCCCATATGGTATAATGAATTTATCTGTGAGTATCTGGGGCACTTAGGGGGCTGTTTTTTGAGGTAGATGTGCCAAATTTGCAGCATAGCATCTGATGACTCATCTCAAAACACCCTTCAAGTTTCAAAAAGATTGGGCCAGAGGGTCCAATTCCATGAGCCCCAATGGAGGGAAGGCATTTAAAAGGTGTGTGGTCCCTTTAAATGTGATGGTCAGAACTCCCTTTGGAGTTCAATTACACTTGTCAAAACCTTGCTCCTGGCTGCACCCCCAATGTCTCCTGCCTCCAACCCCAAAGTCCCCAGATATTTCTTGAACTGGACTTGGAAACCCTAAAGGTATTACACTTCTTTGAAAACAGCCTCCTGATGATCTCTGGACTCAAAGATATCCGGCTGACTTCAACTGGACCCAGGGCTTTTTTGGTTCTGGCTCTGACCTGGTGGAACTCTCTGCCAAATACCATTAGGCTCTGCATGACTTAATGCAATTTTGCAGGGCCTGCAAGGCAGAGATATTTCACCACACTTTTGGTTGAAGACAGCAAGAGTTTCCATCAGGGCTGGCACACTCTTCTTTTCTTCCATCTTCTCACTTCAGCCTTCTACTTATCCTGCCCACGAAATGGCAGCCACGGTTCAGAGCGGATTTAAATTTAAATTAAGAACACTGAGATTCTTCATAATGTAAGAAGGATTGTTTTAATAATTGTTTTAAATAATTTTAATGTTACAATGTTTATGTTTTAATTTGTTGGATATCACCCAGAGCCCTGTGTATTCAAGAATGGGTGATTTACAAACCTAAAATACAAATAAATAAATATGCAGCAGGAAGATAATCAGGCCAGCTGCCTGAGAGCCCTCCACCTGAGTTGGTGTCTAACAGTTCTGGGCAACCTGAGGGAGAAAGAGATGCCTAAGGATGATGCCAAATGGCAGTACTGGCTGTCAGAGGACATCAGCAGCTTGAGGCATTAAGCTGGCTGTCTGGAAAGGCAGGAATACGGAACACATGCACACGTGAAGAGACAGGAGTATGTGAGATAAAGGGAGGAGCTATGGACCTTGCTGGTTAACCGAGTGTTCTGCATAAAGAAGTGCCAGATAACAAAACTCTTACTATAGTTTCTTTCCAGGAAGAGAGAGAGCTGTTTCTTCTCCAGGAAGAGAAAGGCAGTAAAGGCATCTTGAGCCATGGATTTTACTTACTATATCATTTAGGAGCTAATGAGGAAAAAACTGGAGAGGGAATTATATTACCAGGGAGAAATGTATTTTCTATATGCAAGGCCATGCTAGGTCAGGTAAGATCAAGGCGGGGGGGGGGGGGGGGGGAGGTCATCATAAACTACATTAACCTCCCCCTCCATGAGAGTATGGTAAAAGAATTTCAGCAACTTTGCTAGTTGCTTGCTAGTTTTAAAAATAGGCATATGTATCTTTACAATGGAATTTAATCTTTATGTTGGAACATTTATATTTAACAATTATCTTTATATTTAACATAATCTTTATCTGAGTTCTGCTGTTAAATATATATATATATATATATATATATATATATATATATATATATATATATATATATATATATATATATATAGAACTCAACACTTTTTTAATGTAAGTTATACAGATGGCAACTCTTTGCAGTCAATAGTCTCCCTTAGTAGACAACAGCCATGAAAATTATTCGTATAAAGGGGTTAGATAAAAGAATGTAGCCTTTAAGCAGATTTCTCTGTAGCAGCGCTCTTGCATCAGTGCTGTGTGTCACATTTAATCATAGTACTGGTAAGCCACCACTAGGAAATTATTAGCTACAGCAAGTTTAACAATAAAACATTATCCTCCAGAGATACAGGCCTTTATTCCTCACATCTCTATAAATACACATCATTCACCTGAAAGGGCGAAAATTTTACTTGATGAGGAAACAATTAATTTACAGCTTTACATCAAGGAAATATTATGCTATACCACAGATTAGCAAGAAAAAAATCTAAGTTTTGGTCAGCTCATTCTTCTGATGTTATTGGATATTTTACATGAGTATTTTGATAGTAACTTTTTATGGCAAATGCATAGCTTTTCTTTCTTACAAAGCATTACTTACAGTTTTTATTTTTAATGTCAATAAAAGCACGCTCTATTTGGCAGTATGTACTCCTCCAATGAACCCTTCGTCCAATCAATAAAACCTACTACTATACATATCATTTACCTTACAGGAACAACAATAAAATCTTCCTTACATGTTGTCATCTGAACAAACTGACAACATTTCATGTTAAAACTGGCAAAGTAATTCTTACACAAGTTGTAGAAATCTGACAGTTTCTGAGTCACTTGTATTGCCCTTACACATGACATTTTTTAATATAATTGATTTCTGGATGGATAAAATACAAATACAAAAAAATTCTACTCCTCACTAAAAACAGCAGATATTTACAGAGAGTTCCAGCACCTCCAGTGCAGCTAAAAAGGTAATTTTAATGACCGTACAGTAATAGCCTCCTGAAGCTCGCTGAACTCCATCTACCCTAAAACAGAGCCAATACATGCCAAATGGCCTCCCTGGTCATAAGATTTTGCATTGTTCTACATACCAGTTATATCCATATGTCAAGCTACTCGTGTGTAGCAGCTCATCACAGGGCTTGGGGTGGTTCACTGCACATGCTAATCCATACAAACTGACTGCCAAATGGTAAATTAAATCAGTATCTACATTAGTCAGATGACTGACAAAAACCATCAATAGATCTGATGCCCTGGCTATCAGTATACATTGTACTTTGGAGGTTACTTTAAAAAAAGAAAAGGAGTCTTTTCTAAGCATGAGGAATCTTTCACTGGTTCTTACCATCTCCAAACCTCATGCAAATACCTCAGGATCAGTAATGGAGTTCCAGCTTTTTTCTTTACAGTCTCAAGAAGCACTATGCCATGGGAAATAAATGGCTTAAATTTAAAGAGAAGCAGTAACACAATTGTGAAAGCATCCTCCATTCACAAGCCAGGCAAACCAGTCACTTTGGGTTTCAAATTTAAAATCTCTTGAATCTGTCCACAAAACAGGCTCAGAGCATTTGAAATGCCTACTCCCCTGTTGCTGCTGTACTGCTACTACCATGATTGCTTGACTGCTGTTACCACGTTTTCACTTTTAATGTACATAATGAGCTCCAATTATGTTGGAAGTGCTCAGCATGAAAAGGGTAATTTTAGAAGATAAAAATAATCCATTAAAGCTTATTCTTTCTTACATCCTGACCTTGACATGGCTGAGTCACCTAATCATCTTGTCTTCTTCACATGACCACATCTCCCTGCAGTACAAGTAAATATTCTGAATTGCTCTATTTTCACTAATCATGAAATGGAGATAGTCACAAGCAGCACATGCATGCATAGTTGTGATAAAGAAAGTATGTTTTGGATTGTAGAACTGTTTAATATATTTTATTACTGCAATGAAAATACTGCTGTTGACTGTAGTAGGAGATCCTGCTGATTGGTGGTAAAGCAGGAGACTAGGCCACAGACAGATCAGGAAAACAATATGAAGACAAAATGTTGGATTTATTTAAAAACCAGCAAGGTGTAAGGGTTACAGTGTTGGACTAGAATTTGGTAGACCCCAGCTTGAATTCACACTTTGCCATGGAAGCTCAATGGGTACCTTCCAGAGTAGGGTTGCCAAGTCCAAATCAAGAAATATCTGGGGACTTTGGGGGTGGAACCAGGAGACTTTGGGGGTGGAGCCAAGATCAAGACTGTGACAAGCATAATTGAACTCCAAAGGGAGTTCTGGCCATCATATTTAAAGGGACGGCTGGGAGGCTGGCAACTTTTGGACCCAGGCAGCGTGGCTTGGAGAGGGCTGGGCCGCAGCTGCTGGCTGAGCATCGGAACACCTCCGCTCGCTCCCTGGCCTCCTCGTCGGGCCGCCCCAGGAGAACTGGCCCTGCTGCTGCACTCTTCATCCCGGCAGGTAGGGGCTGCATTCACCACGCCCCCCAAACTCCATACCTCCTCCTCCTGCTGCTGCTTTCAAGCTGGAGTCCGGCTTGCAAATGCAAAAGTGTGGAGCCCAGCTTGCAAATGCAAAGGATCACGGGATCCTCCGCGTCACCTGGAGCCCCTTCAGCCACCTCTCCTGCTTCCTGGTCCGGGAAGGAGCGGCCTCTCCCTGCATTGGTCAGCCGGGGAGGTGGGGGCCGGCATTTGGCAAGCGCTGGGAAGGGAAGGGGAGGCTTGGTGTGCTTTTGCAAGAGGAGGCAGAGGTGGAGACGGAGAGAGGGAGGGGAAGGACGCTTGGCTTGGGATTGGTGCAGGGCAGGGCGACAGCCCAAGTGTTACTCAGAGCGCAGGAAGCCAGGCCAGGTGGCAGAAATGCCGGCAGAAAGTTTGGGCTGCAATTTTACCTCAGAGGCGGAGCTGTCCAAATGCCCCAAGAACGCTGTGAGTGGCACCAAAATTGGCGCCATTTCCCCCGCTTCCAGATTTTTGGAGAGCGGGGGAAGAGGCTGCAAATCAGGGGGTCCCCCGCCAGAGCAGGAGGGTTGGGAAGCCTATTCCAGAGACTCATTTCCTCCCTCAGTAACTTCAAGGGGAGGACAAAAATGGAGGAGGGAGAATGATATTGTAATCTGCATTGGGTCCCCATTGAAAAAACTGGGACATAATTTAAAACACACACACACAAACCTTCCTATACTCAAAAGCTCCATTTTGGCCTATAGCATGTGAATAATGTGCAAACATTGATTCAAGAAAATCATAGCATTCTTGAAATAGAGTGATTTTTTTTCATGCCAAAGCAAATAGCACCTAGATTGTGGGATAATGTGTGTATTTTCAAGAACACCAGGGATAACAAATGCATAAACTAATGAAACAGGAAGAACAATATCACAGTGGTTGGCTGATCAATACTTATTTCTAGTTGTATTGCTCAGTTTTTACCTGTAGTGAAATATCACCTGCAAAGACACAGTATTTCAGCATACTGCTGACCTAATACTGTGATTAATGCTGTGAGCTACACCCAGCCTAGCTTCTCTAATCTCTAGGCTTTCTAATTTATACCATAGATGGATAGGCTATCAGTAGGGAATTATGAGGATTATGTCCTGTTTATCTTTCCTTTGCAGACACACTTCTCTGCTTATGGAATTATCATAAACCCTCCAGCTACTTTGCTACTTCTGTACTTACTAAATATGGCTGCTTACAACAAAGGGTGAAAAATGGTAGCCAAATTATTATTAAATAGTACAGTGGATGATTTTTTTAAAAGAACACAATTTCCAAAGTGCATCAGTGAAAAGTTATATTTCTTGCATACCACCTTGGGTAAACTCAAAATATAAGAACATAAGAGAAGCCATGCTGGACCAGGCCAACGGCCCATCAAGTCCAACACTCTGTGTCACACAGTGGCAAAAATGTTATATACACACATACACTGTGGCTAACAGCCACTGATGGACCTGTGCTCCATATTTTTATCTAAACCCCTCTTGAAGGTGGCTATTCTTGTGGCTGCCACCACCTCCTGTGGCAGTGAATTCCACATGTTAATCACCCTTTGGGTGAAGAAGTACTTCCTTTTATCCGTTTTAACCTGTCTGCTCAGCAATTTCATCGAATGCCCACGAGTTCTTGTATTGTGAGAAAGGGAGAAAAGTACTTCTTTCTCTACTTTCTCCATCCCATGCATTATCTTGTAAACCTCTATCATGTCACCCCGCAGTCGACGTTTCTCCAAGCTAAAGAGTCCCAAGCGTTTCAACCTTTCTTCATAGGGAAAGTGCTCCAGCCCTTTAATCATATATGGAAATATGGAACTCTAATATTTTCTACACTAATTAGGGTTTTTTTTTAACAACTCAGAAGTTGCTGAAACACATTTCCATTATAAAAACATGCATGACAATATTCTGTTAAAGAGCAAGAGTCCAGTATCACCTTAAAGGTAAAGGTAGTCCCCTATGCAAGCACCAGTAATTTCCAGCTCTGGGGTGATGTAGCATCACAACATTTTTATGGCAGACTTTTTATGGGGTGGTTTGCCATTGCCTTCCCCAGTCATCTACATTTTACCCCCAGCAAGCTGGGTACTGATTTTACCAACCTCAGAAGGATGGAAGGTTGAGTCAACCTTGAGCCGGCTACTTGAACTCAGCTTCTGCCGGGATTGAACTCAAGCAGAGTTTGGACTGCAGTACTGCAGCTTACCACTATGCACCACGAGCTCACTTAAAGACTAATAACATTTGTGGCAGGATATGAGTTTTCATGCTTCACAGCTAGATGCAGCTAGAATGTAAGTCTATTTGTCCTATATACTGGAAAGTGAAGTGCTTTCAGATGCCAAATGACATTAGCAGGCAAATTACAATAATAATAATGCATTGAACTGGCCTAAGTTGTGAGCTGTAGGTGACCATCAGAGATGTACTGTTGTCAGTTTCTTTGGGCTTGTCTTGTAGCAAACTGGCCTTGAATGACCTATTATTAATAACCTGCAACCCCTGCTGGATAGTAACACTTTCCTCACACAGGTACTGACGGGGCAGGTAACCTTTTCTTGCTTACAGACAGCCTGCTAATAAAACAACTTCTCACTGGCAATGATTAGCTACTTAACAGTAACATGGTAACTGTTTCATGTAACAGTAAAATGGTAACAAAGCCTGCAAAAAACCAAGATGCCAACTTTGCTCTCATATAGATCCTAGCAATACCATCAGTGGATCAAGCGAAATCAGCCATATCATCTCAGGTTCATACTTCTGCTAAACCTCCAATGTGATGTATTCCATCATATGTTAGCAATGCCTTTTCACCCTCTGCATTGGACAAACAGGCCAGTTCCTTCAACAAATAATTATTTTATTTATTACTCCACTTCTAGTCCTCCTTCCCCTGCACAGCAGGCTAAATGCAGGTTACAACATATATAAAAACAAATTACATAATTAAAATATAACGTATTTTTTCGGACCATAAGACGCACTCCCCCCCCCCAAAAAAAGTGGGGGGGAAGTGTGTGCGTCTTATGGTCCGAAGGTGCGTACCTTGGGGGGGGGGATCTGCTGCCTCTTCCTCCGATCCGGCACTTCCCCCGCGCCTGCCTGCCTGGCTCCATCTTCTTCAGGCAAGCGCTGGGATCGCTCCACGTGGCCCCATCGCAAACCCAGCGCTTCGCAAGCGCCGGCTGCAGAGGGGGCAGCGTGCTTCCTCCTTGCCTGTGTGCCTAGCTTCAGCTGTGATATTTAAAGCAAGCGCTGGGATCGCTCCCTCCGCCCTCCGATCCCAGCGCTTGCTTTAAACATCACAGCTGAAGCTGGGCACACAGGCAAGAAGAAGCACGCTGCCCTCTCCACAGCCAGCGCTCGCAAAGCGCTGGGTTTGCGGAGGGGGCGGGTGCTCCCTCCTTGCCTGTGTGCGTGGCTTCAGCTGTGATGTTTAAAGCAAGGAGAAAGCACCCACCCCCTCCGCAAACCCAGCTCTTTGCGAGCGCCGGCTGTGGAGAGGGCAGCGTGCTTTCTCCTTGCCTGTGTGCCTAGCTTCAGCTGTGATGTTTAAAGCAAGCGCTGGGATTGCTCCCTCCCCCCTCCGATCCCAGCGCTTGCTTTAAACATCACAGCTGAAGCTAGGCACACAGGCAAGGAGGAAGCATGCTGCCCCCTCCGCAGCCGGCGCTTGCAAAGCGCTAGGTTTGCGGTGGGGCCAGGTGGAGCGATCCCAGCGCTTGCCTGAAGAAGATGGAGCCAGGCAGGCAGGCGCGGGGGAAGCGCCGGATTGGAGGCAGAGGATCGCCCCTCAGGAGGAAGGTGCATCCTATCCTCTGGAGCGCCTTATGGTGTGAAAAATACGGTAATTCTTAACATTCCAACATAATTAAAATGGTGAGAGACATAATGGACATAAATAATGTCTACTGCATGATTAACGAATCCCAAGAGACTCTAATTATGTGCAGCTGAAGATGAAATAGCGCAAAGCAAGTGGGTTGATGAGAAAGTCTACCACGATAGAATAAAGCAGAGCAAGGGAGGCCAATTAAGATGGATTGCACCATAATCAACCATAGGCCTGGTGGAACATCTTTTTTTTAGAGGCACTGCAGAAGTGTATTAAATCCCATAGGGTCCAGATCTCACCTGGGAGAGTGTTCCACCTTGCCAGTGCCAGAGCCAAAAAGGCTTTAGCTCTGGTTGAGGCTAAACAGAATCACCAGCAGATGCTGGTCAAAGGAACACAAGGCCCTTTGAGGGACATATTGAGAGAGACATAATGGATGTAAATCTGACACTGGAAATTACAACATTCAAAATCCAGGGGGGGAACATTTTAATCTTCCAGACAATTCAGTTGTTGACCTAAGAGTAGCAGTTCTATAATAAAAGAATTTCAAAGGGAGATTAGAATGCTGAATTGCAATGGATAATGAAGTTCAAAACAGTGTATCCACCTGGACTGAACTGAGACCTAGATTTCCTCTCATTACTAATTCTGATTCTCCATATCTACTACTCCTCAGCATATCATGCCTGCTATTACTGTCATTTGTCTGCTAATGTCATTTGACATCTCAAATCACTCCACTTTCCAATATATAGGACAGATGGACTCACATTCGAGTTGTATCCAAAGAAGTGAGCAGTGACTCACGAAAATTCATACCCTGCCACAAATATTGTTAGTCTTTAAGGTGCTACTGGACTCCTGCTGTTTTCTACAGTTACAGACAGACTAACGGCTACCCATCTGGGAATATTAATTATACCATTAATTATATAAAAGCTTTACTAATAAGAAAAATCCTGTTATTACTGATGATGTTTATATAGCTAATAGAATAGGGGCATGTACTGGTAGAGTGATATTTTAAACAACTTCCAAATTCTAGTATAGAAAAGATAACAATGCTGCATTTTTTATTTGGGATAAAAATACAGCCATCTACTATAAGGGTACAATGAAAACTTGAGACTGTTTTTAACAATTTTCATAGTCACAACTAATAACTTCAATTTGGAATTCTTTAGCATTCTCATCACTTATTTTCTAATATTTCTTTTCAGTTTCAAACTAGGTTTTCAAAAAGAATTTCTCAAAAGGATTCCTAAATTTTTGCTGCTCTACTTTATGGTGATTTTAAAAGCAACATGAATACTGCTGATAAAACACAATAGAAAACAGTGTAACAAGAAATCAAATAATTTTTGATAAAATAAAGAAAATTAGTACAATCATCCTACTCATCCCTAAGTAGCCTAGATGTGTCATATTTGTTCATAATACAGGATTTGTGTAGTTTTGTTCTTTATTCTCTATCTCTCCCTCTTAGTACACTTTGAAAAGGGAAGGTCAATATAAATAAAAGCAATAATTGTTCTTTTTTACTTACAACTGATCAAATTCACATGATGTCAGCAAAAGAAAACCATCTTTTTTGTCATTTCTCCTCCCATAGAAAATGCAAGATGTCTTGGCACCACAAAGATAAATATGACTGGAATTATAAAGGGATATTTTTAAATCTTCCAAACAAATTTCTGAAACATAATCATCTATAAATATAAGATGCAGATCCCTCCCTCTTCCCCTCTAAGAATGCATCATCAGAGTAAATATACATTACAGGATCAGACATGGATAAGGATCTGCACAGGCATTTGCAAATGTCTTTCTGTCTGAAGTCTTGCTGTAATTGAACTTGTTAGCCTCTCATTATCCACTTTCTTTTTCTTCATCATTTTTATCCAAATGACATGGGCATCATTAAGGAAGAGCATCCCATGCAGATGCAGAATTTTAATCACTGTGTTTTTTAGCACTTGCAGGAAGCTAAACACAAAGAATCAACTGATTTCCATTCTAAAGGCTGCTTTGGTCAAGTGTTTTTTTCAGAGATTTCAGAATCTGTAATGGTGCCCTTACAGCATGACCCTTTACCAAAAGGATGGGTGGTTAAGTGCAGAGAGACCGGTATGCTTTTCCTACTTAGCTTTCAAATCAATTACATTTCTATTTTTTCTTGCCAGTCAAATTCAGTTATTTAGAATACATGTGTCTAAAATCAAAGCTTAACCGGCCTTGTTACTGAATATGAAAAGTCAAATGTGAAATAATGTGATTGCCCTTGTAGTTTCTAAAAATAGCCAAGTACCAAAAAAATGCAAACACACAGTTCCCTATTATTTTGCTTTACTGTGGTCTTTTTGTGATCACATTCACAAGGAATACAGAACTATCATATACCTCCAGCAAATTCAAGGAAAAAAATCCTATTAGAAACAATCCCATATTCAGTGGATGAATGCAATTGGATGTAAAAGGTAACGGTAGCCCCTGTGCAAGCACAAGTCGTTTCCGTTGCTTTCACAATGTTTTTACAGCAGGCTTTTTACGGAGTGGTTTGCCACTGCCTTCCCCAGTCATCTACACTTTCCCCCCAGCAAGCTGGGTACTCATTTTACCGACCTCGGAAGGATGGAAGGCTGAGTCAACCTTAGCCGGCTACCTGAAACTAGCTTCGCCGGGATCGAACTCTGGTCGTGAGCAGAGAGTTCAGACTGCAGTACTGCAGCTTTACCACTCTGCACCACAGGGCTCTGCAATTGGATGACAGCCCATTTAAAAAAACTTCTACTATTCTTAACTAAAAATAAAGTGGTATTCTAATTAGTTCCATGAACTCTAGTCAATTATTTAAAAATGACATTTGTTAATTATCTTACTATCTGAACAAAATCCCAAACCTAGCAGAGGCAAATGAGAAAAAAAAATGAAACTGACACTTATTATCTTGATCGGCTATGTTAGACAGTGAGATTTTTATCTTTTTATGATATTGTTGAGCAGAAATACAGAAGCATATATTTTTCCAATATATAGGAACAATATATTCTCAGCAACATACAGAACATTCAGCTGTTTTGAAATGGGCAATTCTTAAATAATGCTGTGCTAAGTCAAATTTCTACCCACATGAGGTACAAAAATCCCTTCTTGGTTTAGATTGTATTGCATGAATAGCACCACTTGCTTTAAATACAAAGTCTATGCACATAAGCTATTCTTACCTTCAGATTTACTGATACATCTTAGCTCTGACTGTAATTATGTCATTCTATAAATATCTATATTCTACAGAAGAATATTATATTACACCTTTTGAAAATGCATTGTCTGTATACCCATCTTTCTCCATCCCACACACTTCTCCCTTATCAGGCCAATATCTGACATTTATACACTTTTCAGTTTTAACACTTGTGACAAAAAAGACAAAAAAGGGGGGGAGGGGGAAGAATACAATTCACTGTGACCAGAAAGCAAGCAAAATGTAAAAATAAGTAACCTTGCAGAGTTTTTGAATCTCTCTTGTGAATAAATGTGGCCATAATGGGACTATATTATTCAGGGGTATCTATTTTTTAATTTCAGGTAACTAAAGGGAGATCTTCAATGGATACAATGCATGCAGACAACAAAAATGTTTCTACTATAATCTGATCGCTAGTTGAACTATAAGAAATAAGGTATATACACTGAAGCTTCAACTGAAAAAATCTAGCAAAAGGGGAAATAGACTAGAAAGGAAAAACAGCAGGCTAAGTACAACAGCAGTGGGAAAAGTAAAAGCTACTCATGTTGATTACATAATACTGCACAATCAATCTTCAAAGATGGCTCTCAAAGTTGGGAAATGACTGTTCCGGCCTAAACTCAGCTGGAGTAAAAGGGCAAGTGTTTTGTCATACATAAAAGATGCAGAACAAAAGATGCAGCATGTTCTTGCTCTCTTGCCTTATAGACAAAAAAGATGTTTCCAAAAGGAAATGCTCAGAGAGAAGTGGAACTTTCCTCGACAGAACTTTTCTTCCTATGTGCAAAGAGACAAAAAAAAAAAGACTATCTAAGGAAATTCACCAAAAATAAAAAGATTTATTGGATCCCTGGTCTAACTGGGGTTATATTTCTACACATTCAAGCCCAGAGGTGTCAAACTTATTCGTTATGAGGGCCGTGTGTACCATAAAATGTAACACCAGGTACCAGAGATATAAACTTTAAACGATGATTTCAGATGCTCAATGGCAATAACAGGTGAACGGCAATAACAGGCTTGATTAGATTAGGTGTAATATGTAGAGGAGAAGTAGGCATGGAGATATCAGCATTGGTAATGGAAACCTAGGTATCAGTTTAATCCAGGAGGATGCAAGGAATAAATGAGCACAAGTCTGACCTTAGAAACCACAGCATTCAAAAACTAATGAGGGAACATTTTAACATTTCAGGATATTCAGTTGCTGACCTAAGAGTAGTGGTTCTCTAACAAAAGAATTTCAAAAGGAAATTAGAAAGAGAGACTGCTGAGTAGCAACTGATAACAAAGCTCAAGGCAATGCATCGAGACCTAGGTTTCCTGTCTCAATACCAATGCTTGCTATTGTCATTTGGTATCTGAGACCGTTCAACTGTCCAAGATATAAGGACAGATGGACTCACATTCTAGCTGTATCTGAAGAAGCAAGCAGCAACCCATGAAAGCTCATGCTCTGCCACAAATTTTGTTAGTTATTAAGGTGCTACTGGACTCTTGCTCCTTTCCACTAATAAAGATTGCAATCTGCGCTATTAGGTTTCTCCCCTTCCCCCTTGATCTGTTAGAAGTAAAGAGGGGGATCTTGAAATAATGTGTTTTCAGACTGACCAAAATCCACTCAGTGGTAGTGAAACAGTTTAAAAAGCAGCCGGGGGGGTGAAGAAAGGCAGCCAGCAAGGTGGGAGGGAAGAGTGGGAGGCCTGTTGAACTGGAAGATATAGAACTATAAATGCATTTTTAAATACTTAGTCATCTACTTCTAGTCAATAAACAATGGGATCCAATCCTAGTGCTGTAGTTCCTAATCAGGGTCTTTTTGAAAGAAATCCCAGATAGGCATAGAGAAATCGAAACTTTTTTTAAAAAAAACCCCACCCTTTCCAGAACAGGCCAAAATAATTTCCTTTAAATTCTGCTTATCCCAACACATCTCTTCCCCATGCTCTCTTACTTTCTTTTAACATGCATGTGTGTGATCAGATCTCAAAGTAAACGGCAGAGCAGGGCATACTTAGTGTAAATTGTCCTTGTCATAAGAATCCCCCCTTCCTCCCTGCTGCTCTCTCTGTAAAAGCATCCATGCACACAAAAGCTTATATCTTGAATAAAACTTTGTTGGTCTCAAAGGTGCCACTGGACTTAAAATTTGTTCTATCTCTCTGGCTTGTTCTTTCACTCCCCCTCCCTTCCTTCCCATCTCAGTTAGCAGTAGCAAAGAATAAAGGAGAGTAGGAGAAGACCTCAGCCAGTGAATGGAAGAAGTCTTGGCTTTGTATATCTCTCTATGCAACGGAGAGACAGGCAAAAGTGGGTAATGACACTTCAGCAGCAACCCCAGGGAAGAAAGCAGTAGAGAGGCACTTGCTTATGAGCCCTGGACAGACCAATTTCATCCTGCAGGCCATATATTTAACACCCTTGTTGTAACCCAATGCAGAGTTAGTATCAAGATGCTATACATGGAAAATGGGTTTTCCCTTCCCTCCTGCAAAATTCTATTTCATTTTGGATCCGGAACACGGTATAATTAGAAATAGCAGCCCTATTACTAAAACATCCTGATAAAGTATGTACATCTTTCATGAGACAAAGTAATACCTAACGGAAGAAAAGTAAGCTAAACTTGAATGGCTGAATAAAATATAACACCAATAAGGTTAAATAAGGAAAGAAGTATATGTTTCTTCTGTTCACCTCTGGACTTGCCATAAATCTAAATGCACTCTTTAAAAACCATCACATTCAGGTATGGTATTTAAAAGATTAGTTAATTCAAATAATTAAAAAATGATTGTGCTGACTCACAATATCATAATAGATTTGGAAATGGACTCACCAAACCCTATTCCTTGCTTCAGCTATCATAGGAAAGGCTTGTGCTTTGACATCTAAACAAGTGGCTGTAGAAATCAAGCTGTGTTTTAAATCTGTAAGGGCATGCAAGGCCCCAGACTTTAATCCTAATGTTTAGCACTTCCGTTACGGTCCTCTCCTTGAAATATTAATGACATAATTACACTATTACTAACATCATAGTATGTACTAGACTTGTTTAAATAGCAATTCTGATATGAAATATAAATATTTAGAAAACAATCTATCTAGACAATTGTAAATGATACAGAATTCCCAAGACAGTATCTTAACTAGGTTATCTTTAATTGATGGTTTACAAAGTCAAACAAAAAAGGAAGAAAAGACATTCAGTGGAAGATTAAGACTTTGTGCCCATGGCTGGGGTGAAAAGACTAAGAGTAGAGGGAGGGAAGGAGGAAGGGAGAGATCAAAATGTATATAGCTATAAATATTTGTTGTAACAGACTAAATAGAATAATAATAATAAAAAACTGTAAAAAAACCAAAGTCAAACCAAAAAAAAGTTGTTGTAACTTGAAAACTTGAATATTCCACAGCAAAGTAAGCCATTACTTGTGCAAGGAGGGAATCTGTGTAGTTATCTTGGATTTCCAAATCAATATACAGCCCTCTGCACTGCAGCCCACACTATTCCTGAGAGTACATTAACCTTGAGAAATGGCTTTTTAAGTAAATGCAGAAGGATGCAGAATATGGGGAAAAGTAGGAAAGAACCATTTTATGTGTAGAGTTATACTTTTGCTTCCAGCCCTGAGAGGTTTTACAGTGCAGGTGATCTAGGAAGGTAAAACTGGATGACCTGATGTGCACCACACTTAACTGACTAGGGAAGAGAAGGGTACAGAAACAATTATCCGGTAAAATACACAGGGAAAACTTCCCCATGACTGTTCTTAAACTGTACTTACACAGGATTTCCGATTTATATTCCCTCTGATCCAGCATTCTGGATGTTCTTGCTTTCATACTGATATAAAATCCATCATTCATTATAAACTCTATTTCAATATGAAATAAATACATTATGGTGAAGAAGATAGTCAGAAATTTAAAGGCAGCCAAGATTTTCTGTACTTTTTCTCTTACATGTTATTTATGTTCATTTTCCACAGAATTGCTTGCTCTAAGATGATGCTGCAGGCAAGGCACCAAGAAACAGCAGAAACATTCATTTTATGATCCTTAGTTCCTTGAGAAAAGTGCTGTTGAGACTTTCATAGCTAATGCTTGACATGTCACATGCGTATTCTTTAGAAAGCTCTAAAGGGAAATCTTTCCTTTTAGAAGACTGCGTCCCACATTGTGGTACAATGAATCGTGCAACATCTATTCTCTCACACACTCTTTTTTTGGGGGAGGGGGAGGTAATAATCAATTATGAGGCAATATCTTTTGAAACATAAAATTATCTACAAAGATATTACATTTTTTCCTTTTTACGCTCATTGGCTGTGGTGAGATAAAGCACACAATTTTGAGCACAGATATTTCTTTCCCCTTTATGTTTGAAATGAAGCAAAATATTGCAACAAAGCATTTATGAAATGTGAGGACGTTATTCTTTGGGATAAAAATTTCATTTAGGAAAGCCAGTTTGATCTTCAAGTCTTTTCCAAGATGGGCAAGAATATCTACAGATCTACAACGAGCAGATGGCTCAAGCCCTTTCAATCTGTAGGGCAGAAACTATTCTAGCCTTTGTCACCAATGCCACAATTAAGGAAACTGGCAGAACTGGCACCTGGGGTCTTCATGCCAGAGGGTTCGCCAAACACTTCACTGAAATGGTCAATATCTCTGGGACAGAACAGGAAGACAGGTATAACTGACAATGAACAGTGAGTATGAGGAAGGATTCATTACAGCAGTGAGGAAGCAGATACCATGAAGGTGCTGGACCACCTGTGTTTGAAAAGAGCTTGCTGGAACATGGGTTTGGAATGTGCAATCTGCTTACTTTTAGTTTTACATAATTGTTTGTTCAACAATGGACTCCACACCTTCAGCCTGAAGTAGTACTGTCCAGCAACAGATATATCACATGAGGCTATAGACAGTAAGTTTTGCCTGTCAGAAGCTTCAAGAGATGAAGTATTCAAGGCCGCAGCATGTCAACTATGATCTACCAACCAACTGCAGTAAAAAAACCCCACATCAGAAACACAAAATTTTCAGCTGTACACAATATCTTCTCTTTCAAGGTGACTATCAACAAGGATTCCAGTTATCATATAATCTGTGGACAATTATTGCACTCTTTTCTCTTTAAGAATATCTTCCCCCAAAAAATTATCAAAGTCATCATGCAAGTTCACCACACATCAGTTGCAATAACATGCTTTTGAAAGTATGGCAAGAGTACTATAGCTGTTTTAATTTACGTTATTAGAAGTCTAAGATACATATTTATATAATGTGTAGTAAATTCATTTATGAAAACATTTACATTCCACCTTTGCTTGTGGTTCAAGGAGGCTTGCAATAATCATTAAATATATTTTCAGTTAAAACCAAAAATAAAATAGCCAAATCTTTCCTTCCCTCTCCCCCCTCCCTTTAAAGCCCCCACAAAAGCCCTGGCAAACAGGCAGGACTCACAGTGCCTTGTGAATACTTCTAAGGAGGAGACCCCCCTCACTTCTTCAGCCATGACAGAAAAGGCCTGGCCTCTGATCAGTGACAGAAGGACCATCCTAAATGATGTAAGATGGCTGCTTATCAAGTGTAGTTGGCATACCCTAGGCTTCCCAACCCTCCCGCCCTGGAGGGGGACCCCAGGATTTCCACCCTCTTCCCCCGCTCCCCCAAAAAACCGGAAGCGGGGGGAGGGGGGAAACGGCGCCAGGGAGCATGGTGAGCCACCCCATCCCGGAGCAGGCGAGGCCGCCGCCGCCCCCTCCCTGCCCACCACAGCTGCTCCTCCGAGATGGGCCCAGGCTGAGCCCATCTCGGAGGAGCAGCCAAGAGGCGGCAGCAGCGCAGGGGAGGGCGAGACAGGCCAGGAGCATGGTGAGCCGCGAATCCGGGCCCTTCTAGGACCCGGACTCACAGCTCGCCACGCCCCCGGCTTGCCTCCACCCCCCCTCCGATTCCACCCCAAAGGCGGAGCGGGCGAGGCCGCCATGCCGCTGCCGCCTCTTCTCTGTTCACCGTGGCTGCTCCTCCAAGATGGGGTCAGGCTGAGCCCATCTCGGAGGAGCAGCCACGGCGAGCAGAGAAGAGGCAGCAGCTGGGCAGCGGCGTCGCCCACTCCAAGACTGGGCGGCTCACCACGCTCCCCGGCGCCGTTTCCCCCCTCCCCCCTAGCTCCACCCCAGTGTCTCCTGGCTCCACCCCCAAAGTCTCCTGGCTCACCCCCCAAAGTCCCCAGATATTTCTGGGGTTGGACTTGGCAACCCTAGCATACACAAATTGTAATATAGTGGAGGGGGGAAGTTTATGTAATAAAAACGTCACTTATAAATTTCATCTGCTTACATATATACAAATCCTTCTGGATTATCACTAACAAGACAGCAACTTGCAATCAACAATTCTGAGATTCCTTTCCCCACAGCATATGACATTCCCCACCCCAGCTCTTCTTTTTAAATCCTTACCCTACAGGTATTGTTCTTCAGTCCAGACTGGTGCTTTATATGTGTACCACAATGTAATCTGGATAAGGAATTAGGGATGCTTGGATGTTTTCCTACCTCAGCAAAGGAGACTAGATGTCTGATCACTTCTAGCCCTTCTGTGATTCCTAAGAATACAGAGTTTTATAACTCTTCCACAAAATTAAAGTGGAGCTCTTCATGTAGGTGAAATACATTGCAGAAGAACTGTGTTGCAGCAGCTGTTTATTAAATTTATCTGCTGACCAATATGTTCAGGACATGACCTATTTAAACGGACTTGGTGATGCATAGAGACCTGGGCAGATTTTTTTACAGATTTTTTTTTGAAAATTACCAGGGGAGGAGGGAAACAGTGATTTGATTAAAGAGCCAATCATTCTGTCAAGTGAATATTAGGGCATTATTGAAGTACAGACCTCAAAAAAAGGGCCTAAACATCATAATGTACATCACAATTACAACTGAGCTTCAGTAAATGTAACTATTCAGAAGAACTGTGGCAATTTTAATAGGTAATATAATTAATTGAATATACAGTGGGAATTCAGGAATCCTACAAACATCTATATGTAATACCCTTTCCACCCAAACCCCTTCATACTTGTATAATTTTATTTTAATGAAAGCAAAACCACTACACTCCAAATATTTTGTTACTAGAAAATTACTCTTATGGTCATTGTACTTTACTGATCAAAACATTACCAAATACTTGTCTGTTCATGTTCTTTTAAGAAGAAATGAATTAAGGACACAGCAAGGAGAGGACTCGCCAGATCAGCATTTCACTTCTAAAAGCCCTTTTCTTTAGATTAGAGAAAAATCTCTCCAGAATTACCATTCTGGTATTAATTTTTCTACCTATACAGTCTTTCCAATGTAAGTGCTAACAATTCATGCAGAATTTTCACAGACTGGGATGGAGGGAATTGGATGTTAAGTGTAGGTTAAAAAAAAATCTGGCCATCTGCTGAAGTTACATTACTTTTCATGATGTTTCCACTGCAGATTTTTTCCTCAAGAAGTTTGAACAGATGGTTGAAGCACTATTGTCTACTTGCTTGTATCCATGAAGATAATATACAGCTTTTTCAAATTCTCAGTAACATGGTGGGTTTTCTGTAAGTGGTTTGTCTGTAAAAAGAAATATAAAATAAACAAAGATCTAAGGAATTTCATACCAAATAGAAAAATGACAGACCTGAAAATACTGCGATTCTCTTAGTTATAATGAAGATATATACATGTGTTTATGCAAGGTCATTTTAGTAAAAGTGGAGCCAGGAAATATCCTGATCGCCAATTGGCAGAGATCAGCGTTCCTGTTGAAAATAGCTGTTTTAAAAGGCATTGTACCATGTTTAAGGCCGCTCCCCAAACCTCACCCTCTCCCAGATCTACCTCCAAAGTCTCCAGGTATTTTCCAACACAGACCTGGCAACCATAGTAAAAATAAAATACCTGATCCATAGTTCAATTCTAAAATGTAACTCTAAAGTTCAACTCTAAAGTTCAATTCTAAAATGTATTCTGAATTACATAATTTACCTGAAGCCTATCTACCAACTTTTACAAGCTATATTTACAAGAAAATTGATTAATGGATAACACAGAAAAAGACAAACAAAAGTAATGTATTTCATGGAGGGACTTGTAGCTCCAAAAATCTACTGATAAAAATAGGGCTGCCAATCCCCACATGGGCGCAGGGATCCCCTGATTTGGAGGCCCTTCCCCCACTTCAGGGTCATCAGAAAGTGAGGGGGGAAGGAAATGTCTGCTGGGCACACCATTATTCCCTATAGAGACTGATTCCCATAAGGTATAGTAATGAATTGTGGGTATATGGGGTATATGGAGCTCTTAGGAGGCTGTTTTTTTAAGTAGAGGCACCAAATTTGCAACATAGCATCCATTGTCTCTTCTCAAAACACCCTCCAAGTTTCAAAAGGATTGGACCAGGGGATCCAATTCTATGAGTTCCAAAATAAGGTGCCTCTATCTTTAATTATTTCCAATGGAGGGAAGGCATTTTAAAGGTGTGCGGTCCCTTTCAATGGGATGGTCAGAACTCCCTTTGGAGTTCAATTTTGCTTTCACAACCTTGCTCCTGGCTCCACCCCCAAAGTCCCCAGGTATTTCTTGAATTGGACTTGGCAACCCTAGATTAAAAAGTACACATTGTATTTCTACTGGACTGACCTATTTTACAAAAATATTCAACCTTGCGGTCACCGTATCAAGCATAATCAAAGTACATATTTACCAGGAACCTTTACAGCTGAATACTGGGGTGGTTGTTATGACCACAGATGTGTTCCTCCCATTTCAATAAAGCCTTACACCAGTTAAATTTGAAGCCTGTTGATTTTCAGGTGGCTCCCAAAGATATGTTGTAGATCAGATCAAAGATTTCATCCAAAGTAACACTTTGTTGTTATTGTAAGAAATAATAAATCTCTGAGAATTCCTCATGCAGGGGAGAAAAATAAATGAGAGAACATGCACATTTTGTGAGTGAGGACCATCAATGGCTTTATATTTCACTACCAGTATAACATCAGGAAGTCCCAATGTAAGTGAGCAAACTATGTGGGTTTTTCCTGCCTGATGAGAATGTTTTTGGGAGTAAATGGGTACAGTGCATGGAAATACCCATACAAATGATTCAGCAACACAGATGGAAACATAATAAGCAAGCCTAAAGAGAGGACATACGCAAGCCTAAAGAGAGGCAGTTGGATGGAAGTGATCTCTCCTCCTCTAGGCCTGTCTAAGGCCCTTCTAAGACCCTGCCAGGAAGAAGAGAACTCCAGAGGGTGGAAGGGCTTCAGTCTTCACTCCCGTGCCAGATGAATAAAACAATTGCTCTATGCATCATAAGAAGTGTTTTATGAAGGGCTGTAAGCTACACTGCCTTCAAGTTTCTACTATATTTTATATACCACGTTTTAGAAAATGTTTTAGACATCTAACAAACAATTTTTAGACATCTAACAAACATAACAGTCACCATAATAGCCAAAGCATGATATCCAAAAAAGAGAAAGTTACTCTCCACTGTATTTTTCAGTGGGAACAGATTTTATGTAAGTCTTTATCCTCTCAATTATTTGCTGAAGTAGGCTGCTGGTATTTTACTGATGGGCTCTACAGGTGATGGAAGTGTTAGAACAAAACCTAGACAACTCTTTGGTCTTAAGAGTATCATCAGGACCTTTGTTTAGACAGTTTAAGTAAGTGCAATATTTATTCCAATGCAAGACTAGCTTTTTGCCCAGGTAGGTCATAAAAAAGGGAGTTGTCTTACATCTGCATGCAGTTATGTCCTGTAATTTTTTTTAGGGAGGGTATATAACTTTGCAGGAGGGTATATTACATTCAAGGTTATCTTCCTTTCAAGCACATATGGTAAGGTTTCAAAAATGGTTTTTATTATGAACTTGTATGATAAAATGCATTTAAGCCTAGAAGTCAAAGGCGTATATCTAAATGATGCTACTGGAATATTTCATTGCTTTCTTAGCCTGATTTGATACACTAGCAGGATACCAAGAACAAAATGTGTCACCATCACACACCTGAAATCTTTTTAAAAGCTAAATTTATTTCCTCCACAATTCCAAAATCACAATTAAGATAGTGATAATTAGCCTATATGCCAACATGGTATAACAAAACATTTTTGAAATATGTTTTCAAAAGCATTATTGAATATCATCTTGGGTAGAAAAGACAAAGGGACCTGCAAAAAAAAATCCTTTCTAGAATGTGACATTTAACTGGTAGACAAATCAATTAAATATTTAAATTAAATATTTAATTGATTTGTCTACCAGTTAAATGATAAGTAATCAGTGCTGATAAGTAACCAGTGATTTTTAAGAATTTTTTTTTTTCATTTTTATGCTATTATTACTTTACTGCGTAAGTGGCAATGAGGGATAAAAATATGCTCTTTTCCTCTAAAGTATGGACATTTATGTGCATTATAATTTCTCACACCATTTCCAGCATTGGAAAAAAGCACACAGAGTATTAGCAACATGCAAGTTCATTTAAATTTAATTGATTACAAGTCATCTGTCTTCTTCCCATCACCTAAAAATGTCTTCTTCCCATCACCTAAAAATAACTGCTCAATATTACTATTAAAGAGTAACACTATACAGTTACACATCAGTAATCTAAGTAATATATGTTTTTTAAAAAAAATGTTGGAGAAGCAGAACTCAACTGAACTGGAAGTGAAATGAAGACTTGTACAAGATTCTGGCAAACAATATCTATTTGCAATGCCAGGGGTTGAACTATGGAACAGTTGTTCAACCTATGATGCTTACTCTTCAACATATAGAGGATTACAGTCTCAGATTTTAAAATTGTGATATTTGTGTTGAAATACTGTTATTTAAAGATAGTACTAAACCAGGGGCGGGGGACCTTTCTGGCAAGAGCCATATGGATATTTATAACATCATTCGCAGGCCATAAAAAATTATCAACTTAAAAAACAGTGCTCCACTGAGGGAGAATGATTCAGGCCAGCAAAATTAATGCAAATGTTTTTCTATTTGAAGTCATGTGGGGAGAGCCTAATCTGGCGCACACACACGCACACGGCCTGCCACCCTAGGCAACTGCATAGGACTTTTTTGTAGAAAAAGCCCAACAGGAACTCAGTAGCATATTAGACCACATCCCCTAATATTAGCATATTAGGCCACACCATCTGGGATAATCAAGTGCAAATTGAACTGTGACAGTAACTTTTCCAGGCCCTGCAGCAATTCTGGCCGGACAGCCAGGTCCCAGGGAGGCTGCCGGACAGTACATATGAACATATGAAGCTGCCTTATACTGAATCAGACCTTTGGTCCATCAAAGTCAGTATTGTCTTCTCAGACTGGCAGCGGCTCTCCAGGGTCTCAAGCTGAGGTTTTTCACACCTATTTGCCTGGACCCTTTTTTGGAGATGCCAGGGATTGAACCTGGGACCTTCTGCTTCCCAAGCAGATGCTCTACAACTGAGCCACCGTCCCTCCCCTGGGCCCCGTGATCCCTACTTGGCCCTGGGGAGGCTGCTGCATAGTGTGGCTGGGCCCCATGATCCTCACTGGCCAGCTAAGGAGGCTGCTAAGGAGGCTGCCACATGGCTTGATTCAGTCCAGCAATTCCCGAGGGTCACACCAAGTGTGATGGAGGTTCCCCATCCCTGTACTAAACTATGCAAGTAGGAAACAATTAATTAGAAATCAAGAGTAAACTATTTCTTGTGTAATTCAATCTGCTACTCTCAATTTTCAGTTGTTTGCTATATCTAATTACGGTTTCTCTCTACTCAAAATCCAATAGTTAAATCCACTTTCAGATTGACTGCGTTGATTAAGAACTGCATAATGTTCTCTATCTGTTATCCAACACGTTTCTTCAAAGCAAATCCACGCACACACCACCATCCCTGCTGGCAATTCCAGCACCTAAAGCTCACCATCCTTTGGTTCTACCACAAATACTGCAAGCACATTCAGTCATTTTTAAGACATAATTTCTTATACATGATCAGAAGTGACATACAGTTGTGGATGTGATAGACAAACGAGTCACAGGATATCCACTCAAACTGAGCAGTTTCCCAAGACCCTGCTGAGAAGAGGGAAGGGGAGGGAGACAAAAATACGTGCCCTTCCACCGGATCTGGAAGGCATTTCTAATTGATAATGGATCGCTTCCTGTCAGGGAACAAAAAAATCAGAGAAAAGTACCTGGGGAAAATCTCTCATATGGAAAATGAGACAAAGGTATTTGTCCTGAATTATCCAATTGTGAATGAACAGGTACTATCTGTGGGCTGTAGAGTTCAAGGGCCCCATGATTCTGAGGATTCTGTGGATGATTCTGAGAGAAACATGGTTTCATAAGGTGATGCTCCCAGGACCTTTTTTGTAGAAAAAGCCCAGTCAGAACTCATTTTCACATTAGGCCACACCCCCTGACATTACCATTGTTCCATACAGAACTTTTTATTTATTATTTTAGTATATTTCTATTCTGCCCATTCCCGTAGGGCTCAGGGTGGAGTACAACATATGATAAAACAGTAAAATACAATAAAAACATTTTATAAACAAACAACTCAACAGGACTAAGAAAATTTTCCATATCACCGCATATTGCCCAGCTTGGCTGTCTCACATCGTGTACAACATATGATAAAACAGTAAAATACAATAAAAACATTTTATAAACAAACAACTCAACAGGACTAAGAAAATTTTCCATATCACCGCATATTGCCCAGCTTGGCTGTCTCACATCGTGATAAGATGTTATCCCATAGAGATGGCAGATATTATTCTATTTTATAGCACAGGTGACAGTGCCAGCAGGAGAGGCCAACCAGATCAAGAATAGACACCCGCAGCCTGAACTAAAAGCCTGGTGCAACAGCTCCATTTTACAGGCCCTACGGAAAGCTAATAAGCCAGGTAGGGCCCGGATCTCTGTAGGGAGCTAATTCCACCAGGTTGGGGCCAGGACTGAAAAAGCCCTGGCTTTAGTTGAGGCAAGGTGAGCGTCTCTTGGGCCAGGGACAGCCAACAGATGTTGGGAGGCCAAACGTAATGACCTCCCGGGCATTTATGGGAGGACAGTCCCACAGGTATGTTGGTTCCAGGCTGCATAAGGCTTCAAATGTTAAAACGAAAACCTTGAAGCAGATTCGGTACTCAATAGACAGCCAGTGCAGACTGCAGAGCATTGGCTGAATGCCCACTTGTTGAGGTAGTACAGTCAGCAGGCGAACTGCCACATTCTCCACCTGCTGCAGTTTCTGGACCAGTCTCAAGGGCAAGCCAGTGTAGAGTGAGTTACAGTAGTCTAGTCTGGAAGTTACCATTGCATGGATCACTGTAGCCAGGTCCTGGGGGGATAGATATGGTGCTAGCTGCCTGATCTGCCAAAGATAACAAAAGGCAGACCTGGCAACTATTGTGATCTGGGCCTCCATGGAAAGGGAGGCATCCAAGATCATTCCCAAGCTCTTCACCTGTTGGGCTGGCACCAAAGTGGCACCATCCAAAGCTGGGAGCTGGATGCATATACCCACCCCACCCCGACCCAGGTACAGGACCTCCGTCTTAGCTTGATTCAGCTTCAGCCGGCTCTGTTGTAACCACCCAACCACGGCTCCCAATGCCTTGGACAGATGGTCAGGGGCAGCAACTGGCCGGCCACTCATCAACAGATAGAGTTGGGTGTCATCAGCATACTGGTGGCAACCCAGCCCAAAACCTCAGGCAATCTGGGCAAGAGGGCCCATATAGATGTTAAATAATATTGGCGATAGAGTGGCTCCCTGTGGCACTCCACAATGGCGAAGTGGTGGGTCATAAGGTCGTAATCAACTGTGTCAAATGCTGCCGACAGATCAAGAAGTATCAGCAGCACTGACCCGCCTTGATCCAGATGCTGTCTTAGGTCATCTGTGAGAGCGACTAGGACAGTCTCCGTCCCATGGCCTGGGTAAAAGCTGGGTCATGGAACCAAGGCAGATGTCTCATCCAGGAAAACCTGTAACTGCTCTGCCACAGCTTTCTCAACTACCTTACCCAGAAACGGTAAATTCAAAACTGGGTGGTAGTTGGTCAAGACCCCAGGGTCTAATTATGTTTTTTTCAAAATTGGACGAACCAGTGCTTCCTTCAATTTCTCTGAGAAGGTCCCTGTGGAAAGGGACAAGTTGAAAATATCACCCAGAAAGTCCCTGATACCGTCCCGGCAGGTTTTCACCAGCCAGGGTGGACAGGGATCCAGGGGGCAAGTGGTAGGCTTCACTGCAGCCAGGATCCTGTCCACATCCTCTGGCAAGAGCCCACTGAAGCAGTCCAATATAGGACCAGAAGACGGCCAAGAAGCTTCCAGTTCACATACTGTATCAATCGTGGCAGGTAGGTCCTGGCAGAGAGTCAAGACTTTATCTGTGAAATATGTCGCAAAGGCCTCAAAACCACATCCAATTCCCTACCATTTTGATTGCCCGATAGCAAAACTGTTAATGACCAAATTACTCTAAATAATTGGGCTGGCTGCAACTTCGCAGACTCTATGGCCGCATAGAACTTTTTCTTAGCAGACTTCATAGCCCCTTCATAGACCTTCATAAATGTTCTATAAGAGGTTCTTGTCACAGAGGGAGGGGATAATTCTGGGGCCACAGAGCTGCCATCAGAGGTTGACCACCTTGCTCTCCTTCAACTCTGGAGAAGGATTTTTCAGGGGACTCCCCACTGCATGGATGGACTGTGTAGTGGAACCAGGATGACCTCTGGCTGTTCTGAGGTTAACAGAACCTAAAACGACTAATGTCCCTGATGTTTGCAAGAGGTTCCAGCTTTTGTGGGTTTTGGCCAGGGGTTCCAATGAGCTGCAAGCCCAAATGGACTGAGTTGGAGATGGTGATTTAGGGTATCTCAATTCTGAGGCTGGAACCATGGAAGCCAATATCTTTTATTGCAAGCATAGTTGGTCATATCTTGAAAAGGCTGGAGCCATGTGGACAGAAGGCACCCCAGACTGTAGTTCGATGTAAAAAACAACTGAACTGTTTGCATTGAGAAGGAGGCTTGTGGACACTCCATACCTGGAATAAACTTGGATGGATCTGAGGAGATGAGAGTCCTCTCCCAAAAGGCAATCCTATCCAATCTCTCTTTAGGGTAAACTCCTGGCAGATTTTGCATATGTTAACACTGAGATTCCTCAAAGCACATCAGGCAAAGATCATGCTCACCACTGTGAGTCATTTTAATTGCAAGTTGGATGCATTTTTTTAATGAAGTCTTCAAAGATATGGTAAAGAGGACAACAGAGAAGTAGTTTGAAGAAAACATCAGCAGTAAGAACAGGTCAGGTAGGTTGGCAAAAACCATCTCATCCTCAAAACATTAAGCCAAACAGGAAATCCGATGAAGGGCTCATGTCCAGGACAAGGAAAGGGCAACTTGAATCAAGAAAAGAACAGTCCTCACCAAGAAACAACTTGTCAAAAGATGAAGGAAGCAAGAAACAAATGGTTTGAAGATGCAGCAACGCTTGGAAGCTCCTATCTCACTGGTAACAAGAAAGCAACAGAAGGAAAAGGGGGCACTAATCCTCTGGAGCATCTGACAGTTTAGGCAAGAAAAAGTTGTCATGCCTTTTCTGGAGGGAAGGGGAGCACTAAGAAAATTACAAACTCCTGTCTACAGCTGGCTGGCATGCTCACAGTCCCAATGTGGGGCTGTACAGAAGATGAACCAAAAGATAAGGCACTTCACAGAAGTGCAGCAGTGAGAAGAAGAAAAACCAGGCAGCAGCAGTATATAATCTGCAGTTTATTATTATTGAGAGCAACTCCAGTCAAGGTGTAGTATAATTGTCTAATGCAGAAGTAATCAGTATATGAATGACAACGGCAAAATAATCATCTTCCAGGACTTAGTGAAGCTGGTATTCAAATCCAAGTCAATAATAAGCACTAACCTCAGCATTTGAGTTCAGTCACTTTCACAAACTTAGAATCTGAATTGTAAAGGTGTGTGAGTGAGATCACACACAAAATAGGTATATTCTCATCCATGTGGGCAACTGCACCACCACCATCACAACTTGTTTTCTTTGGATTTCATTTATTCACTTTCCTTCATACCATAATTAATTTCAAGCATTATCCGCTGCCACATATGGATCTTGTGAACAACACATATAGAGTTGGGTACACCTTTATATTGATGACTCCGCACCTCAAGTAAAACTGAACCAAGTGGTTTAATGCAGATATTAAACAGCAGCGGATACATACTTGATCTATAATGCCTTCCAATGTTCACCAACAGAGCTGCTTTCCATTGATTTCTTCATTTTCCGGTTGTATTTGATGATTAATGCATTTACAGATTTGTTCTACACTTTTTCTACTGGAAAAAAACAGTATCTACTCTTTCCTCTGGTGGGACCTGAGGACCTCCCAAAATCATACAGTATCTCCAGACTACAGAGATCGGTTCCCCTGGAGAAAATGGATGTTTGAAGGGTGAAATCTATGGCATCGTACCTCCTTTAGGCCCCTGTCCTCTCCAAGCTCCACACCCAGGTCTCCAGAAGTTCCACAACCTGGAAGAGGCAACCCTATTCCCCTGCTGGCAACTGGGGGGTGGGTGGCAATCCTACAAGATATGCTACTATTTATTCAGTTTTGTTGGTTTTGATACATGGCATACTGCTATGTAAAATTTTAAAGAGAATTTCAAACTTATTTAAATATGCTGGAAGTTACTGGAATACATTTAATGCCATTTTTTCCCTTCTGGAAACCACCATAAATGTTCTATTAGGACAGAAAAGCAGTAACAGAAATAAATTAAACTTGAACACACAGAGAGGAAATAGTTAAACCCAGATAGGAAGAAAACAATGACAATGCCATTTCAGCACCTCAGTATATCCCAGGAAGGGTGGTTAACAGAATCAAAGGCCATAAGAATTAACGGAGTCATACTTTCACAGTCCTCCCAGCTCAAGTAATCAAACAGAGTCACTAAGTCCAGTTTATGTACTAAAACCAAATAGGTAGTCGGCATTACAAGGAAATATAAGGAGTTACTTATGTTCAATCAAGCCAATGGTCAGTCTTGCCAAGTACTATTGGAGATGCCTCAGACTTAGTCAATGACTTTCTGCAACTAAAGCATGTGCTCCACAGGCCATCCATTCACAATGTCTGCAAATATAATTAAATGCCTCAAGTGGCATCCACACAGTGAAAAAAGAAAAAAGTAGAAGCATTTGCTATAAACCCTTCACTTTAAATTCAGTCTCCTTTTTTTCTCCATATCCCATACCACCAATACCGGGTGTATATGTGTGTGTGATGGAACAAATATGAATGCCCAAAGCTCATTTCAAGACTCCAGTCAACAACGCCATCCTGCTCCAAAGCCTGTGAGTCATTGCTCACACAATACATTCTGAGACAAAAGAACAGCTCAAACAAATTTGGGCAAAGGTCCAACACCTCCACTTTATCTTTATTTCAATTCTCTCCTCAGCATCCTCTTTCTTGCTTGACTGCTTTCCTAGGGTCCCTGGTTTCCTACACTTAGGCTCTTATCTCAGGCTTTTGCTTTTTATAAGTCCCTGTGCTCCTGCCACTACTGTCTTTATGTATATGATCCTTAAATTCCACAGCCCTCTTTCAGATTTCCACCACTCCAGTCCCCACTTTATTCTTCCCAAGGGCCACCAGTATACAGCTGGATTTTGACATCAATCTATGTACTAAAAACTTGTAATTTTTGCAATGAAAATAAAAATATTAGGACATTTTCTAAGATGAATCCCTTTTATACTGTCATTTCACCAGATACCACCCCTGTATTTGTCACTTTCCCATCAATCCAGTGCATCAGGGATATCAGCAGGAATAATGTTCTGGAACAGAATTTGGTTCTGTGGCTAATAGCTGTAATGTGAGGTACAACTGACAGAGACAAGATTTCCCTCTCCCTTTTTTAAAAAAAGGAATAAGAACAAACAAACGTTTTGTTATAACACAAACGGAGGTAAATATTAACAGGTAACATAGATGCCAAAATACCCTTTCCAGGTAAGCTTTATTAAATTTCTTACACATAAAAAACATCATTCTGCTGTAAATTAGTAATGTCTACACTCTTATCCTGACAGTACAAGGAGACTAATTAAAAATGTGATCTCTATACATGTTCTTATGCCTCTCTCCTTTGAAGCTACTTTCCTCAACTAATTCTCATCTTTAACTGATGACTTTCTATTGTCAAAACTTGACTGACTCTACTTCACTGCACTCAGCTCCTATTAGTTGTTGGAGCTCTGATCTCATTTGCTCCTGTTGTTGGATGACTTTTATTCCTCTACATCTCAGAGATACCCACAGAATCTTCTTGCATGAATAAACATTTTAAATCCAGAATGGGTTTTTTTTTCTCTTGTGCACAGGACAGTTCCTTGAGTAAAACAGCTTGGCATATCTGGACCAGAGACTTTCTATTTCTCCTTTAAGCATACAATATGAACCTCTTGTTGTAAGAGGACAAGGTTGGGAATGTTGAGAGCAGAATACCCCAGATCATATCTAAATCCTATTACATAACCATTTTTAATTAAGGGTGAAAGCTTCCCACTTATCAAGTTAGCTAGTCTATTGCTGAAGGTGAAGACAAAAGTGAGAAGTACCATCTGATTGATGGACAAAAACTCGGTTTAACAGCGTCGGTGGATTCAAGGGACTGGATCTGAACGTGAACTTTCTTTAAAACTTTGACATTTTCTCTTGCCCTGACTAACAGCCAAGTTACAATGTTGTTTACAGTAAGATTGGAAATGTTGTGCCAAGTGCACTTAATAATGTGAAGGATAAGGGTGTTTAAAAAAAAAAAATAGAAGGTAGATCCAGGTGGGTAGCCATGTTGGTCTGAAACAACAGAACAAAGTTAGAGTACCTAATGAAACAAGTTTACTAATATGCAGGGCTTTTTTGGTAGAAAAGCCCAGCAAGAACTCATTTGCATATTAGGCCACACACTCCCTGATGTCACCATTGTTTCTACAAAAAGCCCAGCAGGAATTCATTTACATATTAGGCCACATCCCCTGATACTAAGCCAGCCGGAACTGTGTTCCTGTGTGTTCCTGCTCAAAAAAAGCCCTGGGTACATGTAATGAGATAAGAAACCAATATCCCTGTTAAGTCCTAGGGGGGTGTTTGTTCCAAGTGTAATAACTTGTAATTCAGCAATTTCCCTTTCCATTCTGTTCCTGAAGTTCCTTTGCAATAAAACAGCAATTTTGAGGTCACCCATTGAATGTTCTGGGATGTTAAAGTTCTCCTACAGGTTTTTCAGTCTTGTGATTCCTGATGTCAGATTTGTGTCCATTTATCCTTTGGTGTAGGATTTGTCCTGTTTGCCCTATGTAGAGAACCGAAGGGCACTGATGACATTTAATGGCATATACAATGTTAGAAGATGAGCAAGTGAATGAGCCTGAGATGATATAATTGATGTTGTCATGTCCAGTGATTATGTTGTCATGGAACAAAATGGAAAGGGAAACTGTTGAATTACAAGTTATTACAACACTCAGAACAAATGCCCCCCCCCAGGACTTAACAGGGATATCGGTTTCCTATCTCATTACATATGATAAGCTTATTCTCACAAAAAAAAGGACTATACATCCTCTGTATTTTATGCATTTCTCCTTTTTTGGTATAATATATTGAAATAGTGTTTGTAATGCAATGCAGTATATAAGAACAGATTTTTCTGACACTTCTAAATAATATATTGGTACAGTACTTAGAACAACATACAGTGTTTGTGATGTAATGCAATGAAAATTGAAATGTATTTCCCTACATAACACTGCACCCCACCCCTAACAAAAGGGGGGGGGATGCTGTTACCTTCACACCTGAGAGGAGATGAATGGGGGTGTCACAGAGGAGTCTCAGTTAACTTCCCACAATCAGAAAAGATTCTCTTACACATTTATCTCTTATTTGACATATTTATTGCTTCAACAGTTGTTCCCCCTTAATTAAATCTATACAGCTGTTGACCCTATAAACTTCTTATTCCTGTTTTGTCTACACATATCTTAAAATATCTTCACCATGTTATATGTTAATTTGCTGTTCAGCCTTTGTCTGTAAGTTTGAACAGTTTTCTTCCATTTCATTATACCTGAAGAAGTGTGTGTGAATACCTTGAATGAAACTTTTTTGATCTTAAAGGTGTCGCTGGACTCTCACTTTGTTTAATAGAAGGTGTGAGTCTGAGAAATAGTAGATGCCTTGGGAAGCTATGGTCAAAAATATATAGCAATTTATCTACTTATTTCTCTAAAGGGTTTAGAACTTCTCCTGAAGGGTCTTCTATGCTTGTTAGGCTGGACAATTGATCTAAGCCAGACATGTCATCTAAGGGAAACAGCCAGTTATTATCAGTTCAATCTGCTACATGGAATATATATATAAAAATGTTAGTTCAGTCTTGAAACTATCTATCTTAAAGTCTATTTTAAAATAATTATTACAAGCTTCTCATACATATATATTTTGGTCCCCCACCAATACTTCCATTTTTGAACTCTATCTTCACTTCTGTGAAGCTGAAGATTCTTGCAATTCTCAGAGGCTTCTGCACCTGGACCTCAACAAATTATATCTGTTGATAATAGATTAGGTGGCTTCGAATAGAAAGGCTATATAATCAGGGCTTTTTCTCTGGAAATAGAGGTGCTAGAATTCTCAACAGGGAAATGAAGGAGAAACACATGGGTGCTCCTCATGAACTTTTAAACATTTTTTGAGAATTTTGTTTCCACAAAAAGATTCTGGGACTCCATTCCACTGCATTCCCCCAGAAAAAAGTCCCTGCATATAATTATGTTACTACTTTGTCCTCCTCTTACTGCTCTCCCAGGCTATTCTGTTCTGGGTCTCCTCTAAACCCCCCTCCTGGCATGCTTCCCTGAGAAGCCAGGTTTATTTGTACCCCAACATCCTCTATGATCTTTTCTGGTCAAGTCCAGCTCTCCTAAAATTTTGGCCATATCCATGACAGTATTCAGAAAGGGCCTGTTCAGTAGCAGCCCCATAATATGGTTATGGACAACTTCCCCAGGGAAGTGCAGGAGGAAAGTTGGATAAATGTTTCAACTACAACTTATAAAACTTGATTTTTAAATATTCTCACAACAAATGGGACCATGTGTAAAATCTATACCTATAGTGCAATAGAAGAAATGCAAAATTACAGAAGAATTGATTTAAGTTTAACAGTCAGTCAGTCAGTCACATTTTATTTGTATCCCGCCCTCCCCGCCAGAGCGGCTCAGGGCGGCTAACAACAAGAACTTAATGCATACATTGTACAATAATAATAATAATAAATAACATTTTAACTACAATTGATTAAAATCTATTAAAATTCTAAAAAACATTAATGTATTTGGTGCTATGATCACTGGCAAGTTTGTTTAGCAGTTTAGCAGTTTCAGCTGGTGAAGGCCATTTGGAACAAGGTGGTCTTGCAGGCCCTGCGGAACTGTTCGAAGTCCCACAGGGCCCGCATTTCTTCTGGAAGCTGATTCCACAGCTGTGGAGCCATAACAGAGAAAGCCCGAGTACGGGTACTCTGGAGCTTTACTTCTTTTGGCCCGGGGATAGTCAGCAGGTTCTTCCCTTGCGACCTCAGTGCTCTCTGGGGTTCATATGGGGAGAGACGGTCCCTAAGGTAGGCAGGTCCTCGGCCATATAGGGCTTTAAAGGTAATAACCAGCACTTTGTAACAAATCTGGCATATAACTGGCAGCCAGTGCAGTTCACGCAGCCCCGGCTGTATGTGCTCCCGCTTTGGGAGCCCCAGCAACAATCTGGCAGCCGCGTTCTGCACTAGCTGCAGCTTCCGGGTTCGGCACAAAGGCAGCCCCATGTAGAGGGCATTACAGTAATCTAGTCTCGAGGTGACCGTTGCGTGGATCACTGTTGCCAGGTCCCGACGCTCTAGGAAGGGAGCCTGCCTTGCCTGCCTCAGATGAAAAAAGGCTGACTTGGCAGCGGCTGCTATCTGGGCCTCCATTGATAGCCCAGTAGGACTCCATTGATAACTCCAGTAGGACTCCCAGGCTTCTGACTCGGCGCGCCTCTTTCAATGGCGCCCCGTCAAAGACCGGGAGAGGTATTTCCCCTCCCAGAGCACCCCGACCCAAGCAAAGGACCTCTGTCTTCGCCGGATTCAGTTTCAGCCCACTCAGCCTCAACCAGGTTGCCATGGCCTGCAGTGCCAGGACCAAGTTCTCTGGGGCGCAGTCAGGCCAGCCATCCATTAGTAGATAGAGCATATTTTGCACATAGGCAATATAAATATATAAATTATTATTAATCAAAATTTTGTTACCACAAAGTAGCAAAATTACATTCAGATTTACTTGATTGTTTGATAACCCCCTCTATATACACACTATTTAAAAATTCCTTTTTTAGATGCTATTACTTATGGACATATTCTTTTATTTGTGTGCTATTATGCTACCAACATTATTCTTTTTATTAGCTAATCAGCTTCTCATCTCAGCTCTTTTTCAGCTGCCTTGAATGACAGACTAATCACTTAATGTCAATTCACAGTAAAAACTCTATTAGCAGACGAAGGTGAAAATAGCAATGAATTAAAGTATGTGCATACTGCATAGTGTCTCTTGCAGTCACAAATAAAAGAAAGAAAAATTAGCGCTGTGGGTAACCTCTCTTCCCCCCCCCCCCCAAACTGCTTGGGAAAACCATGCTATTTGCTGAGGGTGGGGGGTGGGGTAAAGTTTACAATAAACTAAGATATTCGCTGAATCTTCACACAGAAACACTTCATTTATTGTAACTCTATTTCAAGCTCAGAATGCTTTGCAAATAAATTCAGCCATATCTCTTCTGTCCAACAGCATTTAACATAGTACTATTAACACTACTAGTACTATCACTATTATTACATTTTTTTATCCTGCCCTTTCTCTACATGATTCTCCCTGTTCCACTATATCCTCACTGAGAAAGCATGAGAAAAGCATGACTGGACCAAAGTCAATTAGTAGTTTCATGGCTGAGAAGAGATATGAACCCAGAACTGCTTGTTCTTAGTCCAACATTCTGCATGTGTCAAACATGCAGCCAATGGGCCACATGCAGCCCACAGGACTCAAATTAATCCCCCAAACCAACATCCTTCTTCTGCTTTCTATCCAGGGCTGCGGTTGCAGCTGCACTGTACCTTGCTTTTTCTCAACTCCCTCAGTGGCTCTTCACTCCTGCTTCCTGTTGTCTGCCTCATGCCTCTCTCCCCATCCCTTGCTTTCTCTTGCCATTTATGTCCATTTATTCTTTGAATTTCTCCTGGGCTGAATCCTCCTGAATGGAATTGAGACCTAGGTTTCCTGTCTCATTACCAACATTGGTATCTCCACGGCTATTACCCCTCGGCATATCACACCTAATCTAATCAACTCTGCTGTTATCATTCATCTGCTGTTACCATTTAGCATCTGAAATCTCCTTTATAAAGCTTATATCTCCAATACTTCATGTCACTTTTTTTGGCATGCATGGCTCAGCCCAACAAAGTGACATTTATGTCAGATCCAGCCCTCATAACAAATAAGTTCAATACCTCTATTCTAACAACTACATAACAAAGATAGCGGCTGCTGTTGTAGCTCTAGGCTAACTGTGAATGTAGATAACTACTCTCTCTATATATATACAATCAAGCAGAGAAGCACCCTCTTCTGCATGTCTTCCAGCATAGTAGACTATTTTGGTATCAACTGAGGACCTTTACCCCAGTACATTCCAGGAAAAAATATGTTTGATTTTTCATAATATTTCACCCATATTCTCATTAACATATGTAGTCTGATCCCACATACTCTCAACTCTCAAGCTTCTAAGGTGGCTTACATAATAATTACTAAAATCATAAGTAATAAAACAAACTAGTAAAAAATACCCTCAGAAAAACCAAATGGAGACATAAAACTATCAAAAGCCAATCATTAGCAGAAAGACATGCTCCCCCCCCCCCAAAAAAAACCCACAAACACAAAAAATGAAACAGAAATAACAACATTAACCTTCTAAAGCCAGAGTAAACAGAAAAAATTTAACACAACTAGAGCTAGCAAGGCCAGGTAGCACGCAAGTAGCTGTAAAGAGCAAGTTCCAAAGACAAGGCACAATTGTACCTATGTGACCTGTGAAGGAGGTGAGCAAGATTCACAGAGCCATGATCTCAGCAGGTTCATACAGGAGCAGATGGCCTTTTAGATATGCCAGACCTACTCTTCTGACTAACAGGAATAAAGCAAAAAGTCTGACCTGCTTCACCTTAAAGTAGGCTGTCAGTAATTTTACTGAATACTCTAAGCTATAATATTTATACAACAACTCATTATGTATGCTATTCCAAACATTCTATTGGCCCTAATTATATTCTTCATTGTTACTCCTTTTACATGCCTCATGTGCCTCAGGTCTCAAAGCTTTCATCAATGTACAGTAATAATTAATGTCCCCCATGCCATTATTAAAATGAATTGTGAGCATAACTAACATATTCTGCAAGGAGCTGAGACAACCTATTTCAACAATCAGGGACTCTTAAAAACAAATAAGAGAAATTATTTAGCATTTGGGACCTATATCTGCCAGCCTTTTGTTTATGCATGCAACATTATGAGTCTGGCTGTAGGATGTAAAAAATGCATTCTTTAAAAACATTGCTAAACAAGAGACAACATAAATTGTACTTCTGGAAGAAACTTAAAATTGAAATCTGAATCCTTTACAAAGTTGAGAGGAGACTATCTTACACTAATCACTTTGAGACAGGAACTATATCTCCCAGTATTTTTAATATTTAACACTCTTTCTAGCAACAAACAAAATACAGAGTCTAGACACTGACATTGCAATCCAAAGCAGAGTTACATTCTTCTCTAAGTCCATAGATGACGCTGCTTTTTTATTCTAAGATATAAATTTGTAACAAGGATTATACATTTACTTCAAACTACATTTTTCTGTATATAAATACAGCAATATATAAATACTCATCAGGGCTCTTTTTCTAGCAGGATGTCCTCTGCATATTAGGCCACGCCCCTTGGAGCTTACAGTAGGCCCTGTACTAAGAGCCCCGTAAGCTCTTGGAGGATTGGCTACATCAGGGGGGGCATGGCCTAATATGAAGAGGAGCTCCTGCTAGAAAAAGATCCATACCCCTCATCCTAAGAGGTGACACATAGTAGACCAAAAGTACTCAGTCGAAAAGGGTTTCGAATTCCAGATTGGGAAATTCCTTAAGATTTGGGGGCAGTACCTGGGGGAAATGTAGTTTGGAAAAGGGAGGGAGTTCAGTGGGAATATAATAATATACAGTCCTCCTTCCAAAGCTGCCATTTTCTATAGAGGATGTGATCTTTGTGGTCTAGAAATCAGCTGTAATTCCAGGAAAACTCCAAGCCCAACCTCTGGGTTGGAAAAATTCCTGGAGATTCGGCATGAAGCTTATAGAGGAACCTTAGCAGGAGTATAATGCCACCAAGTTCACCCTGTAAAGTAGCAATTTTCTCCAGGAAAGCTGGTTTCTGTTGTCTGGAGATCACATAATTCTGCAAGCTCTGCAAGCTCTCAATGTCCCACCCAGAGATTGGCAAGCATACTGGCAACTCTAATTATGTCCATTGATTGAAGCATTTTATTTTTATTTTTTTTAAATTAAGTCAACAAAATACCTGACAATATCTAAATGCTTTTAGTAAACAGAATGTAGTTAAAAGTATAAAAGAGGGATGTGCATCTGGATATTTCCAGCCCTAAGTATACCTGGAAAATACCAATATATTCTGGATGGTGTTTGGGATTTTTTGATATACTGGTAAATCAGTCCTAAAAAATTCTGGAAATATTTGGAGTACCCAGAAATATTGGGGAGGGACAGCATTTTAATGCTCCCAGGGTTATTTTACTTCAATTTTACAGTGTGTCTATGTTAGTGTCCTCTTGCCAGGTCTTAGTATTGGCTTGTCAGATTGGTTTGGCTTGGATTCTGTTGTCTGAAATTGGTTCTGTTGATCTTGCAATAGTGTCTGTTGCTTAAGTTGCTTTGCTTTGGAGCCTCTGGTTTGAAATTGGTTGTATCATTGGCTTGTGGTTCTTCTGGGATTTCCTGGATCTGCATTGTTTCTGTTTGTATTTTGGCCTGTGATTGCGAGGCAGTTGGTGTAGTGGTTAACTGCGCAGACTCTTAACTGGGAGAACTGGGTTTGATTCCCCACTTTTCCACTTGCACCTGCTGGAATGGCCTTGGGTTAGCCATAGCTCTTGTAGAAGTTGTCTTTGAAAGGGGAGCTTCCACGAGAGCTCTCTCAGCCCACCCACCTCACAGGAGGCCTTTTGTAGAAGAAGGAGATAAAGGAGATTGTAAACTGCTCTGAAACTCCAATTCAGAGAGAAGGGTGGGGTATAAATCTGCAGTCTCCTCCTCCTCCTCCTCCTCTTGTGTTTGCCTTGGAGAGAGCATGGAATCTGCCCCCCTACAGAAAACATGGAGGCTGGGGTCACCTTCTTCAGGAGCCCATAGAATTGGATCCCATTATCCAATCTACCTGAAATGTGTGTGGTGTGGGGGGGGAGGTGTTAGTGGACAGGCTGCAACAGCTCAGTGAAAATGTTTGTGCAATTTATTTGAAAAGGATATTCCAGTCCTCATAGGAAGTTCCCACAGGTAATAATGGGCCCAAGTAATATCAGAATCCTGAAAAAACCCAGATTCAGATACCAAATCAGTACTTGGGACTCAAATAATCCAAAATTCCAATAATTATGCCTTCACCCAAATCTGAATCTGAAAATACCATTTTTTCTGGCATCTCCCCTCTAATTACATGAGTTTAGTTTATCATATGTACAATTGCCTACTTCTAGTCAACCACTAGGTGAATAATGCTTCCTTGTGTGAGTGCATAGCCAGCACACAGGGAAATCCCCATATGGTTCGGTACTCCTAGCTTTAGCTGTTTACAGGAATTGAGAGATTTATGCATTCCCCATCTCTGTCTAGTTCCAGTTTGGTATAGAGGTTAAGTGTGCAGACTCTTATATGGGAGAACTGGGTTTGATTCCCCACTCATCCACATGTAACTGCTGTAATTAGGAAAGGCACAAACAGATATAAGAAAAGGCCTCCATGGTTAACAAAGTTACGGAAGCTGTAAAAGGTAAGGATTCCTTTAAGCAGTGGAAAGCTAGTCCAAGTGCGATTAATAAAAGGGAACACAGGCTGTGGCAAATCAAATGCAAGACTGTGATCAGGCAGGCAAAAAGGGACTATGAGGAACATATTGCAAAAAACATAAAGACCAATAATAAAAATTTTTTCAATTATATTAGAAGCAGGAAACCAGCCAGTGAGGCAATGGGGCCCTTGGATGACCAAGTGGTAGAAGGATTACTGAAGGAGGATAGGGAAATGACTGAGAAGCTGAAGGCATTTTTTGCCTCCGTCTTAACTGTGGAAGATGAGAAGTGTTTGCCCACTCCAGAACCGCTAATTTTGGAAGGGGTGTTGAAAGACCTGAGTCAGATTGAGGTGACAAGAGAGGAGGTCCTACAACTGATAGATGAATTAAAAACGAATAAGTCACCAGGTCTGGATGGCATACTTCCAAGAGTTCTGAAAGAATTCAAAAGTTAACTTGTGGATCTCCTGACAAAAATATGTAATCTTTCATTGAAATCTGCCTCCGTTCCTGAGGACTGGAAGGTAGCAAATGTCATCCCCATCTTTAAAAAGGGTTCCAGAGGAGATCCGGGTAACTACAGGCCAGTCAGTCTGACCAATACTGGGAAAGTTGGTAGAAACCATTATCAAGGACAGGATGAGTAGGCACATTGATGAGCGCAAGTTATTGAGAAAGACTCAGCATGGGTTCTGTAAGGGAAGATCTTGCCTCACTAACCTGTTACAGTTCTTTGAGGGGGTGAACAAACATGTGGACAAAGGGGACCCAATAGATGTTGTTTACCTTGACTTCCAGAAAGCTTTTGATAAATTTCCTCGTCAAAGGCTCCTTAGTAAGCTCAAGAATCATGGAGTAAAAGGACAAGTACTCTTGTGGATAAAAAACTGGCTAATTAATAGGAAAGAGAGTGAGTATAAATGGGCAATCTTCGCAGTGGAAGACGGTAAACAGTTGGGTGCCGCAGGGCTCACTACTGGGACCCATGCTCTTTAACTTGTTCATTAATGATTTGGAGTTGAGAGTAAGCAGTGAAGTGGCTAAGTTTGCAGATGACAATAAATTGTTTAGGGTGGTAAGAACCAGAGAGGATTGTAAGGAACTCCAAAGGGATCTGTTGAGGCTGGGTGAGTGGGCGTCAACGTGGCAGATGAGGTTCAATGCGGACAAGTGCAAAGTAATGCACATTGGGGCCAAAAATCCCAGCTACAAATACAAGTTGATGGGTTGTGAACTGGCAGAGACTGACCAAGAGAGAGATCTTGGGGTCATTGTAGATAACTTACTGAAAATGTCAAGACAGTGTGCGATTGCAATAAAAAAGGCCAATGCCATGCTGGGAATTATTAGGAAAGGAATTGAAAACAAATCAGCCAGTATCATAATGCCCCTGTATAAATCGATGGTGCGGTCTCATTTTGAATACTGTGTACAATTCTGGTCACCGCACCTCAAAAAGGATATTATAGCATTGGGAAAAGTGCAGAAAAAGGCAATTAGAATGATTAAAGGTTTGGAACACTTTCCCTATGAAGAAAAGTTAAAACGCTTGGGACTCCTTAGCTTGGAGAAACGTCAACTGCGGGGTGACATGATAGAGGTTTACAAGATAATGCATGGGATGGAGAAAGTAGAGAAAAGAAGTACTTTTCTCCCTTTCTAACAATACAAGAACTCGTGGGCATTCGATGAAATTGCTGAGCAGTCGGGTTAAAATGGATAAAAGGAAGTACTTCTTCACCTAAAGAGTTATTAAAATGTGGAATTCACTGCCACAGGAGGTGGTGGTGGTTACAAGCATAGACAGCTTCAAGAGGGGGTTAGATAAAAATATAGAGCAGAAGTCCATCAGTGGCTATTAGCCACAGTGTGTGTGTGTGTGTGTGTGTGTGTGTGTGTGTATATATATATATATATATATATATATATATATATATATATATGGTTCCTTTTGTCTTGTTACATTTCCAGCATTTATTCGAAGAACGAGGATGTATTTTTGCTAATTTCTCAGGTGTAAAATACCATCGATAAACCATCTTATAAAGATTTTCTTTAAGTGCGGCTGATTTAGTTAATTTAATATTTTCTTTCCAGATTTTCTCCCAATCCATTAACTCTATATTATAACCAAAATCTTGCATCCACTTTACCCAGCTTTCTTTAACTATTTCATCTTGCATTCTTACCTCTAATAACCAACTATAAATTTTAGAAATCAATTTCTGATCAGTATTTAAAATTAAATTATCAAATTCATTAAATTTTTTAGCAAAACCTAATTCTTTATCAACTTTATATCTTGACCTGATTTGTAATTTAGTCCACCAATCTAGACCACATTCCTCCAATTGTAAATCACCTTTATCATTTAATAAGGACCCATAATTAAGATTACATTCCCACTGGTAGAGGTTCGGATGAATAGATGCTTCTGCCGGAGATAACCAAACCGGTGTATACTTGTAGAATTACTTCCGACCAGATTCTATAAATTGATCTCATTTCGTGCCTGTAAAAAATACTATTCTTTTGAGGGGGTTGATACCAGGTATATGAATGCCATCCCCTTATTAAATCTGCTCCTTCCAATATCAACAATCTCTTATTCTTTAATAAAAGCCAATCCTTGGCACAAGATAAAACACATAGTAATTATAGTAAGTTTTCCAATCTGGTAGTGCAAATCCCCCTCTTAATTTACTGTCCTGAAGCACCTTCAATTTTATTCTTGGTCTCTTATTCTGCCATATTAATCTACTTAGTACTTTATTCAATTGTTGAAAGAAACCTTCTGGAATTACAATCGGGATCATTTGGAATAAAAACAAGATTCTAGGCAGTACATTCATTTTAATTGTAGCTATCCTTCCTAATAAAGAGATCTGCAAATCCTTCCATCTTTCTAAGTCTAATTTTATTTCCTTCATAATCTTGTCAAAATTATCATCTTTCAGTTTTTTCAATTCTGTTGTCAAGTATATACCTAAGTACTTAACCTTTTTTCATGTCTAAAGCCTGATTTTTCTTCTACTTCACTAATTTGTACTTGAGACATATTTTTCGCAAGAAACTTAGTTTTTTGATAATTTACTTTTAGACCTGCTACATCCCCATATTGTTCCAATCTCTTTTTTAACTTTCCAATTGAATGTCCCGGATCTTCTAAAATAAACAGCATATCATCTGCAAAGACTTGTATTTTAAAGTCTTTCCCCCTAATCCTCGCACCTTTAATCTCTTGATCTTCTTGTATCGTATTGATCAGAAACTCTAATGCTAGCACGAAGAGTAAGGGTGAAAGCGGGCAGCCTTGTCTAGTACCTTGTTCAATGTAGATATATTCTGAGAGATTCCCATTGATTTTTATTCTTGACTTTTGAGTAGTATAAATAGCCTTGACCAATTTGCTGAAATTTTCTCCACATCCTATAGCATTTAAAGATTTCAGAATAAATTCCCAGTTCACGTTGTCATTCCACATATTTCTTAATGTCCATTTGTTTTAAAACCACCTAAAATCTATAATCAAGGGAATTTAGCAGAATACATTTACGAAGCAAATTATGATGTTGTTATTCAGTTCTCTCTGGCTAAATAATCCATAGTGTACAGATTGCTATAACAATGTATTATAAGGCTCTATTAATTAAATGTACTATTTAACAATAGTGTTAATTAATTGTTAATTAATAAATAATTTCTTTATAAGCAATTATAAAATTGTTGCTTGGACAATAGTACCAGAACTCTTTTATTATGTACTTTGACTTGGAAAATGTGCAGCTATTTTCTAACAGTCAATGTCAATAGTTCCTTTTCCTTCTAACAACTTCAGTTGAAAATTTCTTCTTCCTTATCACTCATTTCCAACACACTCATGTTTCTTTTAAGCATTACAGAAAAGCAGCAATAAAAATGTGTTAGTGATAAATGTCCAGGAAGCAGATTATTTGCTGCCTGTGAATCTTAAACTGTATTCTGAGTGTGTTTCCATAGCTCCCTCCTTCCTATAGACAGTGTAAGAATTAAATTTATTCTTGATCCGACTTAAAAAAAATCAGACAAAGGTGTGCCAAAGAGGATTAACAAACTATTGAAATAACCCCTAGTGACACCCTTCCACGCACACACAAAAAAAACCCACTAAATTTTTGGAAAGGCAAAATTGTGCTTATTTTACAGGAGAAAAATAATGAGGTCTTTTCAATGATATTCTTCAGCGTAAAAAACCTACAGTATGTGAGCATACAAAATCATGCCACATTGGCAGGCCTATCCAACAGGAGCCTGAGTTGTACAACTCACTCTTCTGGAATAGCAAAAAGGAACTCAAAATATTTAAGGATGGTGCCTTGTTTTCAGGCTTTGGTGGAACTTGACTTCTTCCAGATCTGTTCCTGAGCCACAAAAAAGGCCCATTAGGCAAAAATCCCTCACAAAAAAAATTGGAGCCAAGGCTTAAAAATCAGTTAGTCCAAGTATAAACACCAAAACTGACCAATAAAGACATCAGACAGGCTATGACACGGAAAGAAGCAGTGAAACAAGAACAAAAAAAAAGCATGATGGGCTAAAAACTACAAAGAAGAACATATCAAAAGGAAAATATGAAGCTAACAATGAAAGTTCACCTATATTGACCAAGCACGGATGAAAAGCCAAGTTCTTGGTATTTATGTCTAGCTGGGGCAATTCAGAGACACTTTTGAACAATCCTACCAGGTTATCTCTTAGAGCAGAGGTGGCCAATGGTAGCTCTCCAGATGTTTTTTGCCTACAACTCCCATCAGCCTACAATTCCCATTGGCCATACTGGCTGAGGCTGATGGGAGTTGTAGGCAAAAAACATCTGGAGAGCTACCATTGGCCATCCCTGTCTTAGAGAATCCCCAATACTCACCAAGGCTGAAGACAGATCTCTTTACAGTACATCTTCCAAGGACAGGTCCTTGGTTTAAGCTTCTGGGCTCTCTGGTTGTAGGCGTGCATGCATTGACACCACTTGCTAGGTAACATTTCAAAGGTTTTCTAAAATGTGATGTTACATTGTAGTTATATGTCAAAACACACGCACATAAACTCAAATGTAGCATAACAGCTAACGGTATGTGCCAAGATGTAGTTAGTTCAGGTCTCAGGTCAGCCATTTAGTACAGGTCTTGACAAATCCCAAGCACCAAGTTGCCATGGCACCCAATTATGTCACCACTTGTTTCACATCAGAATATGACTTCAAAATAAGCATATATGAAATTCGTGTAATTGTTTGTTTATACGCAAACTAATGTACACCTTGTAGTAGTGACAGAGGAAAATTAGTATGGTAACTAGTTGCTTTCTTCACTTGAACTAATAATCAACTGAACTGAGCTTTTATAACATAATGGAATTATAAGATCTTGAGCAGATGAAGCTAGGTTACATTAAGAAGTTGCTGCAAGTTGCCTGTTCCTGCTTTACAGTAATTATTTTGGGTCCAACACTGGCTTTTTTCAGGTTAGATTTGAATTGCATCATCCAAGCTATTTAGCAATATCTCCTTCCTTAAAAAAGGACTAGTTTTCATAAACCAAAATGGACAAAGACCAAACACAGAAGAAGCTAGACTCCGACCGTTTTCGCACACAGCTTACCTCGCAGTCACAATCTTATTCCCTCCGCAGCGTCCGGTCAGATTTCCCACCATCTGCACCGGAGTTACAGGAAGTGCCGCGGCTTTTGCGTAGCAAACATAAACTGGATTTTAGTGGTTTATGTTTGCTATGCAAAAGCTGCAGCACTTCCTGTAACTTCGGCGCAGATGGTGGGAAATCTGACCAGACACTACGAAGGGAACAGGACTGTGACTGCGAGGTAAGCTGTGTGCGAAAACGGTCTCCCCCAAGCAATTCTGTCTCAGGCCACAATAACTGACATTCATCTAAGCAATTACCATTAGACTGAGCACCAACAATATTCTGAGATTCATTTATTAAAACTATATACATCCCATGCAGGGCTCAAGTCCAGCCCCAAAGCAACCTTCTCCTACTTTTTTTCTTTTACAAATAATTGTTTTAAATTGTTTCTTATTCATAACATCATTTACAAGATGACCGATATATATATATATATATATATATATATATATATATATATATATATATATATATATATATATATATATATATATATATATATATATATATATATATATATATATATATATATATAAAAGCATATCATCACATATTAGGGTTGCCATCCATCCCGATATATCAGGACCGTCACCGTTATGGACCTTCTTGTCCTGACATCCCAACAAGACCCAATTTTGTCCCGATTTGCACCGTGAAAAGCGCTTTGAACACTGACTGAAATGCTAAACTACAGCCCCCAGCAGCCTTTTTGCACCGCTCTTGGGCTTCTTGACACAGCCCCGCTCCCTCCACCCCGTTCAGCGGCTTTTTTGGAGGAGCAGAAAGCCCGGCAACAGCAGCCGGTGAAATGCTTGCTTCTTCTACACATGTGCCAAAGCCAGGAGGAGGGGGAGGATGAGGACAACTAAGGAGAGTTTGGCTCATTTTCTCCCCCTGCCCCTCCCACTTCGAAACCGGCATTTGAGGTAGCAGCAGTGGCGGCAGCGGCGTGAGCTCTTCAGGCAGTTTGAGAGGAGGCATGAGACCCCCTTTAGAATGTCGCGGGGGAGCAGCTGTGGCGCACACCTCAGGTAAACAAATTAACAGTCACCCAACTGCCTTCTCGTTACTTTCTGGGCAACGATGCGTGGAGTTGGGCTGGGGTGTCCCGACGAGGTCCCAGGTAGATATGGCAACCCAATCACATATCATCATTTAATTGAGAAGTAATCATGCAATCATTATTAAGATCAAATTATCTCGAAGAGAAAAAAAGAACCAACTAAATTATTTTTCCAGTTTTGGAAGTTCTATAACATTTAGGACTAATAATTATATACGTCTATTTTTCCCACAGTTCATATTATATCTATACGTTACATTTATAAAAAGTCATAGAATTTTTCCCATTTCATATGTATTTCTTCCTTAAGTTTACCATTTATTGTATCAGTCAAAATATCCAGTTCTGCGATCTCTAGAATTTTTTCAATTAATTCTTCTCTTGTAGGCACCCTAGTTTGCTTCCAATAGACTGCATAAAGTATTCTAGCTGCAACTATAATGTGTGTTACTATATGTCTATCCTCTTTTTCGACTCCTGGTTGCATCTTAGTGAGTAAAAAAATCTGCGGGGTAAAGGGTAAGAATTTTTTCAATACTTTTTGAATCCGCTCGTGTACCAACTCCCAATATTTACTAGTCTTTTTACATAGCCACCATGCATGGTAGAATGTACCCGGTTTCTCTTGGCACTTCCAACATAGATTTGAGGTTTTGGAATAAATTTTAGACAGCCTGTGAGGTGTTAAATGCCAGCGATGGAACATCTTTAATAGGTTTTCTTTGAGCTTTACAAATTTTGTTATTTTATAACTTGCTTCCACATTTGCGCCCATTGATCTATATTTATTTCTGTACCCAAATTTCATGACCACTTAATCATAGTTTGATAATTTCATTTTCAAGTTTTATCTGCAATAAGTAGCCATACATTTTTATCAACTTTTCTTCTGATTCTAATAATAATTTTTCAAATTGGAATTTTTGATGGTAAAAACTAACTACTTTATCTTTTTTATATCTCGATGTTAATTGCATTGTGGGCCACCAATCTAGTTTTGGATCTTGTTTTTTAAGTTCTGCTTCATCCTTCAAAGTGCCATCCACCATTAACAAGTCTTGATATCTGATTATTTTACTTCCTTTAAATAACTGTGGTTGTGTGGCCTCTATTGGGGAAACCCACCATGGTATCTTGTTAAAAGTCTTTTCTTTTACTTTGTTTCATGTTGTTAAGAGAAATTTTCTAATTAGATGGTTATTAAAATATTTGTTTCCTTCTCCTACTTTTTTTTTCCCGGGGCTGTTACTGCTGCAGCCATATGGTAGCTTACTTTTTCCACAGCTCCCTCAAAGCTTTTTGCTTCCTGCTTCCTGCCTGCCTCCCTCCCCTCCCTTTGTCTGTCTTTCTCTCTCACACACACACTTACACATAGGTACACAGAGAGCCTTTCTCTCATACACACACACACTCGCAGAGAGCTTCTGTTTCCTTCTCTGGGGCCGCGCCTCCGTTTTTGGGGAGGAAGGGGGGGAAGAGAAAGAGAAAAAAATAATGTTGGAGTGAGTCCCATAGCAGGCTTAAAATCATCAACATTTTATTCCAAGTATAAGCTTTTATATGCAAGCACACTACTTCTTGGGAGGGAGGGAAGATGGGTGGATCGTTCTGACACAGGGCTAGATCTAGGGGAAGCAGAGGGGGTGCCTTGCCCCCGGCGCCACTTGGGAGGGGGTGCCAAATTGGGTGCTCCCCAGGGGATGCAAGCCAGCAGCCCCGAAGATCGGCTGTTTTTGCTGCTTCTCTCTCTTGTGGAGAGACAGCTAAAGCAGCCCAGCACCCCTCAATCTGCCTCCCTCCCCAACTAGCCGCAGGGGTCTTTAAATAGGTTGGGAGGGAGATCGGTTCTTTTCATCACTTCTCTGCAAGTCAGAGAGGCTGTGAAACACAGCCCTGTGCCTGTGATCTGCATTCCCTACTGTGCTACCATTGCCTCTCCTTCTCCCACCCTTCCCCGCAGACGCCTCCTCCTCCTCTCTTTTCCTGCCCTTCTCCTCTATGTCCCTCCTACTTTGGTTGTCCACCTTGCCACTCTCTCCCAGCTGCTGCTGCCCTCTTCTTCCCGCTCCTCTCCTTCATGCCCGGTTCCCTTTTCATTTGGCTGCCTTGCTGCCACTTTCTCACTGCCAACAGGGAACACAAGCAGCCTGCCTCACAGAAGCTGTGGAGCTATGCTGGGGCACGGCGGAGGCACGCTGCATTGGGTTTGCAAAATAGCTGCAACGCTTCCCGTATTGGAAGCTTGCTTCCCCACCCCCCTCGGTAACTTGCAGGCTGCCTCTGTCAGTAGCAAAGGCATTTTTTTTTAAAGTTCTCTTTCGGCTGCCTCTACTCTTTCTATCAAGTGCAAATGAGGGGGGGGGGGGGCAACAACTTCCCTTTGTTCCCTGGGCTGTCTCTTCACCCCTTTTTTAGGAAAGGGGGAAGGGAAAGAGATAACGGAAAGACCAAGTTGTCCGGGAGCGCCTTTATAAATCCAGCAAAGTTTCCCTCCAGGTTTTGTGTGCAGTGCTTCTCTGGGATGGCTAATTCAGAGTCTCCAGTCAGTTCAGCAAGAAAGAGTCTTGATTGTTTCTGTGAGCAAGACTGGTTTGCAGGTTGCCTCTCCCCCCCCCCTCTCAGTAGCAGAGGATTTTTTTAAAAGATCCCTTTGCTCCACAAGCTGTCCCCCCCTTGGGGACCGTTAATTTTTATTTTTTATTTTTATTTGATTTATATCCTGCCTTCCTTGCCGAAGCAGGCTCAGGGCGGCTCACAGTATAAAATCACAACAAACAATAGATCAAAACATATTAAAAAATTACATTACATATAAAATGCATTCTGTAACTAAAACAATCAAAATTAATTCAGTACTAATCTCTTTGATAATGCATATTTCTCCCGTGGCAATGGTATGTCTTCGGCTTCCTACAGTATAAGCTCCACATCAATTAAATGCCAACTGGAAGAGAGCAGTCTTGCAGGCCTTGTGGAACTGGGCAAGGTTCTGCAAGGCCCTCACTTCCAACAAAGACCAACAAAGTTTTATTTCAGGCAGCTGAAAACTCCTTTGTAATAACATCAGTTGGCTTTGAGCTGCTGTTTGTGGCTGCTTTTCCCTGACATTACAGTGCAGAATTAAGGTTTCTGGGCTGGTTGCTGTGGGAAGGGATTTCTCAGCTTTGGGCTGTTCTGTTTAGCATCTCATTGATGAAATACAAATTATATCCCAGCATTTTTTCTGTAGTCTTTGTTGATCTGAACTTTTGTATTTCCTGTTTTTCTCTCTCCCCCCTCCAACCTGGCTAGCCCATTCTAATCAGACCTCAGGAGCTAAACAGATTAGGACCTGGATATAGTACAGGGATGGGAGACCACCTAGGAACAGCAGGGTTGCTACACAGAGGCTGGCAGTAGCAAACCACCTCTGAATATATCTTGCCTTGAAAACCCTATAGCATCACCACAAGTTGGTTGTGACTTTATAGCAAAATAAAATAATCTTTAAAAAAAAATTCCATCACTCTAGAAAAAGTCCATAAAATATTGTCATGTGTTTACACTATGCCAGCCTTTTCCTAAAGTGAGTACTTTTAGTAGAAGTCCATTCTGCTCAGCTGTAGTTGTCCTTGTAGTGAACAAAGTGGTGGTTCTGTTTGGTCAGTCAATTCAGCCAGAAAGAGTCCTGTTTGTTTCTGTGAGTAAGACTTGTTTGCTGGACAAAGAGGCAGAAGTTGGTAAAACAGTTAATTGGAAACAGAAGTGGTTGGTGGCCTATTAAGGAAGAACCAGGATAGCATTTTTGAAAGCTGTTGAACAGTACATAATAAATATGCAAGGAGATTACAAGGCTTCCTTCCTTACTGAAGTGGTGGGAAACTTTTCTTAGGGTTAGGGAAGCCTGATTCTTTGAACCAATCTACAATCTGTACACCTTTGCCTCTGAACTCTGGTTAAGACAGCTATACCAACAGTTCTGGATTTGTCTTCCAGTAGAGCCTTTCTGGACTTCCTCAAGCCTTTCATGTCTCCAGCTGATCCCTTATTTAGGGATGTATGAGGATTCTGATCCTACTGGAAGTCAAACTAGAAATCCATCTTTTGACATAGATGCTTTTCAGAATGGACACATTCTGGGCTGGAGGTGGGGAAGATGATGATTTCAGATACCCAGGCCATGAAAGCATTGGGACATATCCAGAGAGAATAAAGCTGGGATTCATGGTGTGTGTTTGAACTGGACTGTAGAATCTGTTCTAGAAACTAAAATCCACTCCAGACTTGGACTAGAACGACCCTTGGCACTTACCGTGAGGGGTCCTTCTCCTAGGAGGAAAGGAGGACATCTTGGGTGCTTTCCCACCGTCCAATCAGGGAGGCAGGAATCAAAACTTCCTCTTCCTGTGGCTGTGGGGAACCACCCATCTTCAGTTCGGGTGACTCCGAGCAGCAGTATAACGTTAACTGTATCTATAAAAATAAAAAACTTCTAACAAGTGAAACAGCAACAACTATTAGTCTGTCGGTGCCCATAAGGGAGATGGGCGATCGACGAAAGTATAAATTTTATAGATAGGAAAAGTAGGGACCAGGCCCGAAGACCATCAAATGTTGGTAGAGATGTAGTTAGATACAGTGGAGAATTCAGCTGCCCAAGGTAGGGCGATAGATGGGAGGGCAAGATGTCCTCCTTTCCTCCTAGGAGAAGGACCCCTCACGGTAAGTGCCAAGGGTCGTTCTCCCTAGGAGGCGGAGGACATCTTGGGTGCTCCTAGAGCAGTAGGTTACTTAGGGAGGGATCGCCCTACTCAGGCAGTACATGCTGTAAGATTCGTCTACCGAAGGCCGCATCCGCCGACGCGTAAGAGTTCAGCTTGTAGTGTCGAACGAAGGTGGAGATTGACGACCACGTAGCTGCCTTACACACTTCCTCGACTGAGGCGTTCCTGCTGAAGGCTGCGTTAGCGGCTGCGCTTCTGGTCGAGTGTGCTGTGATCCCAGGCGGAACCTCGAGGTGCAAGGCCTTGTAGGCCTCCGCTATGCACTGCTTAATGGCGTAACTAATGGCCGACTTGGACATCTTTTGCCCTATTCTGGGTGCAGAGATATTGATGAACATAGAGTCTGACTTACGTAGTGACTCTGTTCTAATCAGGTAGACTTTGATCGCCCTCCGCACGTCCAGGGTGTGCCAGGTTCGTTCCTTGGGGTGTCTGGGATCCGGACAAAAGGATGGTAGATTGATCTCTTGATTTTGGTGGAATCTGGATGACACCTTTGGTTGGAAGGTAGGATCCGGGTAGAGTACGACCTTGTCCTTGTGGAACACGCATAGCTCCTTCCTAGTAGACAGAGCTCCTAACTCGGAGACCCTTCTGGCCGATGTTATTGCCACCAGGAAAATCGTCTTCATGCGAAGCATCTTTAAGGGCACTTGCATGAGCGGTTCGAAGGGTGGACCTGTTAGGGCGGTCAGCACTGGGTTCAGCCTCCAGGTCGGGAACCGATGAGTCTGCGGTGTGGAGCTTAAGGAAGCTCCTCTAAGGAACCGTCGGATGTGAGGGTGAGACGACAGGGATACACCATCCACCTGCTGAAGTACTGACGACAGTGCCGCGATCTGGCGTTTGAGGGTGGCTGGCTTCAGGCCGGACTGCAGCCCATCCTGAAGGAATTGTAGCACCCTAGGAACAGTAGGGTGTAATGGATCCACACTCTTTCTCCGGCACCACCTGTGGAAGGCTTTCCAAGACATGTTGTAGATCCGCGTCGTGGATTCCTTTCTGGATGCTAGGATGGTATTCGTCACTTCGCTGGTGTACCCTAGGTCTAGTAGCGATCTCCTCTCAACCTCCACGCGGTCAATCTCAGCCATTCTGGGCGGGGGTGCCACACTGGTCCCTGCAGCAGCATGTCCGGCCCGGTTGGAAGGTGGAGGGGTTTCTCCGCCGACAACTGCTGGATTGAAGAGAACCAGGGACGCCGAGGCCACCAGGGCGCAACTAAGATGACTTCTGCCCCCAGCGACCTGATCCTTCTGAGAACTTTTGGGATGACCGGGATTGGCGGGAAGGCATACAGGAGACCTTGAGGCCACGGGGATGTTAGGGCGTCTGTGGCCTCCGCCTGACTGTGAAAGTACCTTGTGAAGAACCGGGGCAGCTGGTGATTCTGTGGAGATGCGAAGAGGTCCAGGGTTGGCGGGCCGAAGTGATCCACTATCTGTAGGAATATAGTCCTGTTGAGAGACCACTCCCCTGCCTGGATGCTCTCTCGACTGAGCCAGTCCGCCTGCACGTTGTGCGCCCCCTTGATGTGTTCTGCTCTTATTGACTTTAGATGAAGTTCTGCCCAGCCGAACAGTTTTCCGGCCTCCCTGTAGAGGGAGCTGGACCTGGACCCCCCTTGATTGTTTAGGTAGGCCTTCGCTGCTATGTTGTCCGTTCGCACTAGGACGTGTTGGCCTGAGACTTGGTCCTGGAAGTGTAGGAGGGCTAGACGAACTGCCCGAAGCTCTAGTAGGTTGATCGGGAGGTTCGATTCCCTGGTCGACCACTGGCCCTGTGTTGGGATCTCGTTGAGGGTTGCCCCCCAACCGGAGAGGCTGGCGTCCGAGAACAGTTGCAGCTCCCCCTCTATGAGGAAGACTCTCCCCTGGCGTAAGTTGCTGGCCTTGGTCCACCACCTGAGGCTCTCCTTCACCGCCGGGGGCAGTGAAAGGGATATGGAGCGTCTCTCCATGATGTGTAGTTGGTGGGGGCGAAGGAACATCTGGAGTTGTCTGGTGTGGTGCCGACCCCACTGTAGTGCCTCGAGGTTTGAGATGAGGAGGCCCATGAGTCTTGCTAGAGTCAGTAGTGATGATGATGACGCCTGGATCACCTGTTGTGCCAACGTCATTGTCTTTAAGATCTTGTCCTCTGGGAGAAAGATGGCTTTGAGGTTTGTGTCCACTATCATGCCCAGGTGCTCTAGTCTCTGAGTCGGTCGAAGGTGACTCTTGGCTGTATTGATCAGGAAGCCGTGTCTTTGGAGGCAGTTGATTGTGCTCCTTAAGTCCTGCTCTGCTTTCTCCCTTGACGATGACCTCAGCAACAGGTCGTCGAGGTACGGATGCACGTGTATGCCCCTCTGTCTGAGGTGTGCAATCAGGTTCGCCAACACCTTGGTGAACACCCGTGGAGCCGTTGCAAGCCCGAAGGGTAGAGCTCTGAACTGGTAGTGAGAGCCCTTTACGCAGAAACGCAGGAACTTGCGGTGTGAGGGTAGAATCGGGATATGTAGGTAGGCCTCTGTCAGATCCAGCGATGCCATGTAGTCCCTGTGGTTCAGGGCCTCTGTTATGGACTTGATGGATTCCATCCTGAAGTGTCGTAGTTTGATGTTTCTGTTCAGGAATTTTAAGTCCAAGATTGCTCTCCAGTCCCCGTTCCTCTTGGGAACTGTGAAGAAGATGGAGTAGACACCTTGATATTTCTGTTTCGTAGGGACTTGTTCTATGGCCGCTGAGTCCAGAAGGTGGCGTATTGCCTTGAGGGTGATGTCCCTCCGCTCCGGGTTTGAGCGGAGTGGGGAAATGATGAAGCGATCTGGGGGTGTACGCCTGAACTCTATCGGGTAGCCCCGGGAGACAATCTCTAGAGTCCAAGAGTCCGCCTGCGATTCCACCCAAGCCTGATGAAAGTGCAGCAGGCGGCCCCCTACTGGGATGTGGTCCCAGTCATGCCTGGTTGGGCTTGGGGCCCTTCTGGAATCTGCCCGATCTATCGGGCTGGTTCCTCTGAAATCGGTTGTGGGAGGGGTTCTTCTGGAAACCCTGCTTAGGTTGGCTCCAGGTTGACTTCTTGTACTCCTGCTTCGGTTTGTGGAAGTTGGATGGGGTCCGAAAGGAATTGGAGCTGAACCCTCGCCTGTCGGTGCGCCTCAGGAATTTAGGCATGGCCTTCTTCTTATCTCGCGTCTCCACGAGGATCTTTTCTAGTGTGTCACCGAATAGCTTCTCACCCTGAAAGGGATATCCTGAAACGATCGACTTGGAATGGACGTCGGCTGGCCAGGCTCTAAGCCAAAGCCCCCTTCTGGCTACCGTGTTAGCTGCCATCGCCCTGGCGGAGAAGGTAAGAGCGTCTAAGGAGGCATCTGCTGAGAACTCAGCCGCCCGCATTAGTCTGCTGGTGCCCTCCAGGGTCCTTCTATCTGCCTCCGGCAAGAGCTGAGACAGACGTCTGATCCACACTATCGCCGCCCTAGAGACTATAGAGTTGGCGGCAGCAGCTTTGATTGCCAGGGCCGTAGCCTCATGGCTCCTCTTCAGGGCCAGGTCAATCTTCCTGTCCCAGTTGTCCCTAATCGACCCCTGGCCATCTTCTGCTAGTAGGCCATGGGACTGTAGAGCTGCCACAGGTGCATCTACTAACGGGACCTGTAGCATGTCATTAGCAAAGGCAGGTAGTTCATAAAGCTTCTTAATAGAGTTGGGAACCTGCCTGCTGGTACTTGGCTTTGCCCATTCGGCTCTTAGCTGGCGCTCAAAGAACTCTGGGAAAGGGAAGATCCTGTTAGAGGATCGGTGCCTAGGGAAGAACTCTGAGTTCCCCTTGGGTTTGTTCCTGGGGTTAGTCAGGGGGTCGGTAGCCTCCTGGTCCTCTGGAGACCCTTGGAGGTCCAGTGCGGCCAGCACCTTGGGTAAGAGGGATTGAAACTCCTCTGCCCTGAAGAAGCGTGAGGAGGGTTCTGGTGCAGGCGCACCCTCTATCTCCTCGTCCGAGATGAATTCGCCCTCCTCCCTTTCCCCCTCTTCTGATTCTTCTGACTGATCCCCATACTGGGATCTCTCTCCCTCTAGGAAGTCACTGACCAGGGAGCCCCTTGCGGCCCTAGAGTGGAGGCCGTGCTCCCTAGGCCTTTTGGGTGAGGGTGATCTGGAGGAAGGGGATGGGCTAGGGTGTCTTGGCCTCTTAAGAGTGGCAGCCTTAACTGCAGCCCCCACAGTCTGTTTAATTGAGTCTAGAAAATCAGCAAATAAGGAAGATCCCATCATGGGTACGTTACCCAAGCCCGTCTGGGGCTGAAAGGTCTGTGCAGCCTCCCGTTGTGGTTGATCTTCGAAGGAATCGAAGTCTCCCGCCTGGAGGTTGGTATCCGAGGATCCCTGTCCCTGGAGGCTGTTATTTTGCTGGTCGCCGTCTTTTCGCGCCCTTTTGCGCTTTTCGAAATGGCCACCGGGGGCAGGGCGGCGCTCTGAGGAGGCCTCCTCAGCTGCCGAAGACGACCAGCGCCGCTTTCTTTCGCTCCTTGGCGTTCTGCCCCTACAGGGCACGTTGCCGGCAGCCGAGGCAAGCCCTGCGGTCATGCCGGCTCCGGAAAGCGGCCTTTCGGCTCTGCGCGCTGCGCTGGTAGCCGAGTCCTCTTCTAGGAAGGCGTCCCTCGCCCTGCGCGCCATCTGTTGGCTTCGGGTGCTGTTGCTGCACTCCACGCCGCGGCTTGTAACACAGCCCGGGGCCGCCGGCGCGTCGCTCCTCTTCAGTGCGGGGGAAGGAGGGGGGGGAACAGAAGAGGAAGCCAGAATCGGGCTGGAGAAAATTAAAGGCGCAGAGGGGGCTGCAAAGGTTGAAATAAGGGCTGGAGTTCACGTTGAAGGTAAGGAACAGCTCAAGGAGCAAAGAAGTAAAAGGGGAAAGAGGAAGAAAGGATTTTTTTTTTTTTTTTTTAAAGAGCAATCAAAGGGATAGAACCTATCCTAAGCACATGCTCTCCCTGTCGAGGCAGGAAAGGAACTGGAGATGGGTGGTTCCCCACAGCCACAGGAAGAGGAAGTTTTGATTCCTGCCTCCCTGATTGGACGGTGGGAAAGCACCCAAGATGTCCTCCGCCTCCTAGGGAGAACAGGATGAATTACTTCTAACTCTGTCCAAATGCTTCCCCTGCTCACTACAGACTCTTTGTCTCTTTTAACTTTCATTACCCATGTCCCTAATTCCTTCCCTTTCTCCTTGTCTCCTAGTCATATTCATTGTGCTGCACAGGGCTATTTCACTGGTCTCTCCAGTCATCCTGACTTTATATTTCTGCTGTTCCCTGTGTGAGATTCTGCTTTACAGAACCCATTGGGATCTTTTATACACCATATTGGCCCAAATTTTAGAGACCTCTGGTGATTTTAAGGTGCTTTTTTTTGCTTGATAATTCTGATCCAGAAGTAACTGAATTAGTAGCAGAATTTTTTTTAAAAATAGAGCTATGGTTATTTGTCTTGATAAGTAGTACTATGTATTAAGTTTTACTGTGTTGCTACTTTGTTTTTATTTTGTAATCCTAATTTTATTCTGTATGGATTTTTGTACTCTTTTAATCTGTAACCGACCCTGTATTTTGTATTTTTATATATATTTTATACATTTGGAACTCAGATTCAAAACCCTATATTAGAGATTTATAGCATTATTCATTTTCTAATTGTTGGAATAATGGCTCTAGCTGATTTACAATATAAATCCATGGCTTTCACTGGACTTTTATAACCAAACAATGGATTTAGGTGGGACACCCAACGGGACACCAAATAGAGAGGACACTGGAGAAGAACATGGGCAACAATCCCAACAGAACCTACTTGAATAGGGAGTCTTGGAATCTGCCAAATAAAATGGAAGGGCATTGAATCTGGCCAAGGAAAAGGCTCTGCGCAAATTTGGAGCTAAAAGTTGATAGAGATACACAGCTGGAATATTTGCATTCAGAACAATCCTTAAGTTTAGGGGAGAAGAGGTTCTGTTGGCAAGACTATAAATGGAGCTATTCTACCACTTGAGACAACGGACGTCTAATAGAATTGGCCCCTGCTGCTCAAATATGCTCAAACTGCCTTGAACTGTCTACTTAAACAGTCAGGTTAATCACCACTGAGCAGACCTATTTGTTAAAACATCCAACCAGGCCCAAGAAAACCATGTCTGCCATATTAATGTTATTCAATCATTTTTAAATTTATGTAATCTTAACCTTTAGAAACAATTATTATATTACATATCTTCTTGTACAATGTTATACTGTAACCTGCCCTGAGTCCACTTCAGTAAGAAGGGTGGGATAGAAATCACATAAATAATAATAAAATATAAATAAAGAACAAAATTTGGGGAATGCAAAATATACTATATGAAGAAAATGTGCACATATATTCAGATTAACAGGCATATATTCAAGTTTAGGCTCCTGCATTTCAAACAAACTTCTATCTTGAACAGAAAAGGAAGAAACTGATGGAGTGTCATAATAATCTTTTGTTTTTCCTCATTTCCATTTAGATCCAAGAAAAGAATACCGTGGACATGTATTCTTCATAATACTCTGTTACTGCAGATGTGGAGATTGTTCTGGCAGTTGTGTACACTCCTGTCATCATTAATTGTTGAGATTCATCCAGTGCCTGCTCTAAACACAGCAGTGATTTGCATTTTTATAAAACTCACAAGTAGAAATACTTTACTTTTACTTCTTACTGTCTTTACACAACCTAAGTCATAAACAGCAAACCTTCATTCCAAGGGAAGAGAATCTAAAAGTTAGTTATTTTGTAACTTAGCAGCTTCCAAAAATTGTACCACATATAAAGTGGTTTGTTTATCTTTGTCTGAGTAGCCAGGATGATTTCGCTTCTGGTGGAAAAAGAGTTCTGATTAAATAATGAGGAGGTCAATTCTGCTCTTGGCTCTGAAAATTTAAAACAATTTTTAAAATGAGGCCAGCAGAGTCAATCTTACTGCTGCCACAGTTGCAGAGTCTATCTGAATATGGAATTCCACTATATATTACTAGTATCATTGCCGAAGGTAAAGCATTCAGGCACACTAGCATAAAAGCTCTTCTATACTTTGGAGTAATTGATTCAGACAAATAATTTGGCATTTTTGTTGGAGGAAGAATGCCAGCTGAGAAGGATAAGAACCTTCTGGGGGCTCTGATCAGTGTGCTTTCATAACTGAAGTCCCTAAGACATCTTCTAGTGAGTTGTGTCAGTTCATGACTACTTATTATTTCCATTGCATCCTGAGTAATACCCAGGCATGACAGTTTATAATCCAGTACTCTATCCCAGTCACTTATGTGGTGGGTCCAATTTAACTGGTCCAAGGAATCTTGATTCCAGATTTGATTTTTGTATCCTAAATTTTAGGTTAAATGCTCTTCCCCAGGCACTTGCTTCATTTTCCACCCATCCCTACTATATCTCCAACAGAGATGCACACTTATCCACTAAATATTCATTGAACATGTTATGGATGTTCTCTTCATCCAAGAGTTCTGATGAAAGAATACTGAATCAAAGTACTGATTTAAAAGGCATCCTCTCCTGAGAGGTTTCTTCTCAGGAACAGGTTAATTGTCTTAAGCTATAGATGGAAAGGAGGACTAATAACTTTATACAGATAAACTGCTATATGATATTGAAAAGCCCAACATTCCTTTCAAATCATTGAATATTTCATGCACACTGTTGAAAGAAACCTTACAACAGCTAGGTAGGCCAATATTACAATCCCCATACTGAAGTAAGGAGGGCTAAATCTAGGAAACAGTTACGAAGTCAGAGGGCTGCCAGGGAAAAAGAAAGAAACAGAAAGAACCACTACTATTTGATTTGTGGAATACAACTCAATGAGTACTTGATATTGAGCTAAATAAATACTCTTCTACAAGTTACAAACTTATTTCTCCTGAAATTAAGTCCTATTGTGTTTTTACCCAATTATCCTTAGCTCTGTATACAACCAAATTAAAGTGCTCTGTCTGATTTGCTATGTCCGTCTTTCATTATCCATGTTGCCTCTACTGCTGTCACTAACGAGAAGGAAAATGTTTTCCCCCATTAAATCTGGTCAGCTGATGAACTGCAGAGTGGAAAGCAAAATATCTTTAAAATATACTCACATTCTTAAGGTAAACAACTTTTGTTTTACAATAATATGTGCTTTATATTTTCTCTTATGTTTACAAATTATTATTTCAGAAAGGACATTTAATTCCATTACTAGGGCTCACACCAAACTTGGGGCTTTCAATTACCTCTGTGTGTGCAGCCACTTGAGACATGCTTCTGAAAAAGAAGCCATTCAGCCAGAAAAGTAATCACATTAAAAATATTGTGAATTGACCAATATTCAGAAACCTTCATAGCAGTTTACACAGAATGTTACATAGAAAACTACTAAGAATATTCATTCCAACACTATAGTGGATATTAGCTAGAAACAATCACTTTTGAAGACCTGAATCCATGGGTACAGATATTACAGGAAAGGATATTGTCTACATAGATAATGTCTGTCTTTGGGGGTGGGGTTACCCCCAGTGACCAGCAGGCTGGTGGTGGATTGGAGCCTCCTCAAAGTGGGGGAAACCCTGCTAGGTCCTGGGGGTTGGCAACCCTAATTTAGGGTCACTGCCTTATCTAGCTGAAGAATTTATTCTAATGTAAGACCCAGCCAATGTAATCTAGCATTAGTGGTCTGTATGCATGCTGAGTAATAAGCATCTTGTTTGAGAGAAAACAGCAATCCATCCACTTCTATGGCAAAGACAAGCTTTATTTATTATTTATTATTCAGCTTCCAGTGACTTTTGGCCTAGTTCACCTCTGACAGACACATCTGAAACACATTAAGGAACAACAATTATTCTATGCAAAAACAAACAAAGGGTATGATCAATAGATCCTTAGATTACCAAGATGCAGACAACAACATCATAGAGTAGCTGTGAAATTATTTTTGAACTGAACACCTGAATTGAACCAGGGATATATCTTCCTCCCCTAGAGAAAAAGAAATGTAAGATCACTCTTTGGCTTGCTCTTATTAACTGCAAACATAAGCTGGGGGAGACCAAGAAAGGTTTGAAAACAATTCCCAAGTAATAAAACTTCCTAACTTGTTCAATATGGAAGTTTACTATGACCCATTTAGAGAGTATTAAATTGTTATTTTTGAAGAAAACCAGTATTTTAGATTTATTGTAGTTTACTTGAAACCTAACAGTAATTTGAGAAACTTCTCTGAAGTCTCTTCAAACCATTCTTAGTGCAAGAAATAAGAACAGAATCATCAGCATAAAGCAGTGGTCATTCTTTTGAAGCTGGGGGCATGGAACTCTGGGGATATGAGGCCCAACATCAGATCATTTAAATATAAATTTTAAAGAAGAGTAGCAAGCAAACAGCCATGTCTAACCACCCTGTCAAAACTAAAATTGTCTGAAAGTTGCCTCTTATCACCACATGGAACCTGAGCTATATACTGTATTAGTATATAATATCTTGATTAATCAGAGTAGCCTTTAATCAATCTAGTTTCTTACATAGCTTTGTCTGGCTGACTGAATCAAATATGCCCTTGAAGTCCATAAAAGTCACAAACAGCTTCCCCTTTGGTATAGCTATATACTTTTCTGTGAAGTAGATAATAATTAAGCAGCGATCATTGGTGGATCCTCTCCTGAAAACAATTTGTTTCCATCCCAAAATATTATTGGTCTCAATGCACAGCATCAAGGGAAGAACATAATTTCCCAACAGATTATAAAAGGCTTATCTGGCAAAAATTAGCAGGGTCAGCCCTATTACTCTTTTCGAAAATTAAAATGATTATAGAATGCTTCCAAGTTCCAAATAGTGACTCAGGGACACCCCACAACTGGCCCAAAAATCATGTACAAATCTTACCTGTCATTCTGCCACCTCTAAAAGCTACCACATACTAAGTGAATGGCCCAGAACCACACGGGAAGTGGCAGTAAGGCATATGAGCACTGTGGACGCTCCTCCAGGGAGCCTGTGGCCATCCCTGTTCTGGTGGCAGGCCACACACTGTCTGATCACCCCAGGGCAGTTCTTTTTATGCCGACTCACTTCTGGGATGGGACGTTTCCACCACAAATCAGCTGTCTGTACCCACCCAATGGGAATTTTATCTGAGGAAAAAACTGGTATTAACATAGATCCAGGAAGGATTTATCTCAAATAAGTCATTTAGGACCCTATCCAACCCTGGGGCTTTATTGGATTACAAATGACAAATCATACTACATATATCCTTCTTCGATAGGGGAGCCCAATGGAGAAGATCCTCAAATATGGGAGCCCAGTTGAGAAGATCTACTACAACAGAGAACAGTAACAAAAGTAACAACCAATTGCTTGAACAGTGTTTAAAATGTAATTAAAAACACTTCTAATTGTTGTGGGGGAATAATGGACGGGGAAATGAGATGCCCACCACAACTCTTAGCAGATCCCTCACTTATGCCTCATCTATCTTTAGCTCACAATCTCAAAAGCATACCATCAGTGCCAGTGATACTTTGCACTGGGAGTCTGTGGAAGTTGGTGGAAGAGCACATAACAAAGATGAGTTAGACAGTCACGCCACATCATTTTATACACTGAACAGGGATTTTGTCAGGCATTTTATTCTCTGCTTTTAAGTGATTAATAACAATTAATAAGTGACATTTAGGTTATTTTATAACTATGCTATATTTGAATTACTTTGTGTGCATCACCTTGAATACATAAAATGCAGAATTCACTATACAGCTTTTTAAAAATAAAAATAGGCAGAATCTATAAGCTATCACAGTAATATGGAAACTGATCAGAGGAGAGGGTTTTTGTTTGTTTTGCCAGCTACTATAGCATGCTTGTAACATATGAACTGGCCTTCAGTGCTGTTTGCCAATTTAATCTACCTTCTACAAGACCCATCATTTTTCTTCAGGCTACTAAATAAAATAGGTCACAACACAAGCTTGTTTTACAAAGATTGCTACCAGATACTTGTATCCAATCCGAACAGCTTTTTATCCATATTACAAAATATATGTTGACAGGATACTCATTGTTTCCAGTTTTATCTGTTTTTAATATTCCGATATCTACTGAGCCTTTGGAATAGTGCAGAATAAAAAATTACTTACTTTTTTTACTATATCAACAGGATACACTGTCAGTTAGTCACTACTGTTTTGTTTCCCAGGTTTCCTATCAAATATATACTGCTTTAGAGGTCTTCAGATGGGATGGGGAAAATAGTCTTAGAGGAAACTAATTTTCTACAGACAAGAATAATACTGCCTGTAGTGAAAAAGCAATGTAAAAAGAGAGACCTAATTTGCAATCAACACATTAAGAAGCTTTTAGAGTCTTCTTACATTTGAAAAAAATATAAGACACCAAGGATTTCAATGCACTTCATGGCATCTCTCTAGTTATTAAAGGATTCAAAGAATGGGTAAACCGTTTAAAACAAAACAAAACACAACAGTAGTGAATTGTAGATTATACCCAATGTAGCACAATACCATGAACTACTTCTGTCTACTTGCTCTGTAACATAAAGTGCCAGGCAGAGTAGTTCTGGATCAGGGTTATTAACTTTAATAGGCCACACTTAAAGGATCCTCAAATATACAGATAAGCAGATAAATAATTTGCAAACTCTCAAAAGTAGGATAAAATAAATTTAATGATAATAATAATGTTAAGATTCTTCACCACATTCTAAGCAGCTTTGGGAGCTTTGTTTATTCTCTGGTTTGTGTTTGGACATTAAGTTATTTCTTTGTAAATTAAAAGTAGGATTAAAGAAAATAACTTTGGTCATAGAAAAGTAATCAGAATTGATTTACACTGGGGAAAATATGCTTTCTATTGATACCTCTGCAGGCTCTCCCTCCTCCAGCAAGTTTAGTGGTTGGATCTTAGGCCTTTAAAACAGCACAGACTACAAAGAAAAGTGCTCCAATACATCACCTCCCACATTACCTGTGACAGCCTCAGAGGGAACATGTCAATGATAGCAGTAGCTCTAAAGACTAAGTCAGGATGGAGAAAGTCACATAAAAAGGCTATAACAATTACACAGTAGAGAGCGGCTCCTTCAGTGCTCCCACACATAACTATATTGAAAAGATGCTTCAATGTTAGAAACAGAGCTACTAAGCAAGACCCTGGAACTTACAAATTACTCTCTTAAAGTATGCTACCTTTAGACAAAATAATTTTAGTAATTTTAAAGTATTGAAAACCTGTGCCAATTCTCCTACCTATAGTGAAAATTTAAACACGTAATACTCTCTACATTAATAAGCACCTTGCAAAGAATGCCCTTTGTTTTTAAATGCTATCTCAGTGTTCACTGTGGCATACCCAATTATTTAGGGACCACTGTCCCCTTCACACACACACACAAGATAGATATCAAATACTTAATATGGGTTCAGAAACTTTATTCTTTTAAAGTTCAGAGTTCACAATGTGGAAAATCACCATCTAAGGGCAAAATGCAAAATGGCATTCTCAATTGAACATTCTTCACTTTAATCTAGTATCCAGAACTCCAGATAATAAAGCAAATACTACAAATGGAGGAAGTTGAGGATGAGGCATAGCCATCCATCACCTCCTATGGCTACAACTATGAGCTTCAGGCACTCACATAGCACAGCAGACAGTAATAAAGAGTGACCAAGGGGAACAGGGTCAATTATACATGAGCACAATGGTCACTGCCAGCCATTCACCAGCAATGTGGCAGCTGTTTCCATTGTCACTCTGTTATGACACCAATTGCTTACTAACATTAGCTCCACCACATGAGCTGCTGTTTACCAATGGGTGTGTTTACAGGAGACTATTGGTAGAGACTTCGCCGAGTTTGGACAGCGTAGCCTGGTAGCTATGTAGAGATGGCAGAACACTTGTTCTCTTTGCACACACATAAACTATAATGTTGGAAGATATCCAATTTTGACCAGTCTTTTTCCCAGTCAGTGCTAATAGAATCCCACCATCCTCATGAGCTATTAACTGAAGAGGAAAAGGGAATGGTATCCTGCCCTAATGATTGCCCCAATCAAATGCGCCCCCCTCCCCAGTGGCTTTTGGTTACACTAAAAGATATCAGGAGAAACAGTCATGAATCTGTCACAGCTGCGCCCCTGAAGAAATATCAGACATTTGAGAAACGGTACTACTGTGGGATTCCTGATTGTGGGTATTAAGCCATCCACAGTTAAACACAGTTAAAAGACATTAAACAAAGCTAAACACACATAAATAGTTCACATTTCACCAATGCCCTCACAACACTACAGTCTTGCCACCTTTCTGAACTCTGACAGTGAAGATACCCACTGCATCCACTCTGGCAGTCCAGTACAGAGAAACAGACCTACCACAGAGAATTCTGTAACCAAACTGTTGACAAATGGATCATCCTAGGTGAAAGTACCACCAGGAGAAGGTTGTCTGAGAAGGTTGTCTGTATGCATGGAAGCATACAGGGTGATGTGGTTTGAGAAGGGTGAAAGAGTTCCAGGCCAGAATGAGATTTAAAAGTGATAACCAACAGTCTGAATTTGGCAGGGAAGCAAATAAAATAACCAATGCAGTTGACAAGTATTAGAAGCTTGATCACCTTTTATAGGTTTAGCTATCACTATGTATTTTCTTTTTCTGACTAAAACACAGTACCTACCTGTCACATGAAGTTTAACATATTTCAGGCTTGTTTGTTAGTGAAACAAACTGCCATGTCCATTCTTGGAAGTTTACAGAAGAAAAAAAGGTCAAACAAGCATCTCTTAGAATGCTAGAGGTACTGGAGATTCTTTTGTGGCAGCAGATGGTCTATTGGGTCTCCTCCAACACAGTAGGAAGTATCATCCTCTTTTAGCATTAAAAATAGCTTAAAAGATCCTAAAAACACAGAGCTGCAAACATTACCAAATGATAGCTTTTTTTTTAGGAGAAATAATTTGTTTTATAATTTTTTTTCTTTTGTAACTGTATAGAAAATGACATAGCAATTTTCATAGGGCAGGCAGACCAATGGGAGGGCATTTGATTGGGGCAATCATTAGGACAGGTTACACAGTATTCTCCCACAATTCCCCTTTCCCCTTTAGAACCCATGTTCTTGGGGATAGCAACAGTCTGAATACAAGACATCAAGTAGAGTTCAGTTTCAGAGTCAAGAGCTAAGAAAGATGTTACCAAAGAGTTGTCCAAAAGGTGTAATTAAGCAGTCTATGAGCAGGGATCACAGAGCCAAGAGGTGAGGTCAAGAGCTGGTCTGGAATCATATAAGTGAGGCAGGATCCAATGAAGTTTAGCTAGTGACTCTGACCAGCTGTTGGCTGTGAATCCTGACAATCCTGCAGTTAGTCTTCCTGCTTGCTGGCTTCTGCTGACTCAGCGCTGGATATATGTAAGCTAATATGATCATGTTTCCTCCTCCCGCATTGACCCTGTCAGCATAGTCATTATAATCTGTAAACATCAATGTGCTGTTCATGTTTCACCCAGAATAATTTATACCAAGTTCAAATTTACAGAATAAAAATTAATCTCTGTCATTAAAAGAGACTCAAGATTTTTTAAAAAAACCATTACTGAACAGCATAAAATAAGGCTATCAAAAAGGGTTTACTTGTTAATGAAAATAAAGGGTATACAGAATCCCAAGGAACCATAATGTCTCTCAGAACTGCCAAGAAACCACATAAGTACTTCCAGAAGTTATTTTATACCATTAATGGTGTAGTCCTCCTAACTAGGGATTGGCATGAACCAAACCATTAACCAAGGTTCAAGCACAAACCATGCCAGTTCATGCTTCCCAAAATAGGGGTTCAGAAGAACATGCCTTCCATGACTCCCCCCCAAACCTCCATGTTTGTATAGATGGCCACAAAATAATTTAAATGCCTTTGGAGCCCACCTCCATGTCAGGCCAACCAACTAAACTCCAACTGTGGCCCAACTCAACTGAATTCTCAGAGTGACTCTGATGGCTTATATAGGTCTTCAGAGCCCACCTCCTGGTGGAAACTGCCCATATAAGGCCTAGATAAGCCTTCAGAGCTTGCTCTGGGAGCTCAGTTGAATCGGGCACTCTCGGAGTTCAGTCAGGCCAGCCATATCCAGAGGCATTTAAATGCCTTCAGAGTTCACTTCTGGTTGGGTGCGCAAAGGGATTTAAATGCCTTTGGAGCTCACTCCAGATGGGGCCAAAGTCCAAACCATTTCATCCAATGGAGAAGGTTGTTGGAGGTACAAGGTTCAGGATTCGTGAAACTCAGAACTATAAACTACCAGTGAACCTCCAATTTCCTGGTTTGTGCCCATGCCTAGTCTTAAGCAGTCACAAGAGAAAGGTTATAGCAGGAAAAAATGAGCCTTAACAAAAAAATTATAGCTACACTCAAGCTAGAATACAAAAGTATGTAGAAAACATTTATTAAATAATGCAACACACTGCTTTGCTTTTAATTTGCTCATGATTAAATCAAGAAGCGGATTTTAATACATATTAAATACGAATAATTTTTAAAATGCGGATATCAAGGGCATACACAACAGTGGTCTTAGTCATGGGCCATCCATGGACCCCAGGCTGGGTGGGCCTGCAGCTGCCCATGCTTCTGCCCTCTTCCAACAAAGGAGGAAAGAAGAGCCTTCAGCTTGGGTAAGTGGGCAACAGACAGCCCAGCTTCTGGTTGGCACATCCTTTTGAGCCTGCAGTAGTTGAGGTGTGGGAGGAAGGTGCCAATGATTCTTGGGGTCCATCCTGTACTTTTGAAAGAATCACTGACCAGCTCTCCAAGAGTTATCTTAGAAAAAAAGTAATCTCTCTCTCACTTTCTCAGAAAGTTCTAAAAGAAAATAAGGCATGCTGCCACTTTTTTATTTACTGGAAATTAAAATTTTATTAAGTTATACCTATTTTTTTTCCAGCAAGACTAAGATGGCTGTTGAGAGTTGACCCAGGGTGCTAAGAAAAGATTCTTTCATTGCAAATAGAGTCCGGAATTTGTACAATGATGCTTACAACAACAACCCAATGATGCAACGAAAGACATTAGGCAAGTAAAATTATGTGTCCTGTATTCTCCTGGGTTCTCATCATCTTTCTAGCAGGTTTAGGAAAGCCTCCATCTGCTTGGATTGCATGGTAAATGAAAGCACACTAATCTAGATTTAAAACATCTACAAATCAACTCTCCATCATACTGCTCAACATGATGCAAAACAACAGTGTAACTAATATTATAATACAATTTACCAGAGCTACCTAGTAAAAAATATAAAACAGATTTTAAAAGAGTAGTGGCACAACAATGATAAGCCAACAACCAACTAATAATATTGTTATGAATTTGTTCCCTTTATAACCACATGCATAATTGGCCCAGTAAACCGTTGGTCACTCCTTTGAAAAGGACACATATACCAACACTGAATGACCCTTCTGAAAATTTATTTGGCAAGCAAATACAGGACAGGATCATAATTCAATTACAGCCATTTTTTTTAAAGAAAAGGAAATTCTCTCATAATAACTTACATGCAACATCTGGAAGGACTTGAGCATATCAAGACTAGAAACTGTTTTACAATGTTTTATGCAAATTTAAATGTGGAAAATGGAAGAAGGTTGCATTAATGTCTGAATATTTTATCCTAATGCTTTATTCATGTATTTCCTTTGTGTAGGTACTCTGCCCAATTAGCTTTACATAGGCAATTAGTTCACAGCAAGGGGTGCAAAAAATATTGCTTGACTGTATTTAAGCACATTACCTTTCTGATTAACAAGTGGAATATATTCAGATGCAAGCTAATTTTGTATTTTATCAAGGGGGGGGGGGGAAATGGAAACATGCAATGGTCACAATTCAACACAGAATGAAGCACATGCAATTTATACAAGATTGTGTCCAATGTTCTTGTATATATTGTCTTTTCCTAAGGACTATATGAACGCTATGCATGGACTCTTGCCATATAATTATTTGCAATACTAAAATTTTGGATTTTAGTACAAATTAAAATGTGGCAATCAAAACCTGCTCAATATATACCATGCGTGTAATGGAAAGGGAGGCAGTGGTGACACTGCTCTTTTGAAAGCTATCTCTGGCTCCTACTGATTCAGCAAACTACCATCCAGTTTCAAATCTTCTGTTTCTGGGGAAAGTAGTTAAGAAGTGGTAGCAGAGTGAATTTAGTCTTTCCTGAAAGATTCCTCTCTCCTGGACCCACTTCAGTCTGGTTTCCATTCTGCCTATGAGATGGAGACAGCATCGGTTGCCCTGCCAGATGATCTCCACAGACACTTGGATTGAGGCAGGTCAGCACTGCTGTTGTTATTAGATCTGACTGCAGTGTCTGGTATGGTTGATAATGATCTAATGACCCACCACCTTGCCAACATGAGGGTATATGGGACAGTCTTACATTGGCTGGTCTCTTTTCTCCCTGGTCAGGATCAGAGAGTCTCACCACATTATTCTTTGATAGGCAGTGTCCCCCAAGGGGTGATCCTCTCTCCTATATATTTTAACATCTATATGCCCCCCATTACCCAGTAGGTCCAAAGTTTTGAGCTGGGCTATCATCAGTGCACTGATGATATCAGTACGCTGATGACACCCAGCTATATTATATCTGTTGATGAATGACCAGCTAGATAACACCCCAGATAATCTAGCCATGGGTTTTGAAAGATGGGTGTCCTGTACTTGGGCTGTAGGATGATGAGGTCAGGGATCCAACTTTCAACCCTCGACAGGGGATAACTGATACCAATGCTACAGTGAGAAGTTTGGTTGTGATCCTGGATACCTCACTTTCAGAGGAGACCCAGATTATGAGTGTTGCTAGATAAGCATTTTTCCACATATGCCAGATCAAACTGACTCCCTACCTCTCTTCCCACAATCAAGCTATAGTGATCTATGCAATGGTCACCTCTAGGCTAGACTACTGTAACTGACTTAATGCAGGGCTACCCTTGAGTGACCCAGAAAATTCAACTGATCCAGAATGCAGTGCTACAGGTCCTTACTAGGACATCAGCAAATGCACATATATAACCTGTGTTCAGCCAGTTGTACTAGCTTCCAGTTGATTACCAGATCAAGTTCAAGGTTCTGGTATTAAGCTTCAATGCCCTATGTGGTTTGGAAGCAGCATATCTGCAGGACTGTCTCTCCCAGTATGTCCCCCAGAGAGCTCTACACCCCTGATGACTCCTGGCCCAAAAGACATCCGCTTAGCCTCAACCGGAGCCAGGGCTTTTTCAGCCCCAGTGCCAGCCTGGTGGAACACTTTTCCAAGTGAGATGCCTAGCATGGCATCTCCTTGACATGTTGGCAGCGTTTGGAAACCTTTTGCCATGGAAGAGGCAGTCTATCAAGTATACCACTCCCAAGCCATTTTGGACCTTAAGAACTAGCACTTTCAGTTGTCCTTGGAAACAGATCAGCAGTCAGTGCAGATCCTTGCAATAGTCTGAGAGTTGCATTTTGTAATAACCAATGGTTTCCTGACAGTTTTCAAAGACAGGCCCACATTTACAGTAAATCTAACATTGACCGGAACAGTTACTAAACAACTGATATTCATTTTTTTAAATTCACAAATCCATACTCTTATAATAGATTCTTAACATCAAAATATGCACTTACAGCCATTCCTAATTGCTCTACACTAACTTCATTGTACTTAAATTTGTAATGTTTGACCACAGGAACTCAGTCCAGAAATCTGATCCTCAGTCCATGCAAACTTCTGCAGAAGTATACGTAAAATTTATTAGCAACTTGATTTTAAACACATTTTCATGAAGATATATATCCACTGATTTCAGTAGAATTTTCTAATCACTATTTAAGATTACAGGCTTGTACTTTGCATATTACTTTTGTCTGTCTGACCTCATTGTTTCAAATTAAAGCATTCACATACTATCCCAGGCAGAGGGAGCTGTCCACTACAATAAAAAATAATTGGACGTCTTGTTTTCGTTGCTGCAAAACCAAGTGGCCTAGTGTCATAAGCAATATCTGATCCATCAAGATACAAACTAAATAACATTTATAACACTCCCTGACACACATAAAGGCCTTCATATATTTCCAGACTCAATTTGTAAACAGAGGAATAAACAACATAGATCCTAAATAAAGTAGATATTACAAATAATGAGTCAGACTCCTTGATTTTTCCTTCCAACAATGACAAAAGTTCCAAAAAGAGAAATCTTAAGAAAGAATTACACAATCAATTCTGCTGATCCATTGTTAGCCCACTTTCTGTAGATTCAGTCACTGCCGCAGGCATGAAGAGGCTGGCAGCAGGAACTGTGTAAAATGTCATTCAGCTTCACTGTCTCACTTGCTGTGCTTCACAGAGCAGAAAATTAATCCTGACAGATTTGCAGGAGGAGTCCTGTGATTTACTAAATTTTATATAAATCTTCATGCACATGGCAGCAAAATCATATCTAATAACTTACAAGAAGCTACCCATTTAGATATGTTATGTACTGGTTAGTTTAATAAGTTTAAAATGATTCCACTCTTTTATTTTCCTAAACACGGATGCTGATCACACTGATAGCTTTGAAGTACACATACACCCAGCCACTGCCACCAACAAGTTGCTTCATTTCCAAAAAATGGTTCCAATTGTACATCTGCCAACAAGATGTCTGGATATGGCCCTTGCTTGCTATAGAGCAAGGCTGGACAAGGAGCCAAGTCACCTGCCCTCTTCAACATTTGATGCTGGTAGCAAGAACAAAAATATTACCTATTTTGAGGGCTCTTGTGTAACTTTACAATGACAATAATATATTTCTCCAGTGCTACTGTATAGTAATTTCTTCTACTTTTTAACAACCCGTAGTCCTTCCATTTCAACAATTTTCCTCTTACATGCATCTTAGTGGCTCCCCATAAATGTATCTGAGTAAAACCTGACATGGCACAGCCATTAATAGAGCTCTACATATGATATACATAAGTGCTGCCAAGTTTTAACAGATTATGGCGACTCCAGCATTGGGATTTCAAGGCAAGTGAGAAGCAAAGGTGGTTTGTCTCTGCCTTCCCCTGCATAAAAATCCTGGACTTCCTTGGTACTGACTTTGCTTAACTTCTGAGATTTGATCAGATTTATTTATTTATATAGGATTTATATCCTTTCCTATACTCTGAATCTCAGAGTGGTTCACAATCTCCTTTACCTTCCCCCCCCCCCAACAGACATCCTGTGAGGTGGGTGGGGCTGAGCAAGCTCTTACAGCAGTTGCCCTTTCAAAGACAACTCCTATGAGAGCTATGGCTGACCCAAGGCCATTCCAGCAGCTGCAAGTGGAGGAGTGGGGAATGAAACCAGGTTCTCCCAGACAGGAGTCCGCACACTTAACTACTACACCAAACTGGCTCTATCATTCCTGAAGTGATCTCCAAACTTCTTAAAAATACCATTTGGACTGAGGCAATTACAATGAGGACTAGTTGACAACCTTTCCCTCCCTGTCACTACCCAAAACTAAATCACCTTCAAAGCAACTATTAGCACCATGAAATGAGAGGAAACTGTCTTAGATCAGGGAAATGACACTGCCTCAAGCAGTTGTTATTCCATTCCAATTTTCTACCTACCCTCATGTATGCTTCTAAATAATAGACACTGGAAGATTCAATCACAGATCATGTTCTATGGCTTATGAAAGGTCCATTTAGTGAAAAGAGTTCAAACAGTAGAGTCCACTTTTTTAGATTTGGTTTTTCCCCAGATAAATGCTGGGGACAAAGCTGAATATAGAACACATGCTTTACATTCAAATTCCCAGTTTTAGACACCTGCATGTCCCGGTAAAAGATCCTCTTTGATAGCACAGCTGGCATGATAACTGAGAACCTTAAATCTGCTAGTCAAAGTAGACAAAAACTGATCTGGATTACCTTGGAATAAAGTAATTTCATATGTTCAAGACCGCAGTCCTATGAACCAGCAGTAAATCTAATTAAACTCAGTGGGCTTTACCTCTGTATAAATATGTATATGACCAGGTTAAATTTTGTTGGGTTTGGAAAAGATTTTAGTAGCAAACCTGACACCCTGTGAGGTAGGTAGGGCTGAGAGAACTCTCCCAGAACTGCTCTTGAGCAGAACAGCCTCTGACAGAGTTATTTGTTTGTTTATTTATTTATTACTTCGCATTTATATCCCGCCCTCTCCGCAAGTGGACTCAGGTCCAAAGGTCATTCCAGCAGTTGTATGTGGAGGAGCAGGGAATCAAATCCAGTTGTCCCAGGTAAGAGATACCGCAAACTGGCTCAGTGCCACATTAACAACTAAGCTTTGCATTGAGAAATAATTAAGTTTTGCATTGAGAAATAACTACACTTTGCATTGAGAAATTTAAAATTGTTTCATGCCACTGGACTTTTGTGACAAAAACTGCAGTAATGATTAACTTCAGCTTCAATTAGTGTGTCACCAGATGCTTTACTGGAATGCTATATCTTGCTAATTATGATATAAACAGAAATCATGTACCTGAAAAGAGCTTTCCTTATGGCCAAACTACACACACAAGAGATCTAGGAACAGATCTCCAGCTGTTTACTTAACTTTAAATTGCAGCTGCAAGGTACAGAGATTCATTTGGGCCGTTATGTATGGGAGGAAGGGGATGTAGCCCTTCCACTCTTATTTCTGTAATCTGTCCTAACTACCAGGGACTCTTAATGCAAACTGGAAATTAAACTGGCCAAGGTCAATTAACTGCAGAAATCTACACCTGCTGAAAATACAAAACAAAAAGAAAAGAGAAATGTTCCTGCCTATGGAAAGTGTAGGAGATGGAAGAATGCTATCAACTGCATAGCCATGAGAGCAATACAATCTAAATTATTTGCTTTTTAGAAGAGCCATCCAGTGATGACCTTAGGCATACTAATCATGCATGTATGATCAACAGCTACACAACCAGCCACCATGTTACATGTTGCCACTAACAGTGCAAACACAAAACTAATTATTGTCCTAAACAGTGAACAATTCATCAACACATAAAAAGAGATTCTCAGTTACACAAAAAGTGGCATATCAAGGAACTCATTGTTGAACATCAATTGCATTTATCTTTCTAAATACATATAATTCCTATGCATAACAAGTTAAAGGTCCCATTTCCTGGGATACCATCTGTGTAGGCTTAATTGAACCACAAGTCCATAGCTTAGGTTAACATAAGAACATAAGAGAAGCCATGTTGGATCAGGCCAAGGGCCCATCCAGTCCAACACTCTGTGTCACACAGTGCCAAAAAATTTTATATATACACACACACTGTGGCTAATAGCCACTGATGGACCTGTGCTCCATATTTTTATCTAAACCCCTCTTGAAGGTGGCTATACTTGTGGCCGCCACCACCTCCTGTGGCAGTGAATTCCACATGTTAATCACCCTTTGGGTGAAGAAGTACTTCCTTTTATCCGTTTTAACTTGTCTGCTCAGCAATTTCATCGAATGCCCACGAGTTCTTGTATTGTGAGAAAGGGAGAAAAATACTTCTTTCTCTACTTTATAGGTTTATAGGATTCACCCATGCAACTATGTCTTAGGTTCTTAGTAGATTCATGGGACGAGACTGTACCAAGAATACTGATTTCCTTCCACATAATGAACATAAATATATTAAAACCAAGCTCTTAGAGAAAGTCACAATAAATTTTAATTGGATACTGTCATAACAAGAAAAAAATAAACATTGTTTTTCAGCAACATAACACTAAGTGTTCCTACACGGAAACATAGGATTAAGATAAGCAGCAAATTAACATGCATTGCCAGAGCTTACACTGGGTTGAAAGTTCCTCAAGGCAGGGACATATGAATAGGGTTGCCAGGTCTGGGTTGGAAAATACCTGGAGACTTTGGAGGTGGATTCAGCAGAGGTTTGGGGAGGGGAGGGGCCTCAGCATGGCCCAATGCCATAGGATTCACCATTCAAAGCAGCCATTTTCTCCAGGGGAGCTGATCTCTGTTAGCTGGAAATCAGTCGTAAAAGCAGATCTCCAGGTCCCCAAACCCTACCTGTGAAGCACCATGTTGATTGATGGCACTATATTAAATACTATCATCTAGACCGGTGTTTCCCAATGGCAGGGTTGCGACCTGGCACTGGGCCGCGCAGGCCTCAATCCCGCGCAGGCCTCAATCCCAGGCCTCCTGCTGATGTCCCCCCTGTGTTATCGTGCCCATCCCTGCACTTCCTCCCTCCCCACCCCTGGTCAATTTCAGGCTGTGTAAAGCCCTCTGTCTCCCTCCCCCCACTGATCAGCTCCTCGGTGGGGAAAATGGTGTGTGCTGAGAGCTGACTCATCTCTCAGGCATGCCAGTGGCAGATCAAAAGGGCACCATGGCAGATCAAAAGGGCGCCATCCAGGAAGTGTGGGGACGGGAACAGCCATGGTGCCCTTTTCGGATGCCATCCTTTTGATCTGCCGCTGGTCTGCCTGAGAGATGAGTCAGCGCTTGGCGCATGCCATTTTCCTTGCCGACAAAGTGGTTGGCAGGAGGGAGGGGATAAAGGGCTTTACACAGCCTGAAATTGATCTGCAGTGGGGAAGGGAGGAAGGTGGAGGCACGGGGGTGAGCACAATGCCACGGGGGGGGGGAGGCATGGGGGGCAAACTAGGCCTGACTTCCCCCTGGCCAGTACAGCAGCCAGAGTCAACATATTTAAAAGGTAAGTTGCTCCCATCCCGTTTTTCTTTTTTTTTTCTTTCCTTTTGTCCCTCCTTTCTTCCACTCCTTCCCTCCCTTTTCTTTCCTATTTTCTCTCTTTCTTTCTCTCTCTCTCTCTTTCTCTCTCTCTCTCTTTCTCTCTTTCTTTCTCTTTCTCTCTTTCTCTCTTTCTTTCTTTCTTTCTTTCTTTCTCTTTCTATTTTTTCCAACTCTCTCCCCCACCCTCCCTCCTTTTCATTCATTCATTCGTTCTATCAGTCTTTCCCCACCATTTGCTTTATTTCCCACTCCCCTTCCTCTTTCTCTTTCTCTCTGTCAGTCAGTCTTTTCCCCTGTTTCCTTCCTTCCTTGCCATTGCTAATCTGAGTACAGCAGGGGGGAAGCGTGAAATGCCCTGCTATTTCATTTTCCCCAGCGCTGCCATTTATTTTCTTTCTTTCTTCCTTCCTTGCCATTGCTTATCTGAGTAGAGAGGGGGGCGAGAAGCTTGAAATGCCCTGGTATTTCATGTTTCCGCAGCTCTTCCATTTCCTCCCTTCCCTGGGGGGGCGGGGAGAGAAGTTTGAAATTCCCTGCTTCATGTTTTCCCAGGCTGAGAGCATTGTATATTTTTAGTTTGCTGCTGTGTGATCCATGTGCTTTTTCTTGATGTTTTATTTTTAAAATTGCATTGCAAAATCCCACTATTCTTCTACCTTTCCTAAGCAAAATATTGCAAGAGTTTTAGGCTTTTGTACATCATTTCCTGCCTCCCGGATCCACCCCCAAAGTCTCCAGGCTCCACCCCCAAATTTTAGTGGGCCACAAAGGAGAAGTGTAAAAATAACCAGGCCACGGAGGGGGAAAGTTTCGGAAATCCTGATCTAGACAGATCAAGATGAATAGCCATGTTAGACTTCCCATAGCAGTAAAAAAGAGCAAGAGTCCAGTAGCACCTTAAAGACTTAACAAAATGTTTGTTAGTCTTCAAGGTGTTACTAAACTCCTGTTATTTTCTACTATCATCTAGAGAACTGTTCCAAATAAGGTCATAGTTAACAAGCATATTCTTACAATTATGCATAGTTAGCCAATCAACAGAGACAAGCAGCTGAGGAGAAATGGCTGACTGAAATTCAAGGCTAATAAATGAGGTAATGCTTTTGCTCAAGGGAATCCAACTGAAAATTGGATAGAGGTCATTTCAGGGGTTTTTTTGCTTCACATAATTTCAAAGTTGGAAGGGTTTTGACTGAACATATGGATTGCAAACACTTAAAGTAAGAAGTATTAAAACAATAAGTATCACTTATTTCATACAGGCAATGGGGTTTTAATTTAAAATAAATGAGCGCAGTAAGAGAAGGTACTCTCAGGCCAAGCATATCTCTGCTACATAAAGTATGGAAAGAGACATATCATCTTTACATGCACACACACACATATGTGCAATTTCACTATCAAAGTAACAAAAAGGTGACCCCCACCGTTCATATGCATAGTGAGCTGTATTAATGGTTATAAAGTTGGAATAGTGAAGGTTTTACATGTATGCCTTAGTTCCAGCTTTTATCAAATCAAATAATACTCTAGCTCAGGGCTTTTTCTGTGGCAGGAACTCCTTTGCGTATTAGGCCACACACCCCTGGTGTAGCCAATTCTCCTGAGGTTTACAGTAGGCCCTGTAATAAGAGCCCTGTAAGCTCTTGGAGGATTGGTTACATCAGGGGTGTGCGGCCTAATATGCAAAGGAGTTCCTCCTACAAAAAACAGCCCCGCTCTATCTTAAGCAGGCAA